>NC_069141.1:2786000-3107500 GCF_943734755.1 Anopheles moucheti
ACAAGCTGCTCAGTGGTTACCATCTCCGGACCAAGCTCCCGTACCAGAAGCCCGGTCTCAGCAACAACAATAACAACAGCAACGTCGTCAACAATACACCGGCCGCGGCAGGCATTGTGCCGGGTGGTGGTGGTGGTGTTCCGCCGCTGCCAGTCGGGTTGCTTAGCCCGCAGGCGGTGGCTATGCTCGGGGTCAGCAGTATTGCCACCAGCAACACTAATGGCAACAATGGCAGCAGTAGCAACAGCAGTCTGAGCAACCTTCACCCCACCAACACTGCCGCCGTTGCCACCGCGAACAGCCATCGGACCACGAACGGGACCAGTGACGCCATGATCGTGGACGATGTGCAGATGATGGGCGTATCGTCGAAAGAAAAGTGAGTGAACCGAATGCTATCTATTTCATGGTGTGCGTGTCACGCCATTTTTTGTGGTTGGAATTCAGGTTTCAGGTTACGATTTGGTGGAGTTTTACTTGTTTGCTCCACGCAGAACATTGTTTGTCTAATGCAAGAGTTTGATGGAGAGAGAACTGGAGGAGCTCTGGAGTGGCTACAGGACCACAGGTTAGAGGACTCATGGGAACGTACACACACGGTCGCAGATAAGGAAGATAAATGGGCCGCGTTGAGTGTGGTGCAGATAACGCGGGACATGTCGCATTGTAGCGAGGGGTGGATTAGTCTCGAGAGTCACTCGATTGCGTCAACTTGACAGGTTCCAAGTGATGGAGTTGAAGAGAAAATTGTACCCATTGCAGGGAGCAGCTCAAGTTTGAAGCATTGGGTTTGAACCATTTCGGATTGATGATGTTGCATTCGTCGAAAGTCTGGAATCGAATCTCCACTCAGCAAGAACTACGACGAACCCAGCTAAGGTGGAAAAGACTAAGGGATTTTGGTAAACGTATTGAATTGTGACCATTTGATCAGATATCATCAACAGAATGGACTAACCGGGATGGGAATTCTCACGGCAAAACTTCTTAATGTATTCCAACCAAGCAGTCCATCAGTTTGGCCTTCCACCAGACAGCCATTTCCAAGCTAATAAATCCAAACGACATCCAAAGAAACATTAGCGACAGTGATTAACACTCTTCCAATCGATACCGGCTTCGTTCTGGTGTTTGGCGGGAAAAACTTTTACTACCGGCATGCGCACCGTACACGGCCACATTCGGCGATGCCTATCGCAGTAACTGTCTGCCTGACAGGACACATCCCGAAACGGAAACTCTATTCTAGCAAGCTCTATTCCAGCAAACGGAAAACAATAATCATAATTCCGACCGAAAACTTTCCACCACCGCTCACCAGGGAACTCGGCGAAGAATTGTAACGAGACATTTCCGACGACACCGCGAGGGTACGCGATGATGGTGGTAACAGTACTGCGGAACCTTAGCGAAGAACCACAAAACCGCATCCATCGCAGTTAGAGCGACGACCGTCTCGTCCAAGAGGGCCCTCTTGAGAGGTGGACTTTAGCGAAACTTTCTTTCGACTGTCATACGCTCGCGTGTGTTGGTTCTCTCAATTCCTGGTTCATAAATCGGATTGATGCGATAAGAAGGTGGCGGTCCTGGTAGACAGCGAGGATACGCGACTCCCATTGTCCTCCCCGTTGGGCAGGGAAAAGGAGCGCAAGATAATGAATTAGGTCGAGCAGAAGTTTCACTCTTGCCGATCTTGCTTGGCAAATGGAGGAAGAGTGTCATCGTGCCCGCGTTGACCCTTGAAGTCAGAGCACAGGGCAAGTCCATCATCAAGGCCGGGGCTTTATGGACGTGGTTTGTCCCCCGGGGCCACTACCCTAGCCAGGGTAGCCATTTTATGCGACGAAAACTTCAACGCACCAAACAAATCTAAAGCTGATGTTTTTACCGTGTTCGCTTACCGTGTCACTTCCTTGCCAGACGATCCTTGGTGAGGGCCGTAAAATTTTGGACGCTTTATGTGTGCTTTTCTTTTTTGCTCTGCTCTGTTTGTTTGTCTTTTACGACCTTTCACATCGACTACGCCGTCGTTATGCATTCATTGGATCTTTTGAACGATTTTGTTCTGCTCTTGCGCTGTTCCGGAACATTGGAACATCGATATCACTGACGTAACCCTTAAATCGTGGGACAGTTCCGCAGTGTCTGCACCAGCGTGTGTCCATGCTTTCCACCATGACTATTGAAGTTGAGCGCACAAAAAGAGGGTTTGTGCTTTGCCACCAGGTTGTGTGATGCAATGGCACGATAACAATGGATGATGCATGTTCTGCAAGTTCTTCCCCTTCTCGTGTGCGCAAAGTTCGTCGACTCGGGTGTTTGCCGACCAAGTGAAGTACTCGTTTTGATTCATAAGTTCCGATTCCTTCCTTTTCGCCCTCGCACCGTTAAAGGTACCTTCCGGCAAAAGATCGATGGTGAGATCAATTTCATGCTGGAGGGGAATCAAATGCATACTTTCGGCCAGTGCTATTCCGAGTTGCAGTGCAGTGGATAGCCAAATCAGCATTATCCCGTACGGTCCAACATGCCCGAACTCTCCGGCGGCAGTAGTCAGTTTGCACATTACCAGTGTTACTGATGACCAACAACACGCCATTGCGCAGCAAACAGCACATTCGTTTGTAGACCGCTGCGTTCTGGAAATAATAATCAGTAAAGCCTCATAATGATAGCAATAATAATTCCACCCGCTCCAGACGGTTCCACCACCGTTCGATTAGATCCATTGACGGGTGGACACTCCACGAATTGGTGGTCATCAGTTACTCTGTCGGTCCGTTGCTTTCGAGGTTCCAACCAGAGGAAAACCTTCACTTCCGCTCGGGCCTCTCGTGCGTGGACAGTGGGACACATTACGGGTTTCGTTGTTCCAGACATCCAATCGATGGGTCGGTGGATAGCCGACCGGTTCGCAAAACCCTACAGCGACGTGGACGACGTTTCCAGGACAATCCGACAATCGTGCTAGTGTTGTGTGCATCCAGAGATAGCACAATCATTTGTGGCATCTCGCCACCACCGTCCGTACACCGTACAAAGTTAGTCCATTTAGTTCGATCGGGTTTGGGGTAGTTCCGATGTTTTGCACCGCATACCGACTGCAGTACGTACTGTATCTCCACCGGCTACAAAAGACACCTGTCTCGCTGTATTCGGTTGTACGTGTGGCGCAGAGAGGAAGACGGCAGTGCGAGCGCAAATAGTACGTCGCACCGGAATAACTTATGTGCGCGTTCTCGACATATCGGAAGGCATTTTCAGGGCATTCTGTGCCGTGTATGCCTGGCGTGCTTTTGTTCCGGGCATGGATGTGCGGGCTCCGAGAGGATGGGTCACCTACGTACGGATACACGGTGGCGTACTTTCGCCGTTGTTATTGCTGTCATGTGTGGCGGCCAGCGTGTGTGTTGGGGGGGCGATTCAGTGTCAGCTGCCTGGAACTGGCTGCTATCCGGTGGTTGGTGTCGCGCAGCGCTGGAGGTGCTACGGTACGGAATCAATAAATTTACGATATGACAGCGATATGAAAACATATGTAGATTTTATTACTACACAAGTGCCCGCACACTACGCGCCACGGATGTTGGTGGACGATTGGAAGCAGTGTTTTTTCCCATGGCATGGCAGTACCTTCCACAGCCGTGGACACACATCTCGACGGGAGCCACTTGAATTTCGATGCATTTGGCGACACGTTCTCTTCGACAGCGAGCACACACAACGACTTTCTCATTCCCCGAAGGACAGCTCACATACACACACATACACTCACACGGTTGCTGATTGACACTTTCACTCGAATGACAGTACACACTTCGAACAGGACGTCATTTTGTGTGAGAAGCCGGAAGCGTCGGATTGAAATAGCTGCGCGCAGAGCGCTTGATTGAATGGTACGCACGCAGCAGCCAGGGGCACCGGGGGCTTCCAGCTCCTCCAGCATTTCCGAGTTCTCCGGGCCCCTTTCGGGGGGAAAAATCTATTCCCAAAACATTCTGCGTTTCGCTTCATCCTGCGCTTTTTTTAGACTTTTAAAGCAGAGTGCTTTTTTTTGCGACGCGACACACGTACTCCGGCACAGAAGGTGGGCAAAAAGTTTTTAACGAGTTTCTTCAAGAAAAACTCGCACTAATGGCACCTGTTTTGGGATAGCTGTGCTGTGGATGATAAAAACGGCGCAGCGAGGCGTTCGCGAGGAAATTCTATTGGAAGGAATTATTTCCACTTCACAAGGGGATCTTTCCGTACAATTCGCTCCAATGTGCCATGTTTTAGACGGTAAAAAACGGCCGTCATCAGCACACGAGTTTCATAATGATAGGCATGCATAATGTACGCCACACGAATGTGCCATTTTAGCGATAAAAGAATCCGCATGTGATCAGCAGCGTAAAATAACTGTTCGATGAGGATTTAATCAGGGATCTTCGCTATGGTGACAACAATAGGCATCGCGTCACGTTCAGAAGAGATAACTTGAGCTGATTTTTCGCTCGGTTTGAATCACAATTATGCAGGATGAACCTTTTTCGAGATGAACAATTATTCAAAACAACGCACTGCAGTGGAGCGATTGCTCGCTTCCAACCAAGTTGGTCGCAGTATGCCATGAACCAATCATCATAAAACACTGATTAAGCCGCAAGATTCATTTTCATGTCGATGTGTATTTTTTTCTCCGGTCATTCCATAAAGTATGGAGTATTGCATCAAGTAATTCTAAATGAAGATCCCATTTGGAAAACCCTCCTCCAGCAGTACCCTCACTTTCTCTGTGAGCCTTATATTTACGGAAGATCAGAAGAAAGTCATTTCTGCTACGACTCTGTTTATTGTACTGATCAAGCTGTAAGAGGGCACGATGAGGAAAGGCAACGAGAAAACAAAACGCCAGTACCGGTCTCGGTCTTACCGATTTGCTTACTGGGTCAGGGTGTTTTTTTTTCATGCCGTCCGACGAGCCAGCAACAACGCTTCTTCGTGTGACATTGGGCGAGTTTGTTTACCCACTCCGAGGCTGAATCCATTGCCTGGCATTGCAGAAACATCCTCAGCCGCTGAGTGTACGGGTAGAAAGTGGAAGCACCGAGCATTTGCATGAATAAGTAAACGGGCCTTTTGCTTGTTGACGCCACCGAGCGATGATGCAAGCCAGGGCGTAGTGGATTGTTGCCTTCTCAAGGATGCGGCCAAGCTTGCCGTGTCCTAGTCCCTAGTGGGGAAAATCTGCACAGCAGAACGACAGCAGCAGCAGCAGCAGCATCAGCCGCAACAGCAGGAACAACTGAAGTACTCCTTCTTAAAAACTCTCGAACCATCCCGTCACCACCAGAACGGATAGATTCAAGCCAAAAATTCCAGCTGATTATTTCGTGAGCTTTAGCACCTGGCACCCCTACCGCCCCTATCCCCGTTCCGATTACGCCCTATCCACCACCTGGCACCTGGCGGAAGGATAAGAGAAAAACAACGAAACCATCTCGACTCGATTTTTACCTTGATCAACTTAATCCAGATGAATGGAGACCGGCCACCAGACCAGCCGGATTTCATCGGCCTGCCCTCATCGTTGAGCGCATTCCACCGCTAAATAATTTACATATTTTTGTGCAGATTCTCGACCAAAACCGGATGATGGCGTTTGTTTTTGTACGCGTGTGTCTGTGTCGCTGCCGTCCACTAGCTTTTTCCGAGATGTTGTTCGCTTTTCTCGTTTTTTTGTTTTTATTTTCCCCACAGCAAGCAGATGGCCCCGGTTGCTTGCTCTGCGGATTCATGCAGATTTTTTACCGCATCTTTCGAACGCTCCTCTGCCGAACGTGCGGGGGTTGAGGTTGAGCCGATTTGAGGCCTAAGAAAAACTTACTGTGGAAAATCTCACGCACAAACACACCTTCTTCGCACCCGCAGTGACGGTGACGATTTGCCGAGCGCTTCCGTTGCTGTTGCCTGGCATCAGACGGAACATTGCATACGGAGATAGGCGGCAGAAGTGTGCTGGAGACAAGAGTTGTTTCAAAGTTGAAGAGATTATGTTGCTTTTTTTCGCTTTTTCTAAGGGAATTTTCCACCTTTCCCGGTCAACCCCACCTCCGAAGACTCTTTGACGCTTGAGTTCCTATCGTTGGGCGGAAAATCGAATGAAAATCAAAGCGACCATCGAACGAACATGGATTTTTCTCCCTCGCTTCCGCAAAGCTGTGTTCATTTGTGAATCAGTTCTAGGTAGCGTGTGGGAAGGAATATTTTTGCGGGTGCCAAAAGATGGTACCCCACAGTACCTAGATCTAGCGACCGGCAGAAGAGCCGTTTTGTAGGACCATTTTTTATGCGCGAAGAGCAAAAAAAAAACCTTCCCGGAACCCAATCCCCAGGATTTGCCGTCAAGTCTTGGCGAAGAAGAAGAAGAGCAAAATGCTAAACGAAAGTCACAACCGGTCGCCCATTTCTTAAGGAAATGATGAAGAACGCAGCACTGGTGGTGATTTACATACATTATTGTGTTTTGTTCGATGGAAATGATGTAGCGGTTTTCGGGTTTTTTCCTTTTGCCGGCACAATTTCCCGGCGAGAAGCGGAAATGTGCGGTACTGTCGATACCGAAAAGATGCGATGTTTCTTTCCCGGCGTGGGTCGATTTCTTTTTTCTTCTCGTTGTTGAAAAATGGTTAATTTTTTTTTCTTGCTGTGGTTATGCTTTCAGCTCGAACAGTCGTTCCAAGTATTGATAAACGGTTTCGAGATTAATGATAAAAGTGGTGTGCAGCGACCCGCTAATCCCCCGTAAGCCAGTGAAGGATTAGAGGGATACTTCGGTGTAACATCATCCCCGGCCCGACGTTTGGGCCCCGGTGGCAGAACGAACACGTTGATGCTGGGAGCGAAATTGAAAGCGTCAATCAAGATGATAAAGATTGCTGTTTTTCGGTCGGTCAATCCCTGCCGAATTTGATTATGGCTTTATTTTTTGGTGTTGTTATTTCATACGCAAGAAGATGAGTTAACAGGGTGCAGGAAAGAAACGGGGCAAGCTTTGATAGCGTGGATGATAATCCTAGGGTTTACACGATGCTTGAGAGACAGAGAGCTCCCAAAGCATGATGTGGAGAAGTTTAACGATCGAGGGAGGAAAAACAACAAAAAAGCAGCACTGTCTAGCCTGTCTACCAGACAAGAGAAACAAAACATTGTAAACCTATTGACCTCGTGGAAATCCATTTGGACAGATTTGTAACACAGTTAAAGAAACCAAACAGCCACGTAAACCGGTGTAGAGTGATGTAATTGGATAGAAAATTGATTGGTATCCTTAAAGGATTAAAATGAAATTAAAAGGATATGTTGGTTAATAGACTTATTATCCTTTAATGATTGAAACTGAGCAATTTGCTTAAATAATTGAATTGAATTTTCCCAACTCATTGGTGATACTGAGCCTCGATCTGCATAGTGTGACTTCGATTCGAAATGATAGTCAATCGGCGAAAAAAGGAAATGAAAAACAAGAATTCAAATCCCATGTCATTTTGCAAAGAAAGTGAACCGGAAGTAACAACCATTTTGCCCTTATTTTTTCGTGTCAGAACAGCTGACCCTTGTACATTGCCAGGGCACCTTTTATTTTCCGGGATCATGGTGCGTGTTTGTTTCTTCTACTCGAAAGGTTTGGTCCATCTTCTCCACCATCGTAGCGCCGAGACAATTTGCCATCCGTTTCAGGACACCGAGCGTGATGCTGAGCTGCGAATACCTGATAATGCTCTTTTCCTCCCGCGAACCCTCTGGCGCACTGCACCCAATGAAGTCCTGAGTAGATCCTTCGTTGAACGCCGGTACAGAACATCGGTATGTTGGGTCCTTTTGTGTTCAACCGAAATAAACTAAACTCTACATGACTTAAATTGGACCATTTCGAACAGGCTGTTCGACATGTCGTTTGGGTGGCTGTATCTGTGCCGCCTAAACAATCTCCAAAGCAGAATACAGGCGTGGAGAATGTTTCGAAAAGAAAAATAGTTGGAACGGTCAGAAATTGTGAAGGAAGGCGCGTACAAAAAAAGCAACGGTTCAGGTTGACCAGCATGAACAAAACAAAAAAAAACCCATCCCATATAATGTAAGAGGAGAAATGTTGCAGCGAAAAAGAAAAATGGTACCGGGTTTTTTCCTTTGAACGCAAACGCCCTGCGCTTCGTTGCCATTTAATCGTGTCCGGTTGGAAGAAAATTCACCGGAAACATCCCGGCAGGGCTGGCCCGATGGGAAGTGAGCATTTCTGACTGGCAACTGTTACTCGGACAACCGGTGGTAGCAGTAATGGTCCAGTACCGTACGGCCTGGGCTGGGTCCGTTTAACGGCTAATCTCAGGCTAGGAAGACTAATACCGGATACCCGGAGCTGTTACAAGATGTCCCGGCAGCACGATGTTGGGTTGGCAATATTTACCTTCGTAAAACATTGCGATCGATCGAAACGTCACCACTCTGCCGGCACGATGTGCTACCGTGTTATGCTGCATCGAATGTCAAGAACACCTTGGAATTCTGGTGCTACACCAATATCGCCACCGGACTCCTTCCACCCACCGAAGTTGATGGATGAAAAATGCTCGATTTGGAAAAGGTGTAATCGCCTTTTATTTCCCACCGTACCACAACGCGGACTGGCCAATGGACATGATTCTAGCTCACTCTCTCTGGAGCTGTACCATTGGAGCCTTCACATTCGCCCAGAAGTTCTAAGCCTCTGAACGATTCCGATCAAACGGGTTCCTTACTTTGATCCATCCACTCCCGGACGCAACGCCGGTTGTCGGGTTCCTCGCTTTGGTGATAAATTTTCATCATTTGTCGTCCATTGAGTGGTGGTTAGTCGATTTTTCATCCATCCAACCGGAGACTCGAACATGGGTCTCACGCTCGAGGGACGTGGAGATCCCTTTTCTATTCCTACGCCCTGCTGCCAATGGCAACATTGAGTTCCGTACCTTGTTGACTGTTGGGTGGAGGGAAAAGAATAAAGACTAGTTAAAGGCCACAGCGAATGAAGAGCGCTGGGAGTTTGGAGCTGCAACCGAACGTCAACGTTGAGGAGCCGGCACGAGAACGACCGGTCCCGGTCCCGGTCCCAGTGGAGCTGGGCAAACAATCGAACCGAGAGTCGGGAGGGATTAAATCAGAGATCATTCAGTGACACGTTCCCCCATTGCCCTTGGTTGGTGATTTAGGCAACATTTTGAAGATCCCGCATGGGATTGATAGCTTTTGATTCCCATCACTGAGCTGAGCGGGAGATTACTCCAAGGAGTGTACCAAGCTGGCCCTTTTCCATTTCAACCACCATTTTTTTTTTCTCGAGAGTGAGAATAAGGGACGACACATCCGTATCACATAACTGTCAACTGACTCAGCCCTAAAGTTTCGTACCCCGGGTACCGTGAGCTCCTTTTGGCGGCAATTATTTTTGATAAATTATCTGCAAACCCCTCGATGGATGGATGGATGGTTTTCGTGTCTTATTGCGGACGGTCAAACGATAGGTCTATATCTGTGACAGACCGTCCCCATTTATGTGAGAACAAATAGGCCATTGATGGTTGACCGGGAAGAAGGCGAGAGCGAAGGCGAAAGGAAAAAAAAAACAACCAAGGCCTAGTTCGGAAATCGGCTGATGGTTGCGAATTTATCGAGAGGATAGTTCTGCTGACGTGTGCGTGTGTATCCGATGCATGAAATGTTCGCTTGATAATGGCCCTACTAATGGTAAACGCCTCAAAGGGTACCGTTGACGATTTGGAATGCTGACCTTTGGTGATTTTTTGTTGCTGCTGCTGTTCTTCCGCTTCTTTTGTGTATGTGAGATGCTACCTTTCCGATTTTATCGACGATTTGCCAAAATCAAGTGATTATTGGAAGCCGTGGACCGAGTCGTCCCGTTTGTATGGTGGTCAGAATTGAATGTAATCGGAAGTATGTTTTGATACCGGAAACGATATAATGTTGGGATGGAATTTTTGTGTGCCTTCGTCAAAACGTAATTGTTTCCCTTTCGGATTTGTTTAGGGGTTATTACAAGGTGTTCGTTATGGTTCTGGAAAGATACGTATAATGATCCACTACTGCTAGTTACGGACTGAGTTTGATCAATTGTGCCCTAAACGGGTAAATCTTCAATGGGTGCAGTGGGCTGCTGCGTGCTACTGCTAGAATTTAGCCCAAAACAAGCTTCTTTTTAAAACGGGAAACATTCAACATTTTATTTCAGAACATTTGATACATTAGCCTAAATATATGCAATCAACGTGACAAAATCGTGCGTTAATTAACACAAATTCAAACTTTGGTTCAAATAGAAATTCAAATTTGTTCTACCATTCATAGCAAACAATTCCCTTGGAAGGGATTCATGCTAAAATACGAAACAACTGGCCAAACTTTTTTATTCATCGGCCAGTGAAACAGGAAGCCTTGAAAGGGGCAATAGCCAAAGATGCGGTCCAGAGTTAACCGCATTGACTCACCGCCCTCACTGATGCTGCTCACTGGCCACTTAACGTGTGAGGTTTCATTTAATTAGTACGAACACCAGGGATGGTGAGCGCTGCGGCACTTCCTGGTGCAATCGCTTTTAGTTGTTGTATTGCTGGGACTCGTATCGATGTTGATTTTTCCCCCGCTCGTTCGGCCACATGCTCACCCAATCACGAAGTTTTGGGCCGAGTGGTGAATGTCGAACGAGAAGTGCAACCAAAAAAATCCCAATTCGAGCTCTACAGCATGGATGACTGATAAGTGTTGGTTGATTTTCATCACTATATCCTGGCTCCAGGATGACGACCGTAGAGAGGATTCATGTTCCGTGCTCAAAACACCATCACCACCATTGCTCGGCAATGCAATCCAATTCAGATTGCGCATACTGCAGCTCTGCAGTGTCTCGGAATCGGCACAAGTGCGGTCGGTATTTTCGGTTTGCTTCACCCGTCTCACCAAAAACAGACGCAGCAAATATCCGAAACTAATCACCATTTCAAACAACCAACGTCATGTGTTTTATATAACGGTCGCAAGTGGCTCTTCCTAACAAGTGTGCAAATAAGCCCGTCACACCGGCCGGCCAGTTGGTGTTGGTTCATCCCTGCCGAAATGCTTACCATCGATCCGAAGATCTAACGATACTCCAACGAAACCCTTCCATGTGGAGTCGCGTCTGTGGTTTCTGACGGTTGCTTCGGCCGTTTAACAAATTGTTTCCCAGTCACAGTCGCACACGGTATGATTCTTGACGCATCATGATTTTGCAGCGGCTGGAAAACCGGAGCTCATGTCTAGGGTGGCTACCGGTGTACAGTTCATTAAATCACGCCAAGTGCGCCCACTGGACAACAGCCGGCCGACAGTAGCAGCACACATTTGGGCAAACGTAATTATCGCACGTACATGCGAAGAGATGATGTCCGATGATGTAATTAAGATTTTCTGGTCACAACATCCGCTAGGGTTTCGTCGCATGCGATTGTAGCAATGGCGATAGCACGCGCACATGACACGTGTTGAGAGTGATTCGTCAAAAGACACAGAATGGGTTGAATAACACGAGTATGATCTTGCAAAATACAGCACACCCAAAGTGGATGACGATTTTGTTCAACGTATGAAAGACATAACAATGTTGCTATATTTATTTGGAAAAATTATCCCACTTTCAAAACAAACAAAAAACCTAAAAGATTCATTTCTGTTTGGTTTTACTCTGTTAGTAATCAGTACTTCTATCCTGACGATGAGTTTCATTAAATAAAGTTTAATGCACAAAGCAAACATTCGTCACCGGTAGTGGACGGACACTTCATTAGTCGACATCCGCTAAAGTATTTCCCTCGTCATCATGATCCATGATTCAGGGGATTTCAGATTTCACCAAGAGCTCTCAAACAGAGCTCGGAACTGACAAACGGAAACTATGGGCTATTCCTCTCCAATTAGTAAAAACGATGACAGAACCGTACAGAAAAAAAGGAACTCACGACCAAACCGGTGTTAACCTAACCTTGCACAATCACCCGCTCGGAACAGCGAAAAGGAAAGTCATGGTGTTCGAAACAAATACTGGCAACGTGGAAAGGATAAACGAATTATTATTTGCATAAATTACAATGAACTTGTAGCCCGCCGTTGGTAGAGGGTTATCGCTGACCCATTGGTGGTGGTAGGTAGGAGAATGGGCTGACGGGCGCAGGTCGTCCTTCACAAAAAAGTAGGCAAATGTGCGTGTAGATTTCCATTGTTTGTGGAATAAATTTAACCGAAATGAGTAACGCTAAACCGACATCGAACCTACATTTTGCTCATTGTGCAAGTGTAACCGGTACGGTGCCACGTGGTGTACCGTGGAAGGATTGGTTAGAATGTGTGCCGATGGGAAAAAAGTGGTTTTAGTACACGCATACAAGGGAAGGCCTTCAAAGGAGGGACTTTTGAAAGGATTTGTAATAGACTAAAATTGAGTTCAAAAATAATGGACTGCTCAAATCAAATCAAATCAAATGGAAATGGAGATCAAATGAAAATGTGGAAAAATCTTTTATGCATTACAATTTTCTGCGATTTCTAGAACACGCACATTTATCTGGACCATAGAGTAATTCGCCTAAAAGTATGCATTCCATGTATCAACATACTCTATTTAAATTGACGTATGGCGATTTAATGTAACTCTCGTTTGTTAATCAGTTAGTGTTAATTGGCTGAAAAAACCACAGAGACATGAAGGCGGAATTGAAAAAAAAACGAAAATAGTTACTCAATACTAAACCAACATTTTCTGTTTTAAAACAAATCTCCGATTATCTTCTAAATAGCTCATTATTTAGTAACTCCTTTACTTTATACATGTTCCGATAATTGCACAATCTACATGAACCGAAGCCATCATTCGGCTCTCAACAAAAACGGATGCCTCTGTCATACGTTAATGGCAACCGGCACACTGACATCAGGACGTTTGACGAAAAATCCAATGATGGCACAACTTTCACATGCTTACTGATGCTAATGAGGTGGATCTCCATCCCGTTCGAACTGCACCCCGTTTGGCAAAGCCCGTGAGCCTACAGAAGTTCACAGAGGACATAAAAATAACTTCCTGTCAATCGTGCTCCTACAGGTCCCTGGGTCCAGGATTGACTACTCAGGGGCAAACAAAAAATAACAAACAACTTCACCCATCCTGGCTTTCCCTCACGACGCTCTGGGGAGAACGAAAAAGAAAAAAAAACCTACCAGCCACACTCGAACACTAGCTGATTGTGTGCCACTGTGCCAATGTGTATTACTGTACGCTCCGTGCAGCCAACAAGGGACACGGTATAAAAAGGGAACAACGGTGAAGATTCCTCCGAATGGCAGGAGCTGCCAAAGTTTGACGGCACACACAAAAAGTTTCACTTCCACGATTGCCCACTTTTCTGTCTAGAGCGTTTTCCACCGCGTTCATTCTGCAAACGGTTCTGCCCGTTGGCTGCCTGCTTTCACTTTCACGCTGTCCCACCGTTCCTAAGCTGTCGTCTATTTTTGTTTCCGCGTTACTGCTTCCACACATTTTATGGCCTCCCATGGTTCACCCATGGGGCTGCCTCAATTAGCATAACGAGTCTGATGTTTGCTGATTAATTTTCAAACTGTGCCACAAGCAACAAAAAAAAACATTCACCCCATTGCCGGGAGTTTTTCTCGAGCGAAGTAGCTGTTTCATCAGCCTGCGCGTATGTGGCGGTATCGAGCGGTAAAATAAAAACCCAGAAAAAGTCACCAAGGAAAACTTCCCATCCAGAAGGTTGCGTTGTACGTTCAGTAGCAAGAAAAAACGCCCCTCCATCCCCCACACGGCACAGGATGATCCCAAAGGACTCCGCCGGGTGTGGAGTTGGACAAGACGCCAAACATCCGGCAAATGACGTGTTGAAAACTATAAATTTCGAAATAATTTCCGATTTTGCGCTTTTTTGTTGTGACTCGCCAGCGGATAAGCATCGCGGCCGGGCCGCGCCAGAGCTGACCAAAAGCTAACAGACCATTTCCTAGCCGGTACGGTTGGACGACGAATTTTCCGCTAAGGCTACCCCTCCCGGGTCCGGAGACGAATGAGTTCCGGTCGTTACCCTTGTCCTAAATTTACGTAATTGTGGCACGCGAACGACCCACCATGCATTGGGGAGGGCTTACGTTAAACGCACCGCTAGCCGACTACGAGCTTACACGTGACTGATCTTGACTGAGTTCAGCGAAAAATTAGTAAGGGAAGCAATTGTCTTTCCTCCAGGGTTTCGCGCGGTTTGGTTTGCGTGTCTTTGGGTCATAGTGCGTTTTACGAGTTTTTAGCATTTAGTTTTGCGGAACAACTAATGGCCAAGCGAGCACGGGGGCAGTCTCTGTGGTTGCGGCGGGTTGAAATGATGTTATTTTCAATAACGCTGGGAGTTTTGCAATGTGTGGGGAATGCACTATCAAATAAAGAAATTCATCAAAAACGACGCAGAACTTGAGCATCCTTCTAAACTATCTTTTGCCGTATTTTTAATGAAGTTTTTGGAAAGTAACTTTCCAGAAGCAACGAACCCCTAGAAAATGCTTTTCTCTAGGGTACAACAATAACATTTGCATTCGGTTTTGTCCCTTCTAAAATACACTGCTGACTCAAACCCCGATCGCCAACAGTTTGCTTTACCAACACCGACAAAAAAGGGGCCAACGAAAGTTAGGGTTACTAACGGTCCACAGCAAGCTAGTAATCCCCCCCAACAAACCCTCGGGATGGAAAATGTTTAAAATTATCGATAATTTATGAAACGATCTGCATCCTTTTGCTTGTGTCTTCCGTGTTTCACCCCCCTTTCTCTCGCTGCGTTTCGGTTCGTTATCGAACAGTGATAGCGACAGTACGCAAAGCCAAAGGGAACAGATAAGAAACGCACCAGCAAAGCAGTAAGGAACTGGAGATCTTTTAGTAGGAATAAGTTTTCCATTCTTCAACCAATAAACGAGACTATCCTTACGGGTTGCTGCTCCCTGTGGAGAGCAAAGTCTTGAGAAGTGGAAATAAAAAAGGATAACTTTCCGGAATGCAAACCGTAAGGATAAACCAATAAGAAGACATGATTTGAATGCAGTTCCTTGGGATGGGCCAAAGAAAAAAAACAAGGTTTTGCCTTATCGAATGTTGGCGAAAACGAAACGGGCGTACAGAAAAAAAAACTGTAACATAATATGCTCAACTTTTTATTTTGAGAGTTGAAGAGGAAGATGAAGAAGTGCTTTTGGAATACAAATAAAAATCTCGTACAAAAGAACTTTGCCTTATTTCATTTTCTTTTGATTTGTTCCGTTTAAGTCGCACGAAGGCGCATGCTAAAGCCCTTGTGGCAAAAACGCCTGAATGGCTGCAATACTTTTCACATATTGGGATCTTTCTTGATTTCAACGTTAAAATAAGCTCATTTAAGTTGTTATAAATTTTAGCTTTTCCTTGTAATCATTAAAAAGCTAACGGGTAATATGTCTAAAATTATACATATTATAAATAGAAATTATACACACTGCTAGCACCAGCACGTAAAATTAAACCAAGGAGTAATAAAAAAAAAAACTATTCCAAAACAGTGATAAAATGATAAGAAATGCTCAATTCAAGTTAAAAGCGAAAACTTCAACTGCTTAGCCTTGTAAACAAATGCCAAACGGTAAATGGAATGGTGTTTCACCAGCCACGCTTTTTCCAGCATTAGTCGGGAGCAGTCGGATAACGTCGGCAGGAAAATTGGCAACAACTTTGATCAGCACCGGATTGTGTGCGTAGGATGCCAATTTGCATAAATTTCTGACACATTTCATGGGCTCCCGTCTTTGCACTGCATACCTTCAGGCGGTATAGCGACATACTTTCAGTATTAACTGTGGCTCTACGCAGCGCACACAGAGCCCTGGCTGTAGTAAGCCAGCAACAGCAGCCTAACGACCTGATCCGAGCCGTGAAAGGATTACGGAACGTTATTTTAGCGTGCCAGCTCGCTAGTCTTTATTGGATCATCACATACGGTCCTCGGATAAAATGCCGCCGAACGCCAGCTAGAAAAGTCATCGCTCCACGCCCGCTTTTGGTCCGATTGCGTAAAATTTATTGGCCCGTTCAATCGAATCGGTTTGTGCGGCTAAAATGGATAGGCTTTTCCCGAAGCACCCAAACAAATCGGATCTCAAAACAACCGGGTGTGGAACACCGTAACCCATCACATTCGGAGACATTTTGATGTCTCGATATCGCGCCACCTACGCCACCACGTCGCTAGAGCCGAATCGTTTCCCGAAGTTTGCGTTTAGTGAAAAAATATGATATTTTTATGATCCTTCAGCAAAACCCACGGTTCATGGAGCCGTTGATGGTCCATTCTTCTGTACGCAGTGCGCTGATTGGAATCAATCAATCAAAAAATCCGGAACGTCATATCACCTTGTGACGACAGCCCCACTGCTCACGCCTGCCTCCGATAAAGGTAAAAATATTACTTCCGCACCGTAATGGCGTGTGCTGTAACGTGTTGCGTTCTGGCCGTTGTTTTTGTCCCTGGAGCGTGTACCTTATCACATGTGCAGAAAGGCACTTTTGCTTGTGTCGTTTGATGTTGAATTGTTGGATTTTATTTCGTTAGCTTCGAGGTTGTATCGCATCTTATTGGTGTCATAAATTGTGCCTTAGATGAGCCAGCCGGCCCGACGCTGGTTGGTTGGCAAACGGAAGAAAATGAAGGAAAATTGTATCAACTGTTACTTCCATCAGGAAATTGTTGTAACCGTGCAGTAAAAAGGTGCTTACTTGTAAGTTGCAGCGATTTTTCTTTCATGATTTGATGTAGAGCTCAGTTGAAGCGTGTTCCTGCGCATTTATTGTTGAGTTTGGGGGTAAATAATCTTCGAAAAATAGTTAAAGCATGAAAACGCCTGTGTATATGCAAAATGCGTTACAAAACTAAGCTTTATTGCAGAATGCTGTAATCGTGTTTTGCTAAAACAACGCATTATGAAACAACTGTTGCGTGTATAGTGTCCCCCATTCATTTCCCAATAAATATTCTCAACTCGCCAATTTTAAAACCAACCCACATGCCAAAGGGAGTGCAGTTTTTACACCCAAATGCAATTGGTGCCACAAAATCCACAATCGGAAAATCGCTTACACTACCCAGGTTGTTCCCATCCCTACCATCCCCGGCGTCTGTCGTAACACTAAAACCGAAAGGAAAACAAACAACTTCGATTTGGACGCCGCATTTCACACTGATCCCTCTTCCCTCGTGCTACAGTTTTTTGTTACTTTTGCGTACACATCTCCAATTCCCCTGTGACCAGAAGGAACACTCCCGCACGGAACGTTCACGTTCGATTTACGTTCCATTTTTTTTTGCCAACCATTTTCTTCCTTTGCGGGCGTGTTTTTATCCACCCTTATCACCCGGAGGGCTGTAAATTTTAATCGAGGAAAAACGAAACCATTCCATTCGTTTCGGAACATAAACCTGAAAATTCGAAAATAGGGGAAAGAACGCATCCAGCACTGTTTCAGACTCATACATTCTCAACCCATCCCTTCCGGCCCCGAGCTGCGGGTCCCTTCGAATGGAAACCCATCCCCACCACGTTCGGGTTCGGGTTTAAGGATTATTGAGCGCCGCAACTAACCCACGAGACACGACCAGTGGGTGGGTATGCTTTCGGGTGGAATTGGAAACCGATTTTCCTGGACACAAAGTAGCTAAAATAAATAAAAACTTCTCACCTTTCCGTGTGGTCCCGCTCCCTGCCCTCCTTTGCCCAACTCCATACCGCGATCCATCGTAAATCTTGTGCTACCTCGCTTCGGGGGAGGCAAAGGAAAGCGAGCGGCCAAGCCCAACCTGAAACCAAACCTGAGGTTCGCCGAGACCAGAGGATAGAAAAAAAACAGTTCCCCAAAAACAAGTCTCCCAAACAAACCCGGTAACTCCAGGTGCGGTACCGAAAGGTTTCAAAGTCAGTGCGCCGCAGGAGCAGGGATGGAATAAAAGCTGCGCGAGGTAAAAATTATTTTAATCTATCTTCGAGGCAGATTAGGTGTCAGGGGAAATATTTATCACTACCATTAAAATGGGATACTTTTAACGGCGTGGAAGGAGAAGTTCCTATAGTGTTCCTTTTGCTTTCTCGTTAGCTGTATGGGCAACAGTTTTTCTGTTTTGCCTGTGTGTCCTGTTGCATTTTCAAACGAATTCGATCAATAAACGCCGTACCGGTGTAAATAGTACGAAAGGCATTTTAAAGCGTTTCCCTTCTTTTCGTCTATTTTCAGGTAAGTTTTGCCACACTGAATCAGCAGTCAACCTGGAACAATTATGCCAAAGCAGATGGATAAGTAACCACTTGAATTTGTGTTTCATAGATACACCGAGAAAGTCTAATTTCAGGGGACAATTTGAAGATTTATACTTTATACTAAAACAAAAACAAATTATTTTCTTCTATTATGCACACTACACGTTCTGGAATATGCTGTAACGTTTACACATTTCCAAATCAATTGATAGCTCTGGGGTTTATTAATCCTGAAATGCATTCGATGTGCCTACCTTTAGGCGCAAATAATTATTTCGAATTTGTACGATCACCTCTTTCACTGTACACTATATTTGTATGTTAGAGTTGTGCTCATTCAACTTTTGTAACAAAAAAAAACACCACTCTTACATAATGCCCGTGTTTTTCTCTAATATGATTCCACTAAAGCATTTAACCGACCAGAAAACAACTTACCCCCGTTTTTTATTGCATCTGTTTATTGCATTTATCTCCACTCTTGCCCTGTCCCAGTCTAAGGACATAAATGACTAAATCACGGAAAGAACGCAAAAAAAAGATTCAGCGCTACAACACCTCAATAAGGTCACCACCCCAAGTGCTTTTTACGACGACCAGGGTAACACCGAGAACAATCGCTGCCCTCTGTCGCACGTTTACGATTTAATTAAATTCACTCAAATCATTGCTCGGTCGTAGCACGGGGTGGTTACCACAATACGACACCTTCCCTGCTTTCCGATACGACTCGCATAAACTCCCTCCCGGGGCCAATAAAATTCGTTTCGATTTCTTGCGGGATTGTGATGCATCATAAACCACCGCGCGGAGAGCGAGATCGTTCCAAGGTGCGACACATTTTCGGCCACTTCCAATGGCTTACCGGGAGACATTTAACGGCCAAATGGTACTGCCCTCGGCCTCGGCATTGCGCATTTGTTTTAAGCTACCCTCCCTACCGCAGCTCAGCTGTTGCAACTTCGGTCCAGTGTGGAGATCATGGTAGGCTTTGCGTGAAGTATCACAGCTTTATGCTTCGCTGAGTATTATGCGCTGGGTTTTAGGGTTCATGATGTTCTAATGGTTGGAATTGAGTGATAGCATGGGGCGGTGCATTGTTAAGCATTTCAGACGATATAAATTCACTCCGATAACGAGTGATAAACAGCAGCACGGGAACGGATGGAAACAATCAATGGGGAAGAACGTGATTTGCAAATGTCGAAAATCAATTTTCTCCCAAACTGAGTTTTCCCGCTGAATGTTGCGGGTTCTTGCTTTCAATCCTTATCCGCTTCGCACACCGAAGTACAATAAAAGACCAGTATACTCTCACCCAACTCTTTCAGGCGTCAGGCGAAAAAAAACACATTATGAGATCCGACTGGCACCTTCACTAGATACACACACCAAACTGGCGGTGCGACTGGCGCCAGTAGAAGCCGTGAAAGTTTTCATTTTAAACACGCGATAAAATTATGAAACTATAATCATAAACGGACGCCCAACGAACGCGGCTGGTTGGGTCCCTCGTTCCCTTTGTGTTGGCGTCACCCACCAACCACGGATATCCCCCTTTTCACGGCACTGCTGTCCCCAAATGGAAACACTTCGTACGGGTGCTACCCGGTTGGTGTATGACGACTGCGTCAAGCTGACGTTTTGTCGATATTAATTTTTAATTCAACTTTTTTACGACTACGTTGTTATTACTGGCACAAACTGGCTGCCATGACACTTTGGGGCCGAAGCCGCCGTAGCGGAAGCCGTTTGCCCGGCGTGTTTATTTGTGCTGCTCTGATCCACGTTTGTGTTTTGTGTGAAAGGATAACATCACTGCTTTAAAAGTGCGTTGCAATGTTGTAAGGATAAATGAAGTATAATTTTCTAACATTTTATTTCAATTGAGAATAAGACAATGAATATTACGAAAGATAGCGCATCATTTTAAACGATTGATTTAGTTATGAAATTTTAGGAACACATTTTTCAAACAATTATTTTACGTTAAACCACTCACAAGAACTAAGTGAAGCTTCCTCCGTACATACACTATCACAAAATCGAACAAAACAGCCGGCGAGGGGGTTGTTCATCAAACGTTGTCCAATCTCTATCAACTCTGCTTAGCGGCGGGAACACTTTTGGCATTTTTATTCCACACTTTTGAAATTCAATTTGGAGCGGCAAAGGCACGAACTCCGGAAGCTCGATTGCATGCGAATATGATTTGTATTTAAATTGATTTAGACGCCCCACTTAAAAACGAACTCTTCGCATATCATACCGACCGACCGGTAGAGCGGTGCTGGGTGAGAATTCGATTTGTGAAACCAGGTTTTGGAGCAATATTTTGCTAAGGGTGTGCATTGTGCCGCATGCTGATGTTTGCAATTGTTCGTCTGTGCATGAATATAAAGCATATGCTGGTGGTGGTTTTTGGGAGTTTATATTATCGGTTAGTTTATACCGCAACGTATTTGGAACGTTCATTTAGTTGATGATCGTGTTGTTGGTTGTACACTTAAATAGTACATACCATCAACCACTTTATTATCAGTTCTCGACGTCGAAATGAGCTTCCTTCACAAATAGCGCAGTCCTTTTTCACGTCCAAAAAGCACTATTCATGCTCTCACACGATCGCAACTTAAAGTTTTATGCTTCTTCGCACATAAACAGCACCGCTGCCCATTGCTCTTGTTTGTTCCGATGAAGTTGTTTTCCGTTCGTGCAAAGACGCATGTTCCAGCGCGAAAAAAGCGAACAACACCCCACCGGACACCGGAAACAACCCACACACACACACACACAAAGCCGCCGTTCCAGCTGTACGCGGGGGCAAAACATTAAAAGGGCACCATAGCGATGGTTTGGTAGTGGGCAAAAAAAAATGATCAACCGAACAACAGCGGAGAACCTTCAGGGGCCGAAAATGATGTTGCTGCTGTGAAAGTAAATAAAAGTTGGAAGTGCTTTATTAATTTCCTCTTTTCTCGCTCCGATCCGACCCGGCGAGCAAGGCGTTGGGGCAGGCTGAGGGACGAGTGAGCGGAGAAAGGACGATATCGTTCCGAAGATGATGTCCAACAGTTCCAATCGGTTTCCACCGATCAATACACAAACAACACATAACATCCGTTCGATGAAAATCCTTAAGAGTGAAGGACGACGACCACAGGCGCAGGCCCAGGCAGCTCCCCCCGGCAGACAGACGTTTACGATCGATCATTAAAGGAACTTTGTTGATTACGTTTATCAAAACATGTCGTTTAATATTCGATTTCCGCACGATAATAACGCTGTGTGGTGCTGCGAGCGAACCGACGTGGATGATGACGGTGATTATGATGGAAGCTGGAAGGTTGGGAAATTGTTTTGGGTGTAATGTGTTTCTTTGTTGGTCGTATGTTTCGTGCGAGCAGGATGGTTCTAGAATAGCCTCAAGTCACGTGGCAAATCAAGAGTGGAGCTATCGGTGGATAGAGTGAACGTTCCATACGAGAAAGAAATGTGTTTTATGGTGTGGTACGCATGAGAAGAAAGACCGTAAGTTTAAAGCTGTGTTAACAAGGTGATTTTGTCTTGCTTTTAGACATTTTACTGTATTTTGTAATGCAGATTGCATACTTTGAGGCAAAAATTGTCAACAAGTGAAGTATAAACTGCCCTTTAATGGTTTTTTTGTTGCATAATTTACCAAGTTGGTATGAAATCACGCGTAATAAATTATGTTTTCTATAACTTAATGAGCTTTTTGTAAGTTCATACATTATTCTAATATTCTCACTGCATAATCGAAAGGAAGCTCAATCACAGGAAAGTTCACTATCGATTAGAGATGCTGATGAATATGGTGACGATGGTTCACGGAGCGTAACAGCATTACCGCACAAAACCATCATCTCGACCATTACGGTACAACGAGGATCCAGTACCTCTTGGGCGAAATTGATCCGTGCCATAATATCCTGCTGACCAAATACTGATCCAGCCTCCAACACTAGCTTTAGCCCGAGCGGCACTGTGTCCCATACTTTGAAACCCAAAATGAGCATACTGGTCTAGTTCTTGATTCGATTCCATGACCACAGAACGGTTCAGACCAAGTTCATTGCGGTGTTTTCCTTTCATTGAAAACGGCCACCGTCCGGTGCTCGATGCGCTGTACATCGGAAATATCTCATGCAACATTTATTTGATTAGATTTCGAACGGTACCCAAAATTCATGTTTTCACATCGATGGTCCCGGAGACCTTTTTTTTTTTGGTGGGATGACAGTTTACGAAGGAATTCTAGAATGCTTCTTGAGCTGGCTTGTGTGCTTCTGTCAGTGACAGCACGGTCCGCAGCATCCTTGGACGATGACGAGTGACCCGAGAGTACACTGTGGGCTTGATTGCCCAACCATGGCCATTTAACGAAACCGGTGGCTCAATGGCAGAAAATAGGCTTCCGGAAATAGCGTGAAAGAGATATATGCACAGTGAGAAATATGGGAAGAAAGGTAGAGCGAGAACGAGAGAGAGATAGCAAGGCTGCAGTTCGGATGGAAGTTTCAACTGTTCGTCATCACCATATTCTCTACCGGCTGGTGGTGTTATTTTGATTGGCTTTGCAAATCTGGACGCAACCCAAAAATCCAAGAACCGCCAGGTTCGGTTCTTGAGTGGAGTGGTTGACCAACGTGCCGTTTTGTTGGTCGTTGGTGCCAACTGATTCGATGCCGATTTATTCAAACAGCCAACCATCCCCCAAAAAACCTCAACATTCCTCAAACTTTCTCGCTCGAGTTTGGTGAGTGTTTGGGTCGCCGGTGTGTGTCTAACTTGCGTATGCAGCGAAGAGAAACTCATGATGTCCCCAAAATGAAAGCATCCTTCGCTTTGGCACCTCCTAGAGTGGTTCACATGGAGAGTTCATTGAAATCTCGGAGGCATCATCAGACTTTTGGATGAAATTTTGTCAGAGTCAGAGACTTGCACAGCAGGAGATTATTTTAGAATCATTCTTATCCCCTCGGTGTCACTCTGGTGTTAAGTACGTTGTGATAAAGCCATGCATGTTTAAAACCCAAGAATTCCCACTGTAGGACATTCTGTAGTAGCTGCAAATGAATTGCACAAACATTGCACACTTAACGTTTCGGTCTTTTCAATAATCAAAGCATAAGGAATGCGGAATGTTATTCGACACAATTGGCTAAATCGTTGGGAACAACTTTCTAGACGTGGCTACGACAAGACACGATCCGATAACCTAAACAAAGCTTTGACTTGAAAATGAGCGAAAGATTGCTCTGCCATTACCTTAGTCATAATCTGCCGGTTCTGTTGTGTGCTCCCATTCCCATTCCCCTCTTCGCCGCTTTTCCCAAACAAACATCAACACTTCTTTCGACTCTTGGGAAATGAGCTCCCAGTGGGGACGGTGCTATTCAGCTTCTATTAGGCTGATTGAACGATGCCACTACCCTGTATGGGGACCCTGTCTGTGTGGTTCCTTTAAAACTCCTCAAAATTGATACAGGTCGCCGAACGAAGCAATCGAGTGTCTAGTGTTTGAATTTACCGAGACTTCGAAGTGTACCGTCCGGACACTCCGAAATAGCTCCGAGTGGATGATGATGTGCTGCTTGCCGAAAAAAAAACAATGCGGTTTTACGTCGACAAAATACATTGTCCTGCAAGGTTTGATCAAGTCTGGTGCTATTATTTCCAGACTCCCAGGACATTGGATGATGACTATGATGCTGATGATGATGCCGAAGTTGATGAGTACCCGTTGACGTTATGTTTTCGGTGAACCCGTCCAGGATGGGTTCATTTTCGGCATAAAGGCACAACAGGCATACCCGGGGGCCGCAAAACAACCCGACACAAAACCTCGGTGGTCCGACTCATCGATGCATTTAATTAGATGAATGCCTGCTCCATCCATAATTGGATTACTCAAGATTTACGAACGAACAACCACGAGCGAGACCAGGGTAATGGAAGATCATTGGATTCGCTTCGCACAAAATCCAAGAGCGCCGAAAGAGTTGAGTGTGTGTGTATGTGAGGTTCGGGGCCAGGGACTCCGGACGTAGAGCTGCCTTTGCTCAACACGATAGAAGCAAACCAAACGGCCTCTTTTTCGGATTAAGTTGTACCACTTATCCAGCTACGGAATTTTTGGGTGCAACTAGCGTTCGTGTCCACTGGCCGATACGAAACAAACAAGATCCTGTACGTTCCTTCTACCCTGCCCAGCATTCGCTTTCGAGGTAAATGGCCATGTAATTTTAAAAGGTATTAAGAACCGGATCCCTCTGTTCGGTTCAACATCGTTCGCTTTGTCGTCTGTACTCGCCGTCGTACGAAAGGGAAAGCGAGCCCCATTCTGAGGGGCCAGGGGCGTGTAAAGTGAAAATTGGAGAAACAGTCGCCCACACCCGGGCCGATTTGCTGTCGTCGAGTGGATTTGCTTGTACGGGTTCCCACTGGATCGTCAGGTAGGCTGCTCCTAGCCGGCATAAAGAACCATCCGGTCGCTGGATGAAGTAACGCCACTGCTAAAAGTTTTCCGAGGCGACGCCGTAATTAATGTTTCACTTCACGAAATGTTGGTGTGCAAATCGGTTCTCTCCGGTCTCCGGTATGAAGTTGTCAACTGGTTCGAGCGAAATGGGAATCCCAAGTTAAGGACGAAGCGAATGGGTTGACACCTACGGTGAGGGCTGGATGCAGTGGCATTTCCAAACGCTTCCTACACATCCCATCGTATCCCGGCGTCTAATAAAATAATCATTAAATTTTATTTCATCATCGTCTATTTAAATACCGTGCTGCCTTGTCAACTTGCAGCTACGGCACTGTGCTTACATGGTAAAGCGATGCAGCAGTGTCGGTGCAGCTTCCGGCGATGGGAGAAGCGATGTATGTTGCTGTTTCCGCAAAATGTAATCACAAACAGTTTGGCTAAGTGGTGTATGCTTGCCTGCTTCCCCGTGGCTAGGCAGCTTAAGCATATGAAAGGAGTTTTGCTGCCAGTGGCATTCATATTTGTGACACTTCTCAACTACATTTTCCTTCTGCAGAAGTGCTTCGTGAGATGGGCAGCCTTCTTGAAGCATCATGTCAGGTAGATGTGTTGAAGCACAGCAATTGATTGCTTGAGACGGCATTCAGCCATCGGAAATGTTAGAATTTCTCTCGAAAGAATTCAATCAAGGAATTGATTTTATCGGCACGTTGTTTGTTTTGTGTAACATGCTGGTGTGTGCATGTAAAAACATGAAATTCATATCCGTTTTGACAACCTTCGACCAACCTTCATCTCGCCCGACCGGAACGGAACGACACGTTCCGTCAGTCAAAAGCAAAACAATTCGTGTGTCTTCTTTTTTCCGTGCCTCACAACATCAAAAATCCCCCACAGACCAAAAATCAAATTTGAAAGCCGCTGTACGATTGCGAAGGGGTGGAATTCACCCTCCCAGGGTGCAGAAGATAGAGTCGGTCGAGCCATTGAACCGGAAGCCGGAAACGAATTCCGACACGCGCTACCTGCACCAAACCCCTCACACCCATTTGTCCCATCATCCGATGCGATGGGACACTCGATTGAATCAATCACTATCCGTTTTCCGCCTGGCATGAATTGATTTTCCATTGGGGCTAACGCGGAGGGGGAAAATCTTTCTTGCGCTTGCGAATCTCCCGATACGGTCTACTACGGTTCTGTTTTTGCCGGCAACACGACGGGTGGCTTCAACGTTTCAATTGAAGTTCTAATGCTCCCGTCACGATCAGGTGCATATCCGGATATTGCAGTTCCTTGCCGATGGAGCACACCCGGGCGAGAATGCAATAAGGCAGAAAATGTTGACCTGACACTTGCACATTCCTATCAGGCTATTCCGTTAGTCTGGACCATTTGCGAAGGATTCGAACTCGATCGGTGAATGGAAAATCGTTCATTATTTCTTCCACGATACTCCCCCCAACCCGACGATTAAACCCTTAGCGCCATAAAAAGGCACAAGAAACGCAACGCACCAGACGAAAGCACACATCGTTACAAACCCCCTGAAAGGGGATACTCTGATCCCTGACCATCCACACAAAGCGGAAAAGAAGGGACAGAAGAAGATGAAATTGATGTATCTGTTTACTTTCCGTGGCACAAATTGGTTTCATAAACATAATCGAGTGGGAAAATAAATTTCCATCGGATTCCGGGTGCCACCCGGGTTGTGAGCAGCCTGCGGAATGTTCTTCCGGACCCGTGGAAGGACGATGGGGGTGTCTCTCGGATCTCGTTATGACTATTATTTTTCACGCACGCCTAACCTGCCTGCGACAGCGAAACGGGGCGGTGTTGTAGGTGATAAGTGACACGAATCGGGTGATAAAAAGTAATGTTTATGCCTCCACTCTGCCGTTCTGCTAATGGAGGATTTTCGGTTGCAGATGATCCACCTCAGCCCTTCGGAACTGATCTGTTTTTGGGGATGGCTTGCGCAATCGGGAAATATGATATTTTAAGCAGCCATTTTCCGAAGCCATGTCAGTGGTTTGGTGGGGAGTTGGGTTGTTTTTTTTTTTTCTCGGTGTGTGTTCGTTCCGTAGCGTTATTTCGCAGATTGAGTGAACGTCTTGTGGAAATTTGGGGAAGGTTCTTCATCAGGCGCAAGTAACGTGAGCGCAGCACCAATAATGTGCGACACCTTGATGGGTTTTTTGATATCCTTAACCTTTCTTGCGTCCCACGTGCTGGATACCACAGTTCCAATTTCCGAGCGCACCTTTTAGCTTGCATTCGTACGGATATGCCTGCCGAATGATAAACCGTCAGCGTGTTACAGGTGTTGAGGTTTGGATGTTGTTTTCCGGAGGTTAAAGCAAAACATGTTTATGGACTTTTTGTGGAGCCTTTTCCGTTTGCCTGGGGTGCGTAACGTAAGCTAGTCGATCGAGGTTTAGGTAAATGTTATGACGTGATTGCAGTGTCATATTCACGTGCTGGGTGTTTGATTGATTTGATCTCTATACCGTAGAGTATAAGGCCGTTAGCTAAACCTTTTCTAAATCTAAATTTTCAATTCGTACTGACATTAGGGATAAATTACCGATGCTCGGTAACACACTCAAAGCTGCACAACTCGCTGTGGTTGTAATAATTTCCCAAAACCCATTAGTATTTAAAGTTTTAAAATGAATTTCAGAGAGTTGGAAACCCTACTCGCTTGAATTTTTAACTAACCTTTTCTCGAAACAGTAAAACCGAGCTGCTCCTTTGAAGTTGTTTCAGATATGCAGCACGTGCTGTTTGCAATTAAAGACCATTACGGTATGGAGTTTCATCCCAACATTCTCTTCATTCTTCAAACGGGTTTTTTTTTTAGAAACTTCCATTATTTCCATTCGCCGAAGCTAGCTAAATTGATTTCCGCGAATGCTTCCATACATCCCTCGGCCGTGTGGATCTGGTGGAAAAGAAATCTAAGCGATCCACGAATCCTTGAAGCCTGCCGATGGCAGCTCCTAGAAGCACGCTAAGCCAAACAGCAAACGTTGCATAAACTTACATTTTTCCTCCCTACAATTGCCACGTGTAAGTGTCGTGGAACAGCGAGGCGAACGTCACCCAACCCGAAAGGTTCCCAGTTTCGGGTGACTTTCTAATCGCTTTTCCAACACCCCTCGCTTGTGTCAGTTTTTCATCTTGCCCCCCGCATTCTACAACTCATCCTGAGTTCTGTCTCGCTTTTTCAACCTCTCTCTCTTTCTTTCTCTTTCTTTGCCCAGTACACTTAGGGCATTTGCGCTCCCTTTTCGCTGTAGCGCGCAAAGTGTCGTTTTCTCAAGAGTCATGATAAAAGTAAGTTAACGAGATAAGAACGACCGATGCCGGCAAGCGATGCAAACAAACAACCGGCGACAAGCAGCCGGCCTGCCGTGCACACGGGGGATTATTTAAGCGTAAGGGCGGTCCTCACCATCAGGGCTCGTACTTGGGGTGGGCAGGAACAGTGCCAAGAAAAACATATTAATCCGATCTCGTTGAAAGTTTGCGAGGCCTCTGCGCTGCGAGACCCGGGGACCCACAACGGTTTTGTGTCAGGCTCTGGCACAAAACGGTGCTGCTTGCGCGGCCCGGACTCGGGAAAAACTTGCACTGGTGGTGGAGGGTGAAAAAACACCCATTTCCATCATGCCATGTGCTCGGTTTGATACTGTGCTTGATTTTGCTGGTTCGCGGTTACCGACACACAGTCGCGCTGTTTAATTACAAGCCAAAGATGGCAGGGAACGTTGTGGATGTGGAGTTTTTTTTCTGTGTTTCTTCATTTCTCAAATGCCACAGTGAAAGATTTTACATAAACAGCTAAACAAAAACAGCACCAGACGCTTGTCGGCCGCATAAATCAACCGGGCGTGCTAAATCAGCAACCACTTGTCAGGGCCGGGACGTTTTTAAATTATGCCGCATGCCAAGCTTCAGCAAACAACGCGTTTCGCTTTGTTTCTCGTTTGGTTGTTAATGCTTTAAGCGGCATCTTTCTCCGCGCTGGTTTTACTGGAGCTCCACCATCCTCACACATACGGAGCAGCGGAGGCAAAACTTTAGATTAGACATTAATCCCCAGCCCATCCTGCACAACCCACTTAGAAGAGCGGCGAAAAGAAAACACCAGACTAAACAAAGGAAAAAGGGGGGTAAAACTTTACCACCTTCATGTGTGGAAAAGCGTTGCTGTTTTGACGTATAAAAATGAATCCCTTCCAGGCAGGGTTGAAGGCCAGGGTTAGGCGAAAAGAAAATCGTGAATTGCACGTTCGTTCGCTAATTGGGAACTAATTGGCTGTGTCAGCGTCTCGAATCGGAGCGTTTTGGGGAAGAAAAGTTTTGCTCCCGTTTAATCTCGCTGGAAACCTAGGTTCGACGCAAGATGCCGAACTATTCGAGCCAGGAATAAAGGAAAAGAAAATGGATGTTTGGTAAGTAGGAAATAACCTATCATTTAGTACGGACCGTGCCGCTTAGCACGCGTGTGATATGTGTGTTGATACGTTAAGTATTGAATAATAGGCAATTACGATCGTTTGCTGGAATGAATTGCAATAATAAAATCGGAAGCGCGGTAAAAAGTAAATAAATTGAAAAATGAGATGACTTTCCCTGTAAAATGCTTTAAATGCTACAGATTGCATAGTTTTAGGCGTTTTTGAGCTTTATATTTTTAAAACGATTTTGCTAACATTTTTTTTACTTTATTTTTGTCTAATATGATGCTTTAACATTTTTTTATGTAGTGCGTTTTTTCTTGAAAATCATTCTAATTAGCACCATTCTGACCCTAATAAAGGCATCCCAACATCGCACGTCGATCAATGATGATGCTATTAGCACGAACAACATTCTTTCTTCCGTTTCGTGCAAACTTTTCCCCACCAAAGGCAACCCGGAAACGGAAGTGAAAGATTGCCAAAAATGAGAAAATTATAATTTTCATCATAATTAATTCTCATCCTTCTTTGTTCTTGTTCTTACCGAACCCATCTGTTCTTGCTTCTTGCCATATCCGGCTAAAATGTGGAGAATTAAAATCTGCACCGATTTGTTGCACTGTTTGGCATTCCACCCACACTCACACTCTCCCATTTTACCCAGGCCACAGTGACCAACATTCCCTGCGCATTACGATTCCATCAAAACCCCGACCCAGAACATTACAACTTTCGCTGCGTATTTAATGTACGGCTAAAGGATACAGAAATTCTGGGTTCCGTTCTGGCGCTGGTTTCCGGATTATTTCGGTTGCGGCCCAACCAGCTGGCCAAACAAAAACACCCACAAAACACCCGGCAATACCTTGGGTTTGCCAAAGAAATTGCTCCTAAAATATGCCTTAACCTTCAGACCGCGTTGGGACCAAACTTCAAATCTACATCTCATCTTCAGGCTGTTTGTTGTTTCCTTGTCGTTATTCGCGTTCTTTCAGGCGTTTCCGGTACCGCACTCTTGCGCCGGCAAGATCCGGTTCCTAGATATTTAGAGCTGCGGAAAAGCAACTAGTTGATGAATTTTTATGCGTTGTGATAATTAATTATTATGGAGCTTGACCACAATTTCGGCCATGGTCCAAGTTAAGTAAAACTACAGTGGAACGCCGATCCGTGCATATCGCGGCTCGATGCTTGCCGGATAACACGACAACACGGATAATAGGCACTGCTACATTTTGGGGCAATTTTTAGTGCATATGCAGGCTATGATCTAGCTTTCTATAAGTGTATAACTTATTTTTACTTTGTGTTTTATTGTTACAAAGTGAAATTATAGCTGATTCTTTCAGAATTTCTGCATATTCTGTTTTATACAACGGGTTGATATACAATATATCCTTTCATTGCCTTTGCAACTGTCATTTTCGAGCAGCACGGATAATCGGAAACCCGGTTAAATGTCACCCGGATAATCGGCGCTCCACCGTACTGCGCTCTCGTCTGGCGTCAGATGGTTACAACCGATAAACACGTGGTGCACGCAAACGTCGTCGCGTGCTTTTGAAGTTATTTCTTTAAAAAAGAGTGTTCGTTTACAACAAGTTACAAAAACGACGTACCAATCATTCCGGGAAATAAAATCAATCAACCATCAGCATGCAGCAGGATGAGGTCGCCTGGAACATCATCAGCAAACAGTTCTGCTCGTTCCAGGTAAAGACACAGACGCAAAACTTTTGTCGAAATGAGTACAACCTGAGCGGGTTTTGTTCGCGGCGGTCCTGTCCGATCGCTAACAGTCAGTACGCAACAGTGCGGGAGGAGAAAGGAATCATCTATCTCTTCATGAAGACGGCCGAACGGAATGCGTTTCCGTCCAACCACTGGGAAAAAGTGAAGCTGTCCCGCAACTTCGACAAGGCGGTGTACCAGATCAAGGAGAATCTGCTGTACTGGGACCGTTGGGTGCAGAACAAATGCAAGCAGCGGTTCGTGAAGATCACCCAGTACCTGTTACGGATGCGAAAATTGAAGCTGCGCCGACAGAAGATGCTGGTACCGTTGGCGACGAAGGTCGAGCGGCGGGAACGGCGTCGGGAGGAGAAAGCCCTGGTTGCAGCCCGTATCGACAATGCTATCCAGAAGGAACTGATGGAGCGGTTAAAGATGGGCATGTACGAGGACATCTATAACTTCCCGCAAACGGCGTTCGATCGTGCACTGGATGCGGAAGAGGTCGACGAAGCGGAAGAGATGGACGAAATGGAGCGCGAATTGGAGGATGAAGAGAAATGTCGGGAGCAGGAGAAGGTGTGGCACGTGAGCGAAGATTTACGGCGCGAACTGGAGATGGTGGACGGGTTTATCGAGGCCAATACGGAAGAGGATCTAGATTCGGATGCGGAGAGCGAGTCGGGCGCGAAGGAACGCGTCGAGTTGGACACTGACTTTGTATTGGACATGGAGGACTATGTGCCGAACGTGTCCCTGCGGCCACCGAAATCTGACAACGAGGAAATTGCACCTGTGAAACCTGTAGATGCACGGTCGACGAAGAAGAAATCGCGGAAGATCCACAAACCCAGGGTCGAGTTTGAGTATGAAGTGGAAGCTGAAGCACCGGTGGGGCGCTCCGTACATCAGTGAGGTACATCAGTTGTTAGTCGACTTATCCTTTATTGTTGGAATGGAACAACGTGCTTTACTTTTTCCCTTCAAATGCAACAGCTTTGATAATTGTTGTTCGGTTTTTGTTCAACGATTAAACAACCACTTGTACAAAGGCCCTGACAAAGTCGCTTTCCGGAAGATTGAACGATAGTGTATGTTTGAAGCAGTTTTCAACAATAAAAGTTGACGAATGTTATTAAACCTACAAGTAGTTACTGTCGTACGCGCACCGGGTATGAATAATGCATTATTTCTTTAATCCCGTATGGCATACACGTACCAGTTCGTTTCTTTAGTGAACCATTTTCAATTTGTTCATTGGTACGTATATTCATGTGACGGGCAACGTTAAATCGCACAATGTGATGGAAGGGAGCGTTTGTTGCTCGCTTCCCAAAAACAAAACTGCCACAGCGAAGAACGCAGTTAAACGAAACAAAATGGATGATCTGCCATTAGTCATTAACTGCAATTCGATCCAGGCCCAGGACAGTCGGGATGTTGCTGTTGTGAGCTTTCTGCCGGTCGCTTTTAAGAGGGACCAATCGTTTCTTTCATTTTCACCATCGGATGGGGCGAATTTCTTGCAAGTAATGTTGCGCTATCCTACTGCCTGTGCGGACGAGCGGCGGCGCGAACGACCAGCATAAATCAAACGCAGCCATTTCCGCTTCACGGCTCAGCCTCCCAGCCAGATCGGCGTTCTAATTTTCTCGCAATATTGCCAAAGTGGGGAAAAAAATTATAGCAACAAAACCACCCCGAAAAACAGACCAACAAAACGCGCGGCCAGTTGTGCGTGAAAACTCTCCGAATGAAAAATCATCCAATAATCAATCAACCGCATACAATGGGCCCATTTCGGCGAGGCGTCCATTTTCCGGCAACTGTAGTCGATTTTGGAAGATTCTATTCTCACCATGATCTCCGGGCACCGGGTGCCATCTTACACGTTCTTGGGGTCTCTACTGCATCCCCAATCGATGGTGAGTTGAATGAACAAAATTGACAATTTTCCGTTTATCCGCCACAGAAGTTTGTCCTTTTCTCGCACAGTTTTTCCAGCCCGCATTATGCTTAACTTCTGGAGCGATAATTTCAATCACACTTTGCTTTTGTTTTGTCCCCCGGGACGATTTTCTGGCGTGCAAATGAAACAACTGACCCTGTTTTAAGCGTAAGGCGCGTTTGTTCCATTGCCGCTCTTAAGTGGATCAAGCAGTTTAGCGATCTTCCAGCAGCAGCTCGATTACTTGTGGCGCTACCGAGCAAAGCGAGTAGGTGCAAAGTGAACTCAAACCTCATTACTCATAGTCCACCACAGCGAGCCATTTTGGTGGTGTGCCACCGGAGAAGCAGAAACCATAAATCGACCGGAGCGACGGAACAGCTCCACAGTGGATCTTAGCGGAAGCACCGGTGAATGGTGGTGGAATTCATTTTTATCTTGTTATCAAGCAAATTGGAATGCGTATTTCTTTAAGCGCTTTCTTCACACCCGCCCTCGCCCACGAAATGAAAACCAACACCATTGTGTTGTCTTTTTTACCACGTTGCCACTCTTAAATGAAAACATTATCTGCAAATTGCGGTGAAATTGATATTAATTTTGCCAGGACAGGGCTGGGGCTGGGGCAACAACCAGCAAACCAAGGATGGTGGTTGTGCTTCTGGATGAATCGCTTCTGTGCTCCTGTGAACCCGGTGGGTGGGGAGATGTTTGGCCGTGGGACATTGAGCATTATGCTAATGTGTTTGCATAGAGGAATATTCCTAAAGCGAAAACACACACACACCCACCGGGGTAGGGGAGAAAACGTTGACAAAATTAAATAAATTTACTCTGTACTGCGACAGTTTGCTCAAGTCGGTAAGGAAAGATGGTTTAAGTAAAGAAAGTTTATTGTTTTTTTATCCATTAGGAATGACATTTATTGTTTTGTTTTTATCCAGAAACGGTTAAAGTTCGTGTTAAAAATAGATAATTCTATTTGTTAATTTACATTCATGAAGTTTAATTTAGAGCACTAAGTGAAAAAAATGTATTAAAGAAGTTAGTCAAGTGCAATAACTATTAATTAAAAATGGCTTTTAATTTCTAAAATTTGTTACAATTATTCAATAAATCAATAATGCCTTCATTGGCTTCAAAATGTAATGTGTCGAAATGCAGGCAATTCATTCTTTTTTCAAACTTAAACAACTCTTTTAAACTTTAAAGTCTCTGACCTCTACACGTTTAACAAGGTTTCCTTAATGTCAAAACTTTACCTTTTATCATACCATTAGATTAGTAACGGTGGATAAGAAGCTATTAATGTTACTCAATAAATTTCGGTTGAAACTAGTGCTTCGTTAATCTGTACCACACGAAAAACCGCACACACGCACACGTTCGATCACTCGGGCAGATAAATTTCCCCCCAGGACGATGGTTCTCTTTTCCGAATTCCTTCCTTAATCCCTCTGCCGTATGCATGACCGCAACGCGCCTCAGCACAGCAATGTCCTTGCTCGTAAAATTTTGAAAATTATTGCCTCTCATCCCAACCACAAACAGCATCACCCCCGAAAGGTAATCTTCAAGTTCACTCACACACACATGCTTTGTACTCAAAAAAGAGGAAAATGATAAAAAAATATCTCATCTCTATTTTCCCACCCTTTTTTTGGCACACGGGCACCATCGTCAAGACACATCCTTGTGGGATGCGCTTTAGGTTCGATAAAAATTTACGCACGCAAAGGATAATAAAATCATAGAATCCTAATTGTTATCTTCCTAGGGCGCGCACATTGTGTGTGTGTGTCGTGGGACACACATACAAAAAATGGCGGAAAAAGGGTGCTCAGAAATAATAATCCGCTCGTATTTGGCTTGTGTGCGTAGTTTGTGGATGAGCGTGCCGAAAAATGCTCATTTCAAGCAGATGAACGAAGGTTGCGTGTGTATTAATAAACATTTGCTTTCATCTCATCGCTCCAGCCTCCTCCCTGTTGTTCTAGGTAGTAGGCTTTTTTTCTTGGTTTTGTTTTAGCAATCAACAATAGGGCTGCTGCTGTTGCCATGGTTTTGTTTATTGTTTTTATTTTCATTATTTCCACCCTTCCCAATCCTATGTGCCTGGTTCGTTTTTCCCTTTTTGTGACCGTGTTTTGTTGTTGTCCCAAAGTCACACACTCGCACGTTCGGTGTAGCTGCGTGGATGAAAAGGATCATTTTTGCGTGGCGAACGCCTGATACGGACCCTGGTACGGAGTTTTTCAACACTCTGCACCAGAAGATAATCGAAGGCTGTCGAAGTGCCTCGCAACGGTTCGCCTACCGCAAGCGGGGGAAAATGAATAATGCATGGATGAGATGAGATGAGCCAGCGGCAAATGAAACGATTGACAATGCGGACCGTCCGATAGCGCACCGTACGAAGCCACGAATGAAAAACTGGGAAAAATGAAATAACATTTAATGCGTTTATTCGCACCCAATCTTCGCTTAATGTGAGCAAACACGCACGCAGCATTGGTTTGCCGATTTACGCAGACGGAAGCAGGCGCGACGCAAGGGTGACGCGACACTGTCCTGGCAGGGTATAGGGATGGGAACGCAACCAAGAAGCTGTCTCCTGGCCCACCCACTGTCCGCCGAACGTGTCTGTGCCACGGCACGTCGCGTTTGATGAGGGATAATAAATTCCGTATTAATGCACCAAATTGACTTCAAACCCCGGTGCGTTGTTTTGCAGTGCGTTTTCTCTCGTTTCCGGTGTGATTTTTTCATGAGCCACAAACAACCTGCTGCAGTTGTGTGATTTGAGTGGCCGTGGCGTGTGGAGGAGTGGCACGAAACCGGGCCGGGCTGAGAAGTTTAATTGCAAATCGTAAACTGAGCCCCCCAACCGTTTGTCTCTTGGGATGGTTTTATTCTCGTACGAGCATCATGATTCTGTACGCATCCTTTTAGTGGGCCTGTGTGCGTGCATGCGTGTGTGTGTGTGATGTAATAAAAGATGTTTCAAAAGAGGCTATTTGGTTTCGTAAAGTGGAAAAAGGAATCAAAATGATGATAAAAAATACAAAAAAAAACAGAATATGGAATGAATAGAGAAGCTTTAATGGTAGCAGAAGGTTTTTATTTTGATTTCATTGCGATGAGTTGTCCATTTATCCTGATAATGGGATGGTTGACCTTGTAGAAGACCATTTTTTCAAGTTCGTTTTTTTTTCTTAAAAGTTTATAGAAATTTGAACCTGCATAAAGTTTTAATATTTATGCATTTAATTTGTTTCCGATAGGAAATATCAATTTCACTAACTATTCTAACTTCGCTGACCCGTATCGAAGAATCACTGTTAAAGGACATAGGAATAGTAATTGCATACCTTTAGGCGTTTTTCGACAATGATTTTTGTAAATTAATCTGATTTCAAATTATGTACAAACACATGTTTTCCGGTGCCAAAATGTAACACACGTTCGATGACAATCGTATGTGTCCATTTTATCATCTCGCTAGGATCGCTCCCTAGCGGTCCAAAGGGAGAGCGATCCAAAGGGACTATCACTAATAGAAACGTCTCATCTACGCAACAAACATTTGTCAATATCAGCAAATATAAAAGACATTTTTTCTCTCATTCCTAACACCTTGCCAAAAACAGAGATCTCGATCCGGAGTCAAGTTTGCTCACCGATTTTCCTATTTATAAGAAAGATCGACTTGCAGGAATTTCTTAGTTTTCTTCATTATTTTCATATCGACATTCATTCATTTCCAAACCGTACCGATACCTTGCCTCTTCGGTTCGATCCACCAGGGGTTGTCATGGTTTTGGTTTTTTTTTTCGTCTGGCACGGTAGTCCCATTCGGTCGGTGTAAAATCACCGTTTGGGCCAAATATGGAGTCCCATCAAGGATGAATGACTTCAGGCTCCGTGTTGGACCTTTTCGTTTCCAGACGGAATCGTACAAATCAAACAGCAACACCCGAAATTCTACATCGCATGGCTGCCACACATAAAGAAAGCAAAACCACCAGCCATAAAAATATGAAACCTCCCGGATGGGAAAAAGAATGGAGTGCTGGGGAAGGATCTTTTTTGTTCCATATCGATTCGTACACCGAAAATGCTCGACCCTCTCACATTTCACTTTTCACCACCTTGTGTTTGATGTTATTCGCTCGAAAGAAGACTAGTGTCTCCAGCGGAACGATTCGTCCTCTTTTGAAAGACACGGACCAACGAAAAAAAAAAAAAAAGCGAGTGTCACCCCACCAAAGCCCAGAACAGCCGGAAAAGCGTTGCTAAGGATAAAGGGACAACAACGCGCCCGGGAGAGCGATGACGATTTCTAAACATATAATAAAATTTTCATTTCGACCTCGATCTACGTGTCGATTCTGCGAAGGTTCTGTCGCTTCGGGGGGGTTTGGAATCGATGGGGTGGCTTGGAAACCGACCCCCACACCCCTTATTCTCCCCAATCCCCTCGCGCTTCTCCTTTCCCCACCCTTCCAAGCTGTTGCCATCGGGTTTACGGCCTTTGTTGTGTTGTCACATTTGATGGGCTCGGTGCTTTGACTCAAACTTCTGTGGGTTTCTGGGGACACTTTCACTTGCTTCCATCCCGTACCCGTACCCCGGGTTTCACAGTAGGGAGCTACCGGGGTCGGGGGGACCGCTGTTTGACGACTTTCTTTCATTCGCGTCCTTTCTTTGAGTTCCTTTATTTATTTCTCGCCTTCCCGCTTTTGTTGGCCAACCATTAAGGGTTCAGGCTGGCACAGTGCCGTCAAATTTCTTCTTTTTTTTTTGGCGAACGTTTCCGGGGCACGGCCAATGTGTGAGGTTTTCCTGTTCGGAGGCATTTGGTGTGTTTTGCGTTTCCCGTTGCACTTTCCCATCTGCGTCCCGGGTGTGGTAGTATCCCTGCGGGGCATTCCTAACACTCCTTAAAAGTGCCTCTCGGTGCTGCGAAGGTTTTCTTTTCTGTGTTTTGCTCGTTGTTTTCTTACGGGTCGCGTCAAATCCCACCTCGAGAGTGTGCAAAAAGCATCCCCAAAGTCGGAGCGGCTCGTTTTGGGAGTCTTTCGGTGCTGTTCCTTGGTGCTTTTCTATCTGCTCACCGCACACACAGGAGGCTCGTTTATGCAGGGCAAAGAAGCGTACAGTGCCGTGAAAGCAGAGAAAGCGAGCTCTCGTTCACATAAAGGTAAAAGGCGATTCGAAATGGGAAAAATGTGTATGCTTTCTAATGGAAAGTGTGCCGGTATAGGTGCCAAGGTGAAGCACACCTTTCTTTGAATTCAATTCATTATATTTTATCATTTTGAGTGTGCATTGTGAGTAAATGGAAGAAATTATTTCGCATAGAAATAGTTTTTGCTTTTTAAATTATATCCACAAATTCATAGACAACTATGAGATGCATAAAATGACAGTAAACTACATCTATCAAAAGAAGCAATCCAAATTTGAGTATTTTGTTCTGCGAATTGCATAAAACTAGGCGATGTAGTTTGGGCTTGTTTCAAATCTCATTGGAACTGAATGTCAAGCATGTGTATGTACAAGCGCTCGCTTGATTTGACCCACTTTCCCGTTTACGTTTAACCACCCAATCAACAATCTCATTAGTTCATTTTCAAGCCGCCAAAACATACTCAAACGCTCCGCATATATGTCCTCAAGTGAACCCCTTCTAATGCCAAAGCTCCACTTGTGGAAATGTGACCAAAGATGAAAATACTGCACCGTCAACCAAAACGAACGGAAATCATTCAGCAATTTGTTCCACTTGACTCCTGCTGTTGCACGGGTTTGACAGGGGCAGAAGAAACAAATAAAAAAAAAAACAGCAAAAACCCTCAGCTGGATGCCGATGGTTTGATGCTGATAACACTCCCCGATCATAGCGCAATGTTTTCCCGGTCGACCTTCGTCTGCCCGAGCATCATGTACGGTTGCTGACCCATTAGTTCTGGTTCACGTGCCGTGTCTCCCGCAAGTGCTGACGTGCCACTTGCTTGCTGAAGAAATGCTCAAGGATACTTGTGGTGGCAAACATCGAAGGAAAAAAAATCCAACCAACGGTCACGGACTGTGGAAGCCGCCATAGAAGGTGATTTGCATTGACTAATAGCTCCGACGACGGACGCCATTTCTCATGTGTGTGTTCTCGGTGCTCGTCCGACTCACAATCGCGGTCGCGGTTGGATTCCGTATTATCGGAGCTATCTGATTCAATTTTTACCCCTGCTCCCTGCCTTACATTTGCGCGTTCTACCTTTTTGCGTGAAGCGTCTTGCCGCTTGATGCGAGAGTCTATTTGTGCTTCGTTCCAGTTGCGCACTCCTCACCCAAAATGGATCTCCCGAACGGGAAAGTGTTGAATAAATTTGCATAAATTTCTCAATCACCAATCGGTTCCTGCAAGCATCCGTTTTTTCCAATGGCGGTGGAAAAAGAGGCCCGTTTTCCTCCTCCTGTGACGTCTGTCGGAAGGCAAGACCTGGCAACACCGAGACAGGATCCATAAATTTGAAAAGACAGAAGAGTGCATGAAAAAATCATAAGCGATCCGCGAAATGACCGGAAAATCGATACTTTGCACCACTGTTTCGAGACAAATGGATGGAAATGAGATGCCGCAAAGATTGCCATGCCGAATGAATAGAATGAGTTTAGGCGTGGGAAAGACAGCAGCAAAAAATAAACGTTTTCTCGTGGTCGGGTGCGACAGGGTAAATTATTTTTGCATAAGAATTCCGGATGAGAAACTTGACCCATATTAGAAAGCCACAATTCATTGGTTTTGGAAGAGTTTTTGAGCGAGCGTTTGAATTTCTGTAGAGCAAGCGAAACATTCTTGTGGCTTGTTAGCGCGAAGGACTAACTCAACCACACTGGGGAAAAGCTTCTACGTTCGGTATATCGACATTGGGCGACATTGATATGGAAATTTGACCTCAAAAAATGGAAATCAATGTCAAAGAAAATCTCATTAAAACTGGGCTCTCAGCACATTTCAAATGTTCTAATTATCACCAGTTCCTACATGTCTGTTATCCCGTGATGCAATAAACATGAAACTCACCAGAAGCTTGCTTCTTTAGCGACCCCAAACCAGACGGTAAACCACTACAGTACCAGCTACCCGTAAAATAGAAGGCTACTGTTGTGAAGCAATAATCGTAAATCCTATCTTAATTTAATCACAATATAAAACAACTAAACTAAACCTCTCTCCAGTGGTTGGGATGTATTTTCTACAGTCGACAGTAATAGAGTGAGACCCCTATTTTCACGCTAGTAAACTGCTTTTAGGTTAGGATAGGTGTCGTGGACAGTGTTTATTTATATGTAAAATAACTTTTGAAGTTTCCATTCGCATATGGATTGCATACTTTAAGGGTGTTATCTTGTTCGTCACTGAAACAAAGTACTACCAACAGCCTAAATGTATGCAAGCTGGGTAACAATACATAGTTAATACTTAAAGTAATCACACAATCACCCATGTTTTGTAATATTTTATACGACTTTGGTTTTACTCTCCCTTTCCTTACCGCGAACTACAAATCTACGCGCAACTAGTGCAATAAAGCGCTAAAAGCGTGAACATTATTTTTTTGACAAAATCCAGCACCCAGCTCGGATTCGTTAATTCGTTAACTTTCAAATTACCGTCACCACCGGTACCTTGCGTTTGCTAGCAAATGGGTTCCGCTGCCAGAAGGCTTTCCATCGGCAAGGTTGGTTTGATACTTGTCCGCCATTCCATTTCACTAATGTGGAAGTGTTTGCGTTCCGTGACCGGTTTAATTGTTGGATACCGCTGATACAGAACGTGGGTGGACACAATTTAAAACCTCGTTAGTGTGATACGTTTTAATGCGTCTGTTGTGCCGTGCTCCACGCAATCTACCCTACCACCGTGAAAAAGGGGGCCAGATGATTTGGAGTTTTTTCCGTTTTTTGCCTCGCTCCGTTTGTTTGCGTGCTGCTACTTTCAGATCGTTAATTTGGATGGAAACAATCTACAAACCGAAAAATAAATACACAACCTCCCATTCCGTAATCATATGCAAGCCCCACGGAAAACAAGGTTCCGAAAAGCAGGAACGGAAAAGCTAAGAAGTTGACTACTTTACCCTCACCCACCAGTCGCTCTGTATCGCATCCCGCGTGCAGTTTCGACCATCGGTGAGGACATTTTGAAATATTGCCCACAAAAGTTTTGTCACCACCATTAAGGTTAATGCCGAAGCGAAACATGCGGAACAGCATTACTTTGCAACGGCGGCAACCCGGTACGCCGTGTGCATGGGTGGAAAACTTTTCGTTGTCTGGCAAGGCATCCTTACCGCGCCGTTGACAAGTCGTCGGCAAAGTCCATGCCAATCCCGAAAACGATCCTAAATGGTAAGAAATTCGGCGAAAGCAGCGAAGTTTCCACCAGCTTCACGTGCACCCGTGCCGGAACCTACTCGAGTGCGACCGGAGCATGGGCGACCGACCGGAGGGTTTGGTTTTTCGGTTGAAAGTGAAAGTTTTCTGCACGACGTCACAGCGGCGTAGCAAACGGTTGCGGTCGGAAAGAGGAATAAAATATTTAATATAATAATGCCTTTCCGGTGTAATGTGTCGTCCGAGACGCGTTTGGGAAATTTTGGGCCTCGGTAAATGGCTTCCGGGACTGAAGTACATTCGTATGTAGAGAATCTCGAAAACAAGCCCGTTTTTTCGAGGGTGGTACGATCCCCCAACAACATCGCCGACCTCCGGGCACACTCCATTAGGAAGTCGCACACTTTAAAACCATTTTCTCACTCAATGAAATTTGTTACAAAGGGAGAAAAGCTCCATGTATCGCTTAATCCTCTCCGACAAAACCCCCGAGCAGAGCAAAAAATACGCAAACAACCTTCGCAGCGGACCACGTCGATGCGCGGAAACGTCGTAAATTCTGTCAACGGTGTGACGAACACCGATACTGATGAGGGTAGTGATAAACTGTTCCCCGAACCTCCCCACCCTCCTCCGAACCTTACCACCACTAGTCACTACTACTTCCGCCTCACTGAGCTGTCTAACTGTCAGGCACTTTTCCCCGGGAGGAAAATGTGTCTCTTTTTGGCCATCCCAACTCATCGTCATCCTTTCGGTGGCCCATCCACCGACCAGGCTTTCCACCTCGGGATTGATAGCAACGTCTGGGGTTGTTGTGTTTGGTTAGAAATTTGCATTTTAATGAAGGTGAACCGTTCCGACGCGCCGAAGAACGTACGGAGAAAAATGGATCTGTGACGACTTCTACGGGCTACCGAGGGGGGTGTCTGTGTCTCCGGTGCTATCATCGCACACTTTAGTTAACAGTTGTGGGACTTTGGACTTATAATTGGAAGCGTCTTGCCGAGACGATCCCCCGCCCCGCTCTGGTCCCATATCCTCCGACGTGTTCCCTTGCAGGGGTGCACGATGGAATGGTGTCTCGTGAGTCAACCGTGAACGATTTACACCGTTTGAAGCAGTTGCGTCTTGCGGCTTGACACCGAAGAACCAGAAGCGCAAATACGAACAATTTTGCTCGGCTCAGCTGTTTACGTTCGGCACGGTTGGTCTCTTCACGGTTTCGCGAAGGTATGTATGGGACTCGTGCTAAAAAACTGGTGAATAATTAAAGACACTCCCGGTGAGAGCAGGAGTAACAAAATATCACACCCTCTTATGTAGGTATATTTAGCTGAGCCCGGCTTCTTAAGATAAGGGATTTATTCCTCCTTAGTAATAGTCATGCAATACCTAGAGGGATGATTAACACCTACGTCTTCAATGCCTCAATTCGCTTCGCCCAAGAAGTCTCCCCTCTGCACCAACAACTTCCAATTACTGCTTTAGTTAGGTGCCAAAAACTTACAAGTTGGCGAATAAAGCCACAAAATGGAAGCCCTCACGGACGATGATGTACTGCTGCCTATCACCTATCTGCACCACGTAGCGTACCGCCCGCTGTCCGGCGACGAGACGAGTGCACAGAAGGACATCAAATTATTCTGCATCATTAAATTTGCAAACCCCTTCCTAAATCCCCAATGGAAAAACGTGACGCTTCGCGCGGTAGTCGCAGCGAGAACAACGCGCAACTTTGGAACGGATAGGGAGTGGAGTTGTTTTTGCAGTGGATTTGGAGAATTTATCAAAATTTGTTTACTGCTTCCATTGGATGAGGTACAAGGGTTGGTGGGTTTATAGTGAGTTTATAAGGTATTCCGTCTCAAGAGCCTGTAAAGACAATCTACTTCCACAACGAACTCTGAATGTGGTCTGAAGGGAACAAAAGACCGGTAATTAGATTTTACCAGCAATGTCGTGGCGTTTGTTTTTCTTAACATGCTTGGCAAATTACTTTCCATCGTTAGATAATAGTCTAGAGAAAAGGTCGTGTTGCATTAATTTTTGACGATTTGTCACACTGAATGAGCATTGTAAAAACCCCCAAATAATTTGCGTATAGGTATACAATTCGCCATGCAAAATAATCATTTTAATGCAAAGCTTAGTAGCATTAAATTTAAAATTACTTCCTAATTAAAGTATCACCAATGATAAACTTTTAGGCCTTCATCCCTGCATGGAAACAATGAGCGTTGATTTTGAAACCAATCAACACTTTTAAGTGTTTCTGTTTGAAAGCACTCACAAAAAACATAAACACACCCAGAAATCTCATCACTCAAAACTTTGATGGCGAAGAAAAGGGATGATGTTCCACAAACCAAAGCAAAGAAATCCTTTCCCATTTTCTCATCAACGCGCGTAATGTTCTGCCCGCAGCTATTGCCTGTCCGAAAGCAACTGAGGAAAAATCGGTCGAAACTACGTGCGGGAGTGTGACAAACAACATTGCAGCCGAGGAAAAAGAATGGAAAGACATTGTCCACTGAAGACGAATTTCAAAAGGCCTTTGAAAGTACACAAAAAATACAACTTCCCGAAAAATAGCACCAAAACCAAGACATTTAATTGGATTACGAATTTTTTTTCCTCCCGTCGTCTTGCTGTCCACCAGGCGTCTACGCCATTTACCATTTGTCGAGTTCACAGTAGGACTGGCGATCGATACTGATGCTCTTGATTCGTGTACTTTTTTGCAGCAATTCCGTTTGCTTTTCTCACCATTCTACGAATTCAGTTAAGTTTTCCCACCAGTCCAAACCAGACCAGGTTTTCGGGAAAGGTGTTCATTTTTCCTTCGGGTCACAGGGGTGTTTTTTTTTGTTGTTGCTTACCTCCCGCCAGACACTTGTGAAGCCCTCGTTGAAAAGTAACACAAAGAAGCGAAAGGTATTAAAATGCTTTTCAAGCGCTTTTCCGCATTGTTATCGATGAGAATGAGATGGAAACGAAAAAGAATGCTCACCCAAGTGGGACTATCGGAAAGTGCGTGGCTTTTCCCGAAAAGTGGCGCGACCGGATCAAAAGACCATCCATCGTCGTTCGTTCCATTGCGTGTTTGTTCGTTAGTGTTCGTCTTTTCGGTGGTAACCGTGAGGAATTGACTAAGATTGGTGGCGGGAAGCAAGCAAGGGAACATCCATTTTTTCTTCCCTTTACTCTACAAACAGCTTTCGAGAGGTGGAAAATGTACACTTCACCCAGAAGGTGATCAGAAACGGTCAAACAGGACAATATTGGGTATAAAACTCAAAAAAGCAAAGAAAGAAAACCTTCATAGGATGATAGGCTATCGGTGAGTTAAAATTTCAATTTAGTGTCAAAAAGGTTCAAGTAAGCAAAGTCAAATGACACCTAAATATTTCATTCGTTTATGATGTTTAATTTACGTTCGATCATAGAGACAATTTTAGAAATTTTATCCTTTTTGCATCATAATTTTTACCACAAGGTGTTAAATTTGCAATTCTTCGTAAAAGTGCTTTATTAACATTTTTAAATTGTCATTAAAGTGGAAAATATCTATTGTTTATAATATCGGCAACTTGAGACAAAAACATGCTAAAAATCCAACTAATTAAAGCGAGTTGCATAACTTTAGGCGTTTTGTAAAGACTTTAAAATTTTAATCGAATACTACACGCTTATATTTCTTCCAATATGTAATACTCGAGTTTTTAGTGTTTGGAGTCCTTTTATTTACTCTACGATCCTTCACGATGCAAATGAACGTTATCCTTCCAAAACATATGCTCGATATTCATTCCACTTTCTGCTTCACATTTCACTGTTTCTGTCTCGCACACGCATCAAACATGAGCAAACTTGCAATAACTACGCTTGCACAAAGGGATTAGAATAATATTTTCATAAACAACACCGAAACAACCTCAGTCAAGCACTTCGGTGGCCAAACTGTTTACCGTTCTGTTTACAAGTGCTCCGCCGGGTTGAAGAAACCCAGGGTGAAAAACTTCTAAAACATAACACCAAACAAAAAAAAACACCAACGAATGACGAAGTAACGAGAAAAAAAAATAACATAAAACTCTTCCCACCACAACCACAACTCAATCGGAAAAGGGAAAAGGTGAAAACAAAATTTGGAAAATGGTAACGAAAAAACCCCCGGCATGAAGGTGGTAGTTGTTTGGGGGAGCAAAAGGAAAAGAGAAAAAAACAACCTCCCAATATCAAAAACTCCACGCTTTGCGCTTGTTGCAAAAACTTTGATTACTTTTTTTCTCTGTAGCTTCAAAAACTGCACCTTTACCTCAAATCCTTCCCCCGCACCAATCCGTTCTTTGTTCACTTGCTCCACCAAAGCGTCGATTGTGAAGTTTCTCACCGAACACTTATGCTTTTCTGCGCCAATGAACCCGATTTCCTGTGTCGATGTGTTTACACCGCGTTTGCGGTGGTTTATGAATGATGATGATGCTGGATGTTGAAAAATATGTTGAAATAACATCAGCTACGGTAGATACAGAACAGAGTTCAATTATAATACAAAACCCGCGGACAGCAATCCCTTTTTATGGGGTGTGAGATCGGAGGATTCACTCTGTTTGTTTGTTTTTTGTTGTTGTGTGCCAAAAGCAGCAAACATAAACTGTGGAAAATGAAGCGTTTTTCCGCTTCTTTAAACATACAATGTTCGGGAGGAATATAACTCTAACCCTAACGTGCAAACATCACGCGTTTGAGTGTTATTGCGTGAATGTTTGTGCTTGATTTTCCTTTTCCCACGTGCTTTACTATTTATTCTGTTACGTTCTACTTTTTTCTAAAAATATCACACATCTTTATTGTTTTTTTTTTCGCTACGATTGCTCCTCACAACAGCAAGACAAAAGAGTCCACAAAAACGCGCATTTGAAATAATATGAGATATGATAATAATCAATTTCAACCAGTAATAATATTATTCCAGCATGTTCTTCTCTTTAAAACGACCCCGAGTTGCTTCTACACCGCACCCGGGGCTTGATAAAGCAATAACGTCAAAAGCATGAATAAAACGAGCATAAGTAACCGCCAACCGTTGGGTCGTTCGGTTCACGCGCTACGGCACACATAACATCCGAATTTGACAAGCTTACTTCATATCGTAGTGCGGTTAAGTTAGTACGCGAGTCGACTCGACGCGGGTCGCTGCTAGCCAGCTAACTATTAACTCAATTTCCCCATCACTTTTGCCACACTCACCTTTTAAACATTCACACCTTCACCGGCTGCTCTAGGGGCCGGGTTTTTACCTAGTCGCTGGAATACTAACCCTTAACCGAGGGGCGAGGGTGGTCGGATCTTTACGTTAGTCTCCAACAAAACACAAAAGCCTTACGTTTAAAAACCTTGTTTATGTGGCGGGCAAGTTATTCAAATAAATTTACCTTTATTATTTCTATCCAAGCCAGGCGAACCCCGAGTCTCGCGGGGATGTTGCGCGGACTGGTTTGGCAGGTTCTGAAGCGCTCGTCTAACGACATTTGCCGTGAGTTCCCGAGCACACTGGGTAGTAACGGCCAAAAGAGCAAAGGCCGGGCAGTAAAAATCGAAAATCGAGTAAACCAACACCTGGGGAATGGTTTTAAGTTTCTCAGCTTCGTTCGTGCTAGTGCTGCCATCACAGTGGCGCACGCCACCGCTCGTAAACTGCAAAGCGATGATGTACGTCGGTCTGGAAGCATAGTTTTCCTTTATGCCTTGCCTTATTGCTCGCAAGCTTTGAGGGCGGAATGGGCGCACTTTCGCTACACCGGCGACTCACCCCAAACTACTGGCGTGTAACTTGAGCCGACCGGCTGACGTGTGGACGAATGGAGTTAAGGATTGAGGATACTGTTTGATGGACAGTGAAGAAACTTTTCGGCCAGCTGTTGTGTTGTTTTGCGTGGGAGAGTGCACAGGGGGTGAATGCATTATTGAGTTCCATAAAATATGTACCCAGACACACACTAGCACATACACACATACTTGTATACATAAAACCGGGAGGAGTTAGGTTTTACGAGGCACTTGCCCGTGTAAGTTCTGTAAGTTTAAATCCCATCCATCGTAGCGTGTAGCGTCATCGCAATGCTGTCGAATGTAAATAATTTATTGTTTTGCAGCATCAAACACGCGCTGCTGTACTTTGTGATACACGTGTAGGAAAATGCTTTAAATAGAATTCATTGGAAAAAGTAATCTAAAGGGAACAAAATTTATCTGCATACAGTAGATCAGATTCGATGAAGGTATCAACACTGTTGAATTATGCAAACACATACAGTGGATGACAGACAAAACAGAACGACAGCAGAAACATTTCATTCATATTTAGTATGTCATCGCTATTAGATATTAGATTTATCGATTTGCAATTTTTAAGTATGGAAAAACTGAAAAAATCCTGAATATTGACATGGCTCTATTTAAAATAAATTTGATAGAGACGTGGGTGAATAGTGAATCTTTACACAACACCATGGAATCAACATAGCATAACCGCCTCAGTAGCTTTAACTGTGCAGTAACATCACATAAGCAACGGGCTTAATTAAATTGAAACTAAAAGTCAAGCAGTAGTGACATCTTTCTTATTTTTATCTTGGCAAGAACATCTTCCATGTCTTTATCTTATCTCCAGACAGATGTCTGTTTAGACAAGTCCAGTGCAGTTTTCCGACTTCTTGGTGTCAGCATCCTAGTAATCTCTCCCGAGTGAAGTATAGAAATCTTAAACCTGTCGCATAAATCTCGGATGATGGGAGCGTAGATATCATCCATATCGGTTTCTCATTCGATTCTATCACTAGTTTCTATCAAAAGTTGGTAGCACCTAGGATTAACAACCCAAACAAGTCTAGGCCAGTCCTAAGATAACTTTCTGAGATCCTGATTAAACTTTTAGTTTTTGTTTCTTTTTTATACCAGGGCAATTGTCAATGCAGCCGAATTGAAGCTTGATATTCCAAAAATTGACTCGTGAAAATCATTTAGTTTAGGCTGTATCGCGGCAGTTTTAATGGAATTTTTGTCTTGAGACTGGTATTCTGGAGAGCTGCAACGCTTTCCAATACCAATGATTATCTAAGAATTGGCTTAATAAAATAAAAAGTCAAGCAAGAGAGTTTTTCTCCATACCTCTAACTTGGTAAAAACTTATACCATATCCTTTTCTTATTAACCTGTGTAAATGGTTAATGATTAAATAGTACAGCAGTTTATGTTCTTGCCATTGAAGCATACTAAACAGGTTACAAATACAATCCAGAAGTTTTCATCCAACAAAACTCAAACACACAAATACGCTAGCACAACAAATGCTTTCGCTCGCCGGCATGCAGTCACGCTAAAAGGCATTAGTCTTCATCGTGCACTTTATAAAACAAATGGTTGTCGAGGTAATTTATTCGCCTATTGACACTCGTAATCAATCGTTTCGCCACTTCGGAAAGGCGGTTGAAAGCAAAGGACGGTGGCAGCTGTAAGTGGAATAAAGGCTAAAGGACTCATTTCCCCGTCCACACTTTTGCGACTGTAGCCAACCCCGTCGCCCCGTGGGCCAACCTTCAATAAGAGATCGTGATAAGAATTGCTTTCAAGTCACGCTTTCGCATTCTTTTCCGGACGTTTGTTTTTCCCCCCAGCACCTCCACCCCTCCGCTTTCTGGTTGTTGTTCTTTCTGTGTACGTACAGCCAGCAAATGAAAGACACACAGCAACAAAAAAGAAAACCATTAATTTTGATTTCAATTTCATTACCGTCCGAGTTACCCACCGGGTTACATCCAACAACAAAAAAAAGGTGCTGAATGTTAAAATTTCGTTCGATTTCCTCATCGCGTTCGATAAGGTAGCGAGGAAAAATCGTGTCAGCAATCGAATCACTCCCTTCGTCTTCCTTTCCCGTTTATCCGGTGGTTGTGTTCGCACAGCAACTTTGTGCGGTTTTCTTACATCGCGCTTGGTGAGGTGCTTTACGGTGAACCGGAAAGAAAGCATTCATTTGCTTTTGAAGCACTGTGAGCTGAACATCTAACCAAATTGATGGAAAGGACTGCTGGGGGAATCGTTCCCTTTCTCCTAGCTAGCTGTGTATTCCGTACTTATGAATAATCTTTCATCGCTTGCAGCAAATGGACGCAAAGAAATATCGCGTGAAGGCACAACGTGCTGCTATAAACACAAAAAAGGGTTCACCTCAAACTACAAAGGCAACATTACACCGACGGTTCATGACCTTTTCCAAATGTTTTTCCCTTGCGGACGCTCTCACTCACTTTCATTCTACGTTTAGTAAACTCGCTTTCTTACCGCAATTTTTCTTCTCTATTTTCAGGTAAGTTTAACGTCGCTGCCCTAAAGCTTCTCGGAACACAATCGTTACACACTTCCGGGTGAGCTTTCGTCGAACCAACTCATCATTCAGCCGGCTTGGGGAGAGTTGTTGTTTTCTGTGCCGTGTATTATTTTTTTTTCGCAGTCCCTTTATTCCCCTCCCCTGCCGATCGCGGTAAGTTTGGGTAACAAATGGTATTTATCAAGTTTTCATCTTGACCCCGTTGCTACCTTTTCCTCGTGCACGGCCACTCCTCCCGCGGACTGCTCGAAACAAAGTGCCCTGGCGCACTAACCGAATTACACCCATCGTGTCTCGAGTTTTGCCGCCATTCCCATTGGCGAAGTTGAGGCAGCGGGGCTGCTTGAGCGATACAACTTTTACTGATCCAGCACAAGATACAGCGCGCAGCGCTCGAGGAAAATCCTTCCCATCGAAAAAAAAGTGAAAGCCGAAGAAAAATGTACCTAGCCCTAGTGGCTGGGGCGCGACGACTCGCTGACGAGTAGTGGAGTGGAGAAGCACTACAGGAGAGAGAAAAAAAGCTTCAAACCTAGCGCCTCCATTAAAGTGCCCCTCATTTCCTTGACTTCCTTTCGGGATTGGGTAATGGGGAGGGTATATGGGGTGGTGCGCACCGAGAGACAAAAAGAAAAGCCCGCTGGCTTTTCCCGGCCGTGTACCAAGTCGGAAAAACTCCACCCAGAGTGAAATGAATATTTATGGCAAATATAATTTATCAATTTGCTTGTAACATTTCACTCGCCCGTCGGGCCATCGGCACCAACTACTCGCGCTTTCTCTACTCGTCCTTGCGGTCCTGTCCGTGACTTGAGTCCCTCGGCCCTAAACTTCCCTGAGCGAAAGGGAAACACCGTTGTTTACTTTGTACTTTGCACGGAACGGCGGGTGAGAGAGAAGCGTGGAAAGAAAACCATCCCCACCCCCGGAAAGCACGCCAAGACGCGCCTTCGCCCATTTACTTTGGCCTGGTTTTCTCACTTCGAGCAACTTTCGGGCGGCGAGCTTTCGGGTTACTCGCCATTTGCCATCGATTGGTGGTTCTTTCGTACTGTTCCACAAACCACGCGGCCGGGCGGTACTGCTCGTGTTCGTGTGGCTTTAATTAATGTCGATACGATACGGTTATGCGCGTCGACTGCGGTAATGCTGCGTTGCTGGAAATAGTATCGGGGGTGGAATACGAGAGGCAGAACCTGGCGGTGTCCTTGTGTTGGCACGTGAAGCAATCGCAAAAAAAAGTGGTAGTTCCCACCGGGAACCGGTAAAATATTACTTTCGATAATTGATTTTCTTCATTTCCACGCTAATTTGATTCGCGCGCGTGAATACGGACGGCACGTGAACGATTCCGTTAACCAAACTGGCTATCGAGAGCTTTGCTTACGGAGTAATACTATTTGTATTCACTTTTACAGAAACATTAAACTCTTGGTTAATGGTTAAATCTCAAGAATTGAGTCTCTAACAAACTTATTTAATAAATAGAAAAAATCTATGAGATTTTTCTTGGCGACTCGATAGCAACGTTATATTTACTACAAAAATTGTCCAAAACATATTTCAATTGAAATCGATGTCAAATATTTCAAGATCAAAAGACGATGTCTATTTGAAAAATTTCTGACATATTTCAACATCGAACATGTATGTTTCCGTACAGTAATGAGAATAATGCAGAAAATGGAACTTCATAGGTTGAGTATTTTTCCAAGAAATCTTGAGTTCTTTAACTTTGATGTATTGCTGAAATAATCAAAGGCTTCTTGGATCACTCTGACCCCTTTCCTTTAATCAAGTGAACAAACGGATACGTTGCTTGTGATAAGTACAGCTAAATTGAAACCCAATCATCATGTTTTGTTTCACGAACCGAAATAATCTGCCGATATGAAAACGCTCCCCCAAACGATAAGGTTTTCCATCACTGGCATCGTTAATAATAAGCAATATCTTCATTACGAGGTCATCATAATGCAAATACCCACCCATACGCATTGCAACAACTCCACCACCGTAAAAAAGGAAGACATATTTTACATTCGGAAAACCGCGTAACAACGTCCAATAAACACCAGCACCATGCTGCGATGCTGCGATCCAGTAAATATATATACACACACTCACACGCGCGTATCGTGCACAGTTGAAAATTGCTCCAAATCCAATATGAACCACAGTGTTCCAACAATCACGGGGGCAGAAAAATATGTGTCCTCCTCGCTCGAATATGTTGTTGCTGATAAAATGTTTCCCACTGCGTGTGGGTGTGTTGTTTAAGTCGAAAGGAAAAAAAAATAAAACCATTCCGGAAAAAATGGGCAAAGAATGTGTGTGTGTGTGCACACACACACACTGCACAACCCGCTCCCTCTCAGGAAAATGTCGAACCGCTTTATAGCCGTTACCCCGTTATTTATGACGCACATCGGGTGGGGATGATGATGCTGGAGGAAAGCGGGTAAAATCCCGGGGACAGGAAATACTGCTGTGACTGTATCAATAAATGCAAAAGCCATACATTTTCCTCGGCAAAAACTTTCGAGTGGAGCGAGCATTTCGAATGGGAGAATTGGGATCTTGCCTCCATCGGTTTCGATAATGGTATGCGCCTTAAAGTTACCGACCCGGGAACGGGCCCCGGGAAAACAGAGTGGCAACCGGGCAACATCGGAATTTTGGAACATTTGGGAGCCGTGAGGAGCGTATAGCCAGTAAATTGGGAATCATCTGGAAGAGCCATAAATTGTCCATTTCAAATACGCTCGACACTGGAAGTTGCATTTACTTCGTATAAAACTAAACCTTAAAACTGGTTAAATCTACCATCTCCGAATAGGATTCCAATGGCGTCCAATAGCTAAAGGGAATTTCATTCAGTTCGTTTGCGCTGGCACTTCATTATGATTAGCATGTGAAAAGATGAGCAAACCGAACCGAACGCGTGTGCAGTAAACCCGGTCCACACCCATCCCATCAAAGCGCGCGACCTGATGATAATACATCACGTTCAGCATATTTCACTCGTCGCTTTTCTTGCATTACTCGCACCGGTCCCGGCTTCACGCATGACGACAAGTGAAGAAAACGGGAAGAAATATCAAACTCGAGGAACCGCAGTGGTTACTTCCGGCGTGCCGAAGCGGCATGGTTCGACGGCGGCGGTCGAGCAACATAATTCATATTTATTCAAATCGCTTCAATTTATGCTATATTTCGAAGCATGAATAGAAATTGCTTTTGTCATCGTTGTGTCATGCTGCATGCCATGAAAAGCATCCCAGGATGCGTAACGATGCGTGCATAGGAAGCGGAATTTATGCTTCGCATGTGTAGGACGATAAGGGATGGAGAGTCATCCTTGGTTTGGCTTCTTTTTTTCACGCCGTTAGAGTTACACCGATTTTGATAGATTCTTTTGCTGGTGGACGGTGGGTTTTTCTTTTCTTGCTGTTTGCTTCTGCTCGCCTGCTTCCTTCTGTCCAAAGTGAGAATGATGGCTTTAAGTAAAGCTGCTTCCTTTTTAATGCAAAGAAGCCTAGCTCTTGGGGGGAGAGGGAAGGGTGCACTAAGTGCGGGAGGAAGGAGGTATGTTTCCACTCCATTAAATTTATCGGATTTTAAGTGAAATATGTTTCCGATATGGTTCTGTCATTTGGCTTTCGTACGACGCTTGCTCCCCCCGGGTACGCTGCGACTGTGTCTGTGCAGCAGCGGCAAACACACACTGCTGCCCACTGTCATTACCGAATCAGTCAAGCAAAATGTTGAAAACCATTATGCAAAACTTGCACACTTGCCAGTCGAGTGAGTATGAAAGCGGCAAAAGCGCCATTCCTTCGCCCGTATCGATCGTTGCCATGCTAATGGAGGAGTCGCACCGGAAAGGATTCGCTTTCAGGCATGTCCGTAGAAGGGTGCAATGAAGCAATTATTATCCTGTGCGAGCGCGTGATTTTGCTAATGGAACGGTAGTCGCTTTTTTCTCCGCACTGAGAGCAACTCATTGTAGAGAGGAATCATTTTAAAAATAGAATACCTGCTCTATTCGTTGGCGAGCTTGTAAAGTAACACAAAACAGACATATTGACTTTGCAAAAAGGAATGAAAGAATCTTTTGTGATGCGGATAGGATACGCGTCAGCGATTGGTAATGCTTGCTAGCATTACTTTGGGCGTTTAGTGTTTAGCGCCGTAAAGTATGCTTTTTTGAACATGTTAGGCATTTTTGCACTGTTTTGTTATCTGTAAAGCATTTAAATATTTTCGCCTGTGGTGGCAAGCTTCAAAAGTAATTGTTTGTTTGATTGTTAAACATCATGTAGATTTTTGTTAGATTTTATACGTTGAGTGCTTCATTTGCGCTTCTCATTCATACCTTAAGTGTAATCTACCATCGAGCTAAACACCCCCCCTTTCAGGTCAGTACAGGTGGTAATTATTATTACCATTCGAACTCGCATTCCCTACCATTGCAGTCATCGCTGCGCTGGAACATACAAGCAGAAACGGAAACTGTAACGGAAACGTTTTCTCTTTAACATTCCCGTCTCCCATCACAATCGCACCATTCCACCGTTTGCGATTCGTTCATTCAGAAAGGACGACCAACGAACTCTGAAACGGTGAAAACAAATATCACATCTCCTCAACCAAATACGAAGGAAGGATTGAGCGCAAAAGAAATACGTAAAAATGTGCAAAACATTCCAAACCTTTAGGCCACCGTACTCCGAATGGAATGTAGAGAGAGGGGTTTTTCCCTCCCATGCGTCAAAAGGACACCCCTTATCAGATGTGGTGCTGAGTGAAATAGCAAGAACAAGAAATTGTCGAACAAGAAAACAACAAGAATACACGTGTAAATATAAAACTGCATAATTTACAAGTGCAATTAAGCTTTGAATGATTTTCCTCCATTTTCGCTTTTCCGATGGTACACAGGCAGCAATTCCAACGGTTCGGCTACGAGGGAAGGCTGTTTGAGAGCACACGCCTTTCACGGTGTAGCAATTGCTGGATCAGACTTACCGGTGCACAATCAACATCGAGCGACACCGGGGAACAAGCGTGAAATGAAGTGGAAATGAAACGGAAACGGCAACGGATTGAGCGGGCGTTGGAGCCCAGGTCGCCCTGTCCTTAACGAGTTTCCATGAGTTTGGCCACCGGTCTCTGTTCGGAACTGTACGTGGAAAGAAGGCGATCTTCCTGAAGTTCTCGGTCGGTGGGTGGAAAATTGTTTTCCTCCTTGGTAAAATTGATATCGGAGGTTACACCAAGATTCATGCAGTCATACTGCAAGCGGTGCAACTCTTTGTGTTACTGAATCAAAACGGAAGCAGGGCACACGAAGCTGCAATTAAAATAATGATTGCTATACGTCCCTCATTCGCCGTATTGTTCGTGAAATAATTTAAAACGTGTCACGATTAGAGCACTGTGGATGAAACCCAGTTGCACAGCTTTGAAGCGATAAAAAAGCACCTAAAGTTATGCAATTTGTAGGCCGAATTTACCTTGTTTACCCACCAAACAGGCAACCGTTTGATCTAAGAGTCTCCTTTTGGGTAGAGAGCCCTGTTTCCTTTCGAAGCTTTGGTCCGTCTTAACTGTCCGCTAAGCAACCCCATCAAGAAGGCTTAAGTTTACGGAAGATTTAGTCAATTTTCTACAACCTCTCAAGTCAAACGATCCATCATCCATCATCGCCAAAGACCTGTGCGCTCCGGAACATCCGGATCCCGCAAGAAAAAAGTGCTTCATCCTTCGAAGCATGATGAAGCCACCGCAAGAAATGTTGCTGTTTGATAGAAATGGAAACCCTCCCGTACAAAAAATAGCCCATGCAATGGCTAAGGGTTCTGCTGTCCGAGATTGGCTTTATAAACCGGGCACAACATCATCGTTACGGTGGAAAGGATCCCCAAACGGAACCAACTTAACCCACTTTACTGGTGGTTGTCCTCACCGCGTTGACCCTTTTTTCACCGGACGTGGGCCGAGTCCGAAATCAAGTCCAATCCAATGTAAACGATAAATGAATAATTGCATTCTGTGGTAATCCGCTTTATGAACAGCACGACAGAGAGCGAGCGAGCGAGCGAGCGAGTGATGGAAGGTTTCCGAAATCTTTCCACAGCACAACTAAGCGAAGCCACGGAATGAGATTTGTAGCCATTTTCTCGCAGTTGCGTTCTGGTATAGGCACCGAAATGTGGCACGTTGTGGGCAGAAAGTTTATCAAGCCTGGATCCGTTTCCATCGGGCGTATCCTTGGCAAGTGTGTGTCCGAATGGAACGGAAGCTGGCTGCTGAAGCGGCTCCGACGTTTTGATGATGAAATAAATATGAATTTTATGGTTGCATTCTGATCAAATAGCCAGCACATGGGTGTTCCTGTCTGAAACCAGATAGTATGGAAATTGTATGGAGTTATACTCAAACTGTATACCTCAGCAGAAAAAAAGGGATAATTCTCCGATTTCAAACTACCCAAGAGTTTATGATATTTTGCAATTGGATGAGTCAAAAGGCGGTCGAGAAAGAAAAACTATTCACGAGTGATACAGCATTTTACAACTCTGTCGTCTACATCCGTCCAATCACCACACCGTAATCCAGCCAAATTATACGATAACTGTCCACCCCGGCATGGGAAAGCAGCAAAACTTTCCGCAGTAAGCTAGGTTCGGGGCAGTAGACCAAATAGCAGGAAATTAATATTTTGGTTTGAAGTCACTGCAGCATATCGTCCGCATGTGTACAGCCCAATCAAGAATTCCGCCGACACCGGTCAGGGATGCCTGGATGTTGTTACTTGAGCCGGATGGATGCACCTAATCGGACTACACCTGCTTATTACGTGGTTTCTGTCAGGTCGTTGGCAGAAAGTTTCATCGCTCACCATCACCGCTCCCTGCCCTGGGTAAAATCCTGAGGTTACATCCAAATACTACATCTGTCCCGTGTTGTAAAGGACCATGATCAGAAATAACTTTTATCCCATCTGCAAGCTATCATTTTACAGCAATATACACGATTTCGGGGCTCGGGTTCTGACGTTAAGTGCGTAACCGCTTTGCTTTCCCATTGGGTACCCACGGTCCTCGCTTGTAGCACATTGCGCGGCTCACTGTGACAAGTTTAGGATCCTCCCCAGACATGTCGGAACCGATTCGGGGATCCCTTCGCACACACTTTACGTGACCGCAATGTGGAATCTACCGTCTACTCCAGGACCCCAGCAGGAGAAACACAGCAGAATGAAATAATGATTAATTCCTTTCTCTATTCTGGTGGCGTTGTGTGCTATCATATTGGGAAGATGATTTTTTCCTTCGTCCCGTTATCAGTTCCATCATCTTTTAACTAGTTGGGGATTTTTTTTGACGACCACTCCACCCCCTCCCGCAGTATCATAAATGGATAGCGCAACAAAAAAAGGAACTGTACGAAATCCCAATCAGCAGACCATAAAATCCTTCCGTTTGCTAGAAGCATCATATCTCGCCCGATGCTCAAGCGGGTGGCGCGTTCGTGTCGGTTGCTGAACGGTTCGTTAATTCAGCAAAATGGCTTTCGGCTTCGTGCTTATTTATTCTTCAAGACGATAAACACGTTCTAAAGCCCGACCGGTTTTTGAGCGGGAATGGGGACACTTTTATGGCTATGGCTGTGTCGTTTTATTAAATCCGTGCAGCGTAATAAAATTGAAATGGTGAACGAAATTGTTTGTAATTTGAAATAAAGTTTCACAATTTCTTCTCGCGACAGGGGTACAGGGTGTCGATTTCATGATAAAAAAATGAAACAAAAAGATATAAATCAAGCTCAAGCTATGTCGTGAGCTAAATTAAGTTTACACAATACGATGCGTGATAATTAAACATTCAATAATAAATATTAAATAGTAATTCTAATCAATTCCCAGAGTTTGTTTGCACCAAACTAGATTTCCACAAGGATTAATAAATAACCTGTCAAATTATGTATCTACATTACTGATATACCTTCAGGTTGTATAACAATACACTAACCGCACAGAGTTTCAAGTGGAACAATTTCACAACTTATGATAGATTGCCCCCATGTTCACATCGGTGCTCCACCCCCAAAACCTACCGTCACCCAACTCATAATAAAGCACAACTAATGACCCACATCGCAAAGGGAAAACACTAAACGGCAACAAATCACGGCAAATCATTCCCATTCAAACGGTGTATGTACAAACGGGGAATGAGTTTTCTCCCCCCCTGAAGCTTCTGCACAACTTACCAACTCCTTGAACGAATCTTCGTTATCGGGGGAAAAAAAGGACTTGCTCCTACTTTGGGGAAGTATACTTTTAAACGATTTTCCCCCCGAGGTTGTGCCGTTTTCTATAGCTCGTTTCATCGCATGCCATCGTTGCGATGCCTTTCGACTTTCGAGAGTGCATGTGGGAGCGAATGTTTGCTAGCCGAAATGCCCGAGAAGGTGAACCTATGCTAAAGCTGAATAGTTAAAGTTTGTACAGTTCTCGGATGAGATACAAAACCGGGTGCGGTTGAACGAGTCGTGGGGGCTATATGCTTGGTTTTGATAGTGTATTCGGTTTGATGCAATGATTTACTGTGGAAGGAAGTTTTTGCACTGCTCACCACTCTCAAAGATATTGTGCAAATATAGAAAAAAGTCTTTTGATGAATGCATTGAAACATTTTGCTGCAAGATGAATTGGAATTTTTCTAAACAACATATGACGTGTGTTCATTTTCTTCTTAACACTTTCCGCACCGCGTGACCCGAAATATGGGTGACACTCTTGTTTATTAACATAACCTTTTTTTGGATTACTTTTTTGATACGAAATCAATAGCACAAACTTCTTTGTGTAAAATGAGAATGAATAACAACATTGTAATCTTAAGATTATGATTTTTTATTAAGAAATACAATACCTCAAATTATCGAAAAATAATGTTCCAAGTAGCGATTAAGGACACTGTAGGCACAGTTATAAGCATTCTTCCAAAAATTATATAGATAGTTTGGGCAAACTTAACAAATCCTCACTGGACAAAGGATGTGTTAAGCAACAAAAGCTCTCTCGAATTAATCTTCCCTTACCGACTCAATCTTTTGTTCAATGAAATTTCATGTTGGAAGTAATGCTGAAATAGTTTTTTTTCCTCTCCTTAATAAAACTCTCCTGTAAAAGCTGTATACAATCAATCCGACAATTCATTCCACCCGGAAGAAACGACATCACACCATCTCATCAGTGTCACAAAACCGACCATTAGCTTGATTCGCAATATGTTCGAAGCAACAGTCAAACGCCATTCGAAACCGATCGCAATGGCGCTACAATGATACGTAGCGGTTTATTCGTCCATGTCCAAAAAAGAAACAAAAAAACACAAAACTGCAAAACCGATGGAAGGTTTAGCCTTGGAAAAATCAATAACAAATAGACCTTCCTCCCCGATGCCTAACAGTGCGAACCCTAGCAGGACAGTCAATTCAATCGATCGGAACAGAAAATTCTTCCGCCCTCAGAAAACAACAGGGTTTTGCAGCTCGAAACAATAAACCTGCACCCATCTGCCAGAACTTCTCGTCCATCGATAAAAATTGGACATACTAATACTCCCCCCTCCCTCATCCTTGGCATGGTGGCCGGCGGGCACCTAAACTTGGGATACCGGCGTGCAAACAAAGCCGGGTTTTTCGGATGGATGGATGGGATACGGGCAAATACTGGAATCGGGTATATCTCGTTTGATTTTTACTGCCCCCCCGGCACGGAATCGGTTTGGATCCCGGTTTCTCGACCATCTCTATAGAGAAACAGATAACGGAGAATGTGTCCAGGGATTGCGTTCTGTTTGGGTTGGGAAAGAAACCGGAATCGGGTTTTATTGAAATTGGCAACCAGATGCTTGTTGGCGGCAACAAAACGGGGATGGTGAAAAGTTAAATAAGCCTAGTTTTATCACATCTCAAATCGATCGAACAATAAACGAGGATCATTGGCCCTCATCCCGCCGAGCAAATGGGAGCTTAACCCAGCCGATTTGCACAACGATTAAATTTTACGCGAAATGATTCACTCACCCGGCACAATGTGTGAGGAAAACTTCCAGGAGAAATGCGCGTATCGAATCGTGCATATATTGCAAAAAGAAGCAACAAATTCACTTTCTTTTCCACAGTAACGGACGGTACTGTTGTCGTGCAAGTTCCGCGAATGCGTCGCCTTTTTCCACGTGAAAAGTTTTTAAGCTGACAAAAATCTATTCACAAACAAGTTCGCGGTGCGATAGAACGCGATCGTTTTGCTATCAAATGCAAAGCGAGAAATGCACCTAACCGTGCATGAATGTGTGTGTGAGAGAGAGAGAGATCGGGAAGCTTTCCCAAGCCAAGATATCTGGATGATATGATTGCGTTGCATGGAAAAGATTTTCGCGGAAATCCATTCCAACGATTCTGCATCCTTGAGAGTAAAGAAAAAAATATTCAAAGATACCAAAAATCACCTGCAACTCGGAGTGCGGCAGGTGCAAACACCGAACGGCAACATTCCCCATGCAATATCGGCGAAAAAAGCGATGCATTCCGGCGCTGCACAGAATAGTTGCGAAAGAGATTGTTGAGATAGTTTTTCCGTTCGCAAATGCGGAGATTCCTCAAGCCTTCCGCGCTGCCACACAGTCTGTTATCGAATTCAGGATGGAAATATGTCGACCAGAAGGATGAAGCAGGAACATACAACAATAACAACAACATAAAAACCAACCCGCGCTCCGGCGAAATGAATATCTTTAATCCGCCGCACAAGCGAACCGGAGAAAAAATACGTGAAGCGTCGAAAATCGTCCATTCTGTCGAAAACTACCATTCATCCATATTTTCCCCGCACGACGAAGTGAAGAAAACCGTTCGACAAAGTTTAACTCCAAATATTTCAACCGTGCAACCGGATGTTTCACGACTTTCAGACCTTGGCAGTGGAAGCGCATGGAGAAGCATTGGCAATGGGCAGGAAATTTGTGCCACAAATCGTTCCCTTTTCGGGTTTTTCCCGCTCTGGTGACAGTTTTGAATTTTCCCAACAAAAAAAAACTCAGTTAAAACTGAACAAAAAAAGAATTTCGAATCGGTACGAGGAATAGAAAAAAAGACGAATCTTTTCACCATTGATGTGCACAGCAGTCAAGATGCACCACCTGAAAGAAATCCCAAACGGGGGAGAAGAACTCTCACCGAGTCGCACAACACACACACACCGAGTCGCGCGAACGAGCTGAACAAAAGTGAACCAGCTCGGGTTGGAATGCGACATGAAGTGGAAAGCCACTTGGTGTAGAAGAAAGAAAACATTTTTCCTTCACGGAAGGAAACTTCTTGGGTCCAACTACTGCTGGTTGAAGTAACTCAGTTCTCTTGCCAGCCGGTTGAAGAAATCTTCCACCGTAAGACAAAGCAAAGTGAGACGAACTTCTTGGACGCTCGAATCTATGGTCTTTCAGGGCTAAGGAAGTGAGTGGCCGAGAAGCAGCAGGAGACAGGGAAATGAAGTAAGGGAAGAAAAAAAGCGAGGTACAAACTTTACCTCTCACCGAACCTGAAGATCGTGGATCATAATAAGAAGGATTTTGTTTTTGTCCTTGCCCTCGCCCGCATTGGTGCGCGGACTCTCGGTAGTAACATGCGGAAAGGCAACACGGAAATGAACTTTTCCGCATAAGCTCTTCGTTTTGTAAGTGTGTTTAAGATTTTTCCTCAGCAACCACAACGTCGCAGAAAGAGAAGGAAATCCAATCGCGACAAACTTAAACACGCGAGGAGGGAGGAAAAATCAAAACCCCGGGAAACGCAGTGAGGGAAAGCGAAGCCAAGTACTTCCCATTGATCGAGAAAACTTTCGATTCTTTTCTTCGGATTGTGTCTTTTAGCGCATCAAACATAACAACATGTTTCTTCGCTAACCTTCACAATTCTTGAAACCTTTGATGATTTTGCTGCGATGGAAGAACATTCCGTAATGAAGATTGCTTTGTTTGGTCCTTTCACGAAACGGATGATGGACTGTTGGGAAAACTACCGAATGTTTTAAAACGATCTCTCACAGGCAGCCTCGGGCGATTGCCTATTAAGGGATTGACAATTGGATGCACCCTGAGGAGGAGGAAAAAAAAACGCGCTACCAGAAAGAAAACACAATCTCGTTCACTAACCTTTGAGAGCATTAACTTTTGAGCGTAAAGCACCAGAAAGGTAGGGAAAGATAACGAACCTGTTGAATCAGCTCTATGTGATGTGCTTTGAACCATGCCCGCCCCAACCATCGATCGATTCAGCTCGACCGTTAAAGCGGAGGGAAGTTCAAAAACAACGCGAATCCCGCTATTGCCATCGCCGTAGCCTCCGGTAGTCAATAATAGCACAAACGATGCTCGAATACGGATCCAATTTTTCCACAAAAGCTCGCTATATCGTTCCATCGTTGCTTCCTTGTGTGTGTGTGTGTGTCGTTTTCCTCCCTGTGTCTATAAGTAGCTCTCAATTTAATGTGATTTTTGTAGAACAAAATCTTGGTCGGGCACGGACGGGGCCCGGGAATGGCAGCTTCATCTTCAACCAGACAACATGCTGCTCTTCAAGGTGAATCAGATTATGCCCGCTTAACGTATGGCACACGAAACAAGTCTTTTAATAAGGCCCGTGCCTCGTTAACCTAGATATCCGTGGGGCCTTCCCTTTACGAAGGCTGATTTTTTTTCTATGCCAGCGCACCCTGTCAAAATGTTAAAGCCTCTCCTTCATGGTCTATAATTTAATATCTTTCCCCTGCGAAAGATGCGCGTGGCATGGTTGATGAACATATTCAAATTGGAGAATCTGGGAAAATCGTTCAAAAAATGTGATGCGAGACGTTGACGTTGATGATGCTGTAATCAATTTATTGATTTATTGGTGATTTTGTTTTGATGCGTATGTTTTCGGAAACGTGTTTAAATTAAGGAAGGAAATCATGTATGAAATATTTAAAAATATATACATGATGGTGTTTTAGGGGTTTTTTATTCAACAGTATTTGTTAACTCCGTTGGATTTGAATGGAAACGTAGAATAAAACGCCTAAAGGTATGCAATTCACATAACAAAATATTCCTTCGAAAGCTATCGCTCTATTGCCGACGCTGCGGTTCTTAAAGTCCATTAAAGTGGTTTGTACTCTCGGTCTTCGCCACCGCAATCGCTGTTTTGCACACATAAAAAAGGAAACCTCCAAAACATTTGCAACCAAAACCGACACACGGCTGAAACGCGCCGCTGTGGTTGGCCCAGAAGTGCTCCATAAAACAAGATGCCTACGCCTAGCAAACGGCAGGCCCCACCTCCCTGATACGTCGAGTTCGCCACACTCGTTGTCATCGTCCTCGCATAATGGCGGATAAGTGGCACTTTGCTTTTTCCTTTCAACAAAAAAAAATGGGAAAGAAAGAAAACAACCCGCTTGAAATGCCCGGTGCGCTTCCGATTCTGTTTTACTTGCGCTTCCGGATCCGTTCACACCGTTGCTGGGAGCGTGGGTTCGGGTTCGGGAGCCAAGGACGGATATCTCTCTTGTGTGCGATGCTTCGAAACGGGAAGCAGGCTGGTAGGAAACGATGCCACTCAACACAGGAGGCTACCAGGGCCGGTTGCGTGTGCCCACCAGTTCACCAGCCGGGATGGAATCGCTTTGGTCTCGGCATGCGGCTCTGCCGCGGAACGCAGGACCAGCGCACCCACACACCGACAGCAAACGGAAGGTTTTCATTAAAGTAGCGGACGCATAAAAAATGTACGTCGTTTAAAAGTTGGCTGGCGGTGTACGCGAACCATAGATAAAGGATCGATAACGGCGGACGTTTCCTTTGCCGAGGCCTGGTTCCTGTTCGCTGTACCATTTTACCCGTGCCACGGCACGGGAAGATAATTTAATAGGTTTATCGTTTTCTTATCTGCACTCCGTTCGAAGGACGGTACGCAGACGGTTGGTTTAGCCAGGCGCTGTAAGCCGGTCGGTAACAGCAACCGGATATTGAAAGAGTATCGTGGATCGATTTCATTCAATTTTCCACCACTTCCGGGACGGTGTGGTGAGAAAACATGCAACAAAAAAGCGGGCATTATTTCCGATTTCCATCCGCGTTCGCCAAGATGCAGGAGAGAAGGAGCGAAAGATTTGAAAAAAAAAACACTTGCAGCACAAGAGTCATGTCCTTTTTTATTTTCGCTTTGCTGCTGCCCCCTGAGGTGGTGTGAAAAAGGAAATTTCGGTTCTTTCCTGTCCTCATCCTGGGTTCGGATGCAAAAAAATGACCTTCAAACGAAGGATCACGGTGGCGCACTCTTCTTTGCACATTCAATTTCGGTTAGCTTCCGGACCGGCGAATGGTATCTTTTCCGACAGGGATGAAGAATTTTCCACACTCACACACACACAAAACGAGAACAGACCTCTGTCGAATAATCGATGGTGTGGATGGAACCCACCCAAAAGCCGACCGCCCGTCATCCCAAAAGCTAAATCAACCCGTCGGCATGTAAAACCACCATTCCCCATGCGGGAAAAAAAACCCTCGTGTCCCAGACACTACCCAGATGCCGCCACGACCACAATCGCTCTACCAGTTGTCTGGCGTTGGCCTCCTCGCTGAGTGCCGTAAATCATTGCTGCGGTGACGGCTGGCGCTGACGATGTTGGCACCGGGTATCGGAGAGTGTCGGACGTCCCCAAAATGTTGCTCATTTCCCGATGCCATTCAGCCACTTCCCCTTCATTAAACGTTTAGCTTGCGTCCATTACGACACCGACGGCTGGCATCGTACAACAAAAAAACTCCACCAACAAACGCTACGAAGCCAGCCAACAGCAACAGAAAAAAGCCTTTATGTAGGGACAAACTTCCCATTTATCTCCATCAAGCCCCCGTTTTCCATTGCTAAGTACCAGGACGAAAGCAAAGCGGAGACTATTATTAGCCAAATTATAAGCGATGTCGCGCCACACGAAACGTTGCCAAAGAGCGCATTAATAAATGAGCTAGTTGCAACGCATAACGATCGTTTGGTGTGTTGATTCCCAGATGATATGCTTTAAAAAATGACACAAAAAAGGCACTTGGGTGGCAACAACAAAAAAAAAACAATGTCAGGAGATTTGAAAACAAAAAAGGAACCAAAAGAAATACACCGGATTGCATACTTTTAGGCTAATTAGGTAAAAACGCCTAAAGTTATGTATTTCAAAAGCAAATGTTTCCTTTTTATGATGCCTTGTATTGACAGCTTCCACGGGTATAGAATCAGAAAATGTACATGCTATGCTTTTCCAAAAATCCTACACTACAACTATGGACAGTTATGTCCACAATGGACTGTTAAGGAATTTTGATAAAAAATCCTAAACATTGCAAAACCTTCCAACGACATGTCGGGTGTACTTTCCAGATTAAAAGCAGCTTCTATTCATCATACAAATTTATTCAGTAACCATTACTATTCTTCTGTTTCATCAGTATGACGTGTGTTTTCGCAACTGCTATTGTGTTCTGGTACAGCGCCCATTACAGAATATGAGTTCTCTCTATTCTTTCGCCGCAAGTAAGACATTAATGTGGCCGAGAACTGGAATGAACAGTTTCCCGCTAAAGACGCATTGTTTCTTTCGACCAGAATAAAATTCTTGCTCTGTAATATGCCATTTGGTTAATCCCTTTTTTCACGTTCCGCACATGGCTGGGGCTCATTCTCGTATTGTGAAACGGGAGGAAGGCGGGCGAGACCATTTCCTACACTCACCAGCGATATATCCGTTAGTGTGACTTCTAATTTCAAAATTTTATCATGCCATCATCGTGTACATGGGCGAATGTATGCTGCAAGCCGAACAATGGTCGCTGAAAATAACTGCCTCAAACAAAGGGTACTGGAGAGCGGTGAACCTAACCTCAGAAAGTGCAAACGGGAACATTCGTTAGTAACCCAAAATCGGATTCCGGTTTCGCCGTCCGGTTCCATTGTTTCACAAACCGGCGCCATTTTTTCGTGTACTTTTCGCTTCGCCTGATGTTTTCCCCTTTCTCCGCCCATACTTTAGTACATCGATTGGCATAGTAGTACATGACCTAACCTCACATTGGAAGTATCCTCGCTTTTCGCCCTCCTTCCAGCGGTTCATTGTGACCATTTGCCACGAGATGTCGTTTTTCTTTTTTTGTTGGCCCAACCAATGGCGCCAGTAGCGTTGCCGGACGGGAATCTTTTCACCACCGCAATCGACGCACCACCCCGTGCCGGATGTGTTGAAAATTGTAACAAAATCGTAAAACATTGAAATCATAAATTTGCCAAACAATGAGCGACCTAAAGAGCTGACCGACATGGCTGCCAGCACTGATGCTGCATCTCATTTTTGGTCGGCCAACGACCGGATTATTATCCCTCGCAATGGCCATCCTCGCAGTTTATGGTGGAGATGACATAGTTGGAATGGGTGTGAGTAGAGTACAGGAAATGTGAAACATTGGTTCCTATGGTTGTGTTTGGCCAGAATTGTGAAGCACTGAAACACGTGTCCATGGTGATATGGTGGCGCAGCAGTGAGTGAGAGACCGCACCACTTCAAATGGATGGCGATAGCGTCAAGTATTGCTAGCCTGAAAGACAGAAAAACGATTTTTCGGGTACTATATCCTCCGTGCTCGTCCCCATTATGAAGAAGTACCCAAAAACTGGCCAGGTGGATGAATATACGCGATGATACCAGTCCGCTTCAAAAACCAACCAAGTAGTTACTAACGCAAGCACTCATTGCATCCCTGCCCCGTATCGTATTGTCCACGTTTGGCCAGCTGAAAAGATAATGTTACATCAGGCAGCCTAGTCTGCTGGTCTCTTTACTGGGGAAACCATGAAAAGACTCCACTGTCATGTAACAAACCCGTTTTACCCGAGGCACGATCTGGCCTAATACTCCAGCATTCAGCAGAGATAGCTCCGCAAATGAAATGCTCTTCACCATACGCGGTACGTGGCCAATGTTCAGACATGTTCTACTTCTGCTAGCAGCACGGGAAAACCTGCTACCATGTATGGCTAGGAGGCCGATACGCGATGATGATGATGCCCGCCAGGAGCTCAACATCGGTTGCCAGGATTTGCGCACCATGCCGAACGGGAACGCTCACTGATTGTCCCCCACAATCAAATCTATTCCAGTGGCCATGAGCAGAAGCTAAAGGAAGCGCAAGAGAAAAAAAGCTTGCACTGTGCATGCATATATTGATGACCTTCCAATTGTGATAGCGAAATTGTTATTTATTGGTTCAATTTACTGCCTTTGAATTTGCACGAATTCACACGAAACAAGCGCACGGACTGTACAATCTGTCAGTAGGTATTGGGAGCTCGAGTACAAAACTCAAGATGTCTATGATAATATGAAAACAATCGATATAAATCAATTATGGGAGAACTTGCAACACATCGACCCTTCTGGGATTGAGGCTCTGTATCGCGAAAACTTACAAAGGTCCGACGTAACTCACGAACGGAATCTCCATTTGGACAACGTTCTTCAAAAAGCTCACCATAAGAATAGTTCAATCGGCAGGATCTTCGTACGCACAGGACGAATCGTCGGCTCATGGCACTCTTTTGTAGGTCTTTTTTTTTGGTTTTCGTTATGAATAGCCTGGGATTTAAGGTATCCATTGTGTATTTCCCATGCGAGCCATAAATTTCCATTTGACTTTGAATCGGCTATTCTGAGGTGTGGCGACTCTCCACAATGAAGTTACACTGGCATCAATTATCTTTCGGATCATTCGATCGTTCTAAGTAAACGAAGGCTCACAATACGAACGATTGTCAAATTGTGCGTTGTGTAAGCGCAGCTATCTCTGGTATCAACAGTACCAGGTCGTTTGGCTCCAAAGCAGATAGATTTTAATCTAGTTTTTAGCCTAATTGAAAGTAAAATGATGAATTGCGGTGTTGCCTTCCTGCTCAATAGCATGCTTACGCTTAAATGAATTTTGTCTAGTTCCACAATAGCGGTAGCCACAAATCGATGGCAAGCTCTTAATTTGCTTACTTCCAGCTATAGATGTAGCTGTGCTCCACGAGATCGCAACGCTTCGATAGCATTTGCCAGTGTCCCAACTGGTTTCCGGTGGATGCGAACCGTCCCCAGGAAGCCCGATATGAGTGAGTTCATTAATTACGATGCCGACCCGGGACGGAGGCTGTGGTCTTTGAGACACCGTTCGATGGGTCCGGTTGGGATAGCGCAGGGTTTGTTAAAGGCCAAAGCCAATCAATAGCTTACGGTTTTGCTGAAAGCGTTTCCTATCACCACTGCACTGAGGGTGAGAAAGGAACATATACAGTATTCAGAGGTTAAATGGCCTTATCTGGAACGCATCAATTCCGGTGCCCACTTCCGGCGGGTGACGTAGTTGAAAGGAAATTGTCTTCGGGTGTGCCCGACGGTGTGCTTCTTACACCGGCGAACACTTCAAACGAGAACCGATGTGAGCCGTATGTGAGAGCTTATGAGTGTATGATTAGCTGTACGCTCCGGTGATCGGGGGCAAACTCGAGATGATAGCTTCTGCATTACATCAAATATAAACACTTTAGATCGCTCCGGGAAACTGATGACCAACCTTCGATCAAAAGCGAGAATGCATTCCGACCAGTATGCATCCGACCAGGTGAGCTGCATTGCCCTGTTTGCATGGGGCACCCAGCCACACCGGAAGCTTCTCACGCAGCAGTGGCATTGTGCGAAATGTGTCGTTGTGTTTGCGGGAAAGGAAGTCAATTTTGCAATAACATTCTGTGCTACCGCAGACATCCGTCAGAAGTGTAGCTTCCCGGAAAATCACTATTGGCTGTCGGGGGCGCAGTTTTGTATAAATAAATACAAATTGCATACTTGCGCGTTTGCATTTCACAGTCTCAGGTAGGATGGAACTGGGTACGTCAGAGGCGTTTCAGGGAATTGTGCATCCCAGGAAGCTGCAGTACCTTTTTCAATTTCCCGATTAAGGATAGGAAGGATGCTGGTTTGCTTTGCCTCTTTTTAGCCTTGAGAAAGTTGTTAAGACTTTGTCATCCTCATTGCTGAAGACCTAGTTATATTGCAGGAGACTGTATTGACTCAGGATCGAGTTGTAGGAAAGAGAACAATTTTCTATTATTAATCTTTAACGAAGTTAAACACATTTTGGAAAGTTCGTGAAGAGCTAGACACAGAAACTTAAAATCGTACACAATACAAATAAAATTCACCTCTCCTCATGGCAATCATTCAAATGCTTATCTCGGATATAAGCTTGCACCGAAATTAGTTTTATTTAGGTGAACTTTAAACGACACCATCTACACAGAAACCGATTTCGACAAGCAGTTAAAGCCATAACCATACACTGACACCATTGCAGTTTATCATTTTTGGGGACCTATTTGGCCGTCGGCTTTTGGCCTATTCCCGAGGATGGGAGGAGCGCTCCCGCCCAACTCCATTTTGGGCTTCTGGTCCCGTTCGGAAATGGGAAACTGATTGCTTTCATGTTTAGAGATTATGAAGGCTTCGGCAACAGCAACAATATCGCCCGGGCCGCGTCTCAATCGTGCGCTGGTTCTCCGTTTCGCACAAACCCTCCGAAGGGCTCCGGCAAAAACGTGACAAGAATATTGTCCCCAAAAGATGGCTTCGGGATGGATTTCGAAGCTTTTTTTTGTTGTTGTTGCCACGGTTCGTTTGCCGGTTGTCAACGAATCCATCGTAATCTAGTCAAGGGGACGGTACGAATGTCACGTCACGTCAATCTCCGCCACGGAGGAAAAGTCTTTGCCCAATGTCGGAGTAATTTCGAGCACTATTACGTTAATGCTAACGATAGCATTCGATTTGGGATGAGAGCATACATTTGGGTTCGGGTCACCGGCACGGAAGTTTTCCGGAGTTACGTGATGGGGCAGTGTTGGTTTTTATGGTTGCCTTAAGAAATGTAGTATCCGAAGCGATATGCATGATATGAGGGAAAAGATGAAGCGAATGAGAAATGCCTAGCGAATGTTTAGATAATTGTAAATTTCTAATCTCTCGACGAATCAGAAATATGTCGTGTAAAACGTTACAGTGTGGTTAAACTGGAACTCGTCAGTGGCGTTAAGATTCATTGTTACAATTGTTGAACTTCAACTTATAAGTGAGGGATTTTCCGAAAGATTACCATTGAAATAGAGTACTTTGAAAATTTTGCTCTTCCTAGCAAATATTTTTCTGTAACGGATCCGTAAGATAATGCTCTGTGACGTCAATGGTTCATACCCCAGTTCCATTGGAGATCTTCCCTCTTGCCCTCACAGCTAAAGCTCTATTGTCTGTCGTACATTTCCACGTAAATCTCCTTCTCGTCATGAAAGATATTCTGCGAAGCTCGGGAAAAAGATTATCCTTCGCAAACTTGTACCATTTTCCAAATAGTAACTCAACGATATGATAAGTTAAGCTCCAGAAGAGCTACCCAACACATCCCGGTAGAAAGTATTTTGAAACGGAAGTGGCTCACTTGAATAGTTTGCGCTCGCAAAACCATGGCACAGCATCCGAAATGAGGTCGTGTCCGATAAGCATCAAGCCGCGTGACGAAGCGTACCGTAGTAAGTGGTGAGCTATTTTCTAACTGATATAATTCGAGTGTGCAAACGAACGGGCGAAAAAAAGAATAGTTCACATTCTTCCAGCGCTTCGGGGGTGTTTTTTGCCGGTAAATTTTGCATCTCTAGCGTACTTGCACGATACGCCGGAAGTTCACCTTTAACCTCAATTTCTTCCCACCGGAGGATGTGAGCGTACGGAGTTACAAAAGCCCCAAAAGGTGGCCTCCAGAAGCAGTATATCGTAAAAAATAAGGTTATGAGATGGATGGTTACGATATGACAATGTGTGCTCCATTCTCATCTGCGATATTTATCCTGCCACACAGCAGGACAGGTGCTATAAGTAAGTCGAGATTGTTGCATACCTTTATGGAGGACGGTTTTTTGCACCTATTTCATTTGCTACTTCCGCGCGGATGAATGATTTTCCTTTTTCGCAAACCCGGTAAGCGCGGAAAATGATGATGGTTTGGACTTTATTTCTTTTCTTTTTGTCAGAGGACACTTTTCAATTACTAAATCACTCCGGGCGACCTTCCACCGTGTGCTATAATATTCTTATCATTTAGGTTAATGTTCCGGAAATTCCACTGCCTGACCATTTGATACCATTTGTTGCATTTGGTTTGATGGATTATGTAACTAACGGTGATTACATGATTCGATTTCTATTATTACTGGGAGCTGGGTGTTATTTGATTTCATCGAAAGTTCCCAGACGCAACAGGTGACTTGCACCGGACAAAAATCTTTCAATATTGAAGAAGTAATAAATCCTAGTAATTAATTCGGGGCGTGTCAGTGGTGTATTACCGTGAGCAAAATGGAGGATTCCTGCAGCAGGCCAAAACCTGAGCTTCACAAGTAATTAAGTAAGTAAGCTGCTAGGAATGGCAGACCTAGTCCTCTTGAAGTTGTTGTGCTGGTGCAGAAGTAAAATAAAGGTTACACTATTCACAATCAATACATAACACAACAAAAGATGGATTGAATACAAAGATCATCCACTACCGCCTCCTTCGTCTCAATCATCAACGTGTAATATAACATAGAACATCAAAATAATATAATAATAAAGTGTAATATAATATAGATTCAAATATTCTCCACTTACCTTATCCGGCTTCGATCAGCTTTTGGCAGGCGTCACTAACACTGACACTGGCAGGACACTAACACAATAACACATTAATTTTCACCATTTCTTAGATAACACGTGTCACTGATTACGTTGATTGCACTACTTTCCCTAGCAACAGGATTCACATAACCGCACACAAACATCGTCCTTTCCGGGGCCAATCTTCGCAAACGAAACTATAACTTTTTATAAATGTTTATGGATGCTTTCTATCTTGTGACACGTAACGGGATAACACTGATAAACACACGCTAAAACAAAACGAATAGTGAAAAACGACATTGTTGTTTGCATGCTCACTGCAAACGCGTTGCACTTTGACCTCAAGCTCCTGCATTGATCTATAGAATTTGTAGAGCAAAGAGAGAGGCTTTTCTATTGCGTACAGCTTTCTTCTCTCGCATGCAATGGAAAGGGGAATCGCGCCAATATAGACCGCACGCACACTAACAAAACCAGTGTTGGACAACGATCGATCGATGGACACTTTTTTTGCGTACTTTGCGTACGCGTACTACTTACACTGCGATAACTTTTGCGTACGGCGTGGGTTGTACCGCGTGGGTACAACAGCGTACAGCGTGGGTAGGATATATGTTTGGTCTTTTCGAGTTTATCCAAAGGAAGAAAGGTTGGGGTTTCCTCTTTCATTTATGAATGACACGCACTTCACAAATAGTTACACAACGCACAAAAAACAAAAAGAGCACACTTAACTGTTCCGCGATCTTTCGTGAGATGTTGCCTAACTGAGAGCAGACGCTATTCTGACGCTAATTGCAGGTGCTTTTTTGGGTGTGTGTACGTGTGTATGAGTGAGTGATAATGAAGACTTTCTCCCAGGTGAAAGCAAGAGCAAAGAAGGAAGAACAAAGAGGTAACACAATTCTACGAACTGCACGTTTTTACTAGGCATTAAGAATGAGCGTTTTATGATGGGGATTTAAAATTCTACTTGCTTATAAATATCCGATATAAAATTTAAAAGGCTTAATGCGCATACAGAATAAACTGTACATTATGTCTCTCTTTCTCTCTCCTCTGCATTATTCTTAGATGATTCTCTTGTCATGCACAAGTATTGGTAACAAAAGATCATACCTATGATCAGTGATCATCTCCCGAGTAACACGCAACGTAACATTATCCCAAAAAGAAAGATCTCTCACTTAACAGTAGTTATCCACACACGCATACCAGCACCCGTTTTATCTCGTTGACACTATCGTGTTTTATCAGCAGCGGATCGTACTGCGTCTCACAGCTCCTGCTCGATCATTTCGTTCTCGTTAACCTTTCGAACCAGTTGCGCGTTGTTTGCTAGCGTTAGGCACCGTCAGTTTCTCTAACCTCACTTTTTGCAACTATCATTCAACAACGATAGCTACAGTGCTACATCTGGGTCTGCGCTAAGGTTTTTCCAAAGCTCGACAACGAACGTAAACCCACGTGTTGACCGCGTGTCGTGTGCAAGTGTTGTTTTTGCGAACGAAATCAGCGTCTTTGTTACTTTCTTTTCCAAAGTTTATGCTCCCACGTGCGTGACCCGTCTGTCCGTCAGTGAAGTGGACGTTAACTTTATCAGCATCCTTAAAAAATACCTCCTTAAAGTGTGGGTATAGTGAATAGTTTTTCTTACCACGTGTTACGAAGACTCTTAGTGCTTTCCAAGTTTGTGACTGTGACTGTGACTGTGAAACGAAGAAAGGATTTTTTTTACTACTTTTGCGTCTGATCGATTCATTTTATCGAGCGAGGAAACCCCTGAAAGGGAAGACATTTTATTGAATAATATGAAGATGCTTAGTTATACCACCCAGAACCTGCATCCGTTCGCGTGCCCGATGGCAATTGATGCCACGCCGGACGAGCTGGACAATGTGTAAGTATGTGCGGCAACGATTAAGTGATCGGATGCCATTTTATATCAAGTGTCGTGATCGCACACGCACACTTGCCACCATCGAAAGCGCTTGTTGCGTGGTGTTCTATTATTCTGGTACTGTGCCTGATCGAAGGTCGAATCTTTATAGTGTACAAATGATGGCGACTTTGTGCAGTAGAGTTCAAACCCTTCATGGCAGCATGAAGCGCTTTATGCTATATAGATTCCGTTTCGTTCTATCCTCCCTGACTGTTGCACCGTCTGGGGCGGGAAACGATTTGTGCTCGAAAGCAATAAAAAAAACAAACGGAACATGGCCTGCAGCTTGGATGGAGCTCAATGCTTGTCCCAACCAAACGTTATCACACCAGTCGTACACACTCGGTCTCTGTTGCACATTTCATCTTTTTGTAGCCCGTTTTCGACTAGCCTCTTTCCTGTACATCCTTTGCTCCATTTCGATGCGTTGACATGACTCTACTTCTTGTTGCGGTTTCGTATCGAAAGCTTAACCGTACGGGAGGCAAAAAGTCGCATTGCTTTCCAGACTTGCTCTATGGTTGTACAGTGGGTCAAACCCATTCACCAGTGTACATGCCAACTGTTGTCCAATCCACCTTACAGCTTCACTGATGTTTGTTCGAAAGTTTTACTGCGGTGAGTATACACCTTTCATCATAAGCTTCTGGAGGAAAAGCTAAAACCGTTGTATAGTTTTAGATACCGCTTCAGATCATTATGGTCCGCTGAAAAGTAGAACGCAACTTTTACGCGAACACAGTACAAACCCCGAACGGTACACGTAGATCGAAACGTAACACATTCCACGGGAAAAGCCAACTCGTTAAGTGCTCAGGTGCACACTGCACAAGTGGGAAGAACCGATAGAAAAAAACCCCCACCGGAATGATCTTGTAATGGCATTACGGTTTAATCCTTGGACCTGTACACTGGCACTCTCCTGGAGCCGTAGATAATCACGAGGAAACGCGACAAGAGAGAGTGGAGTTCCAACTGCAGCCCAGCCCTTGGACTACTGTCACACAGAACACGCGGTTTGTTGCAACGGGAAGTGCATCTGACTGTTATTCACACTGTTGGTTTTCATAATTTCACTACCACACAAACGCTAGTTCCAGATGGACGGTAAGAAATAGTGAAAAAGGATAGAAGTTACCAAACAACAGGAAGATAGCCCCTTCAACCCTTCAACACGGCAGCGGGCAAAAAACCGGTACCCAAGTCATCCGACGGCAGAGAAAACTTCATGCACGAACGTAAGCGTCGGTGTTGGTAGCTGCATTTGCCATCGTATTCGACTTTCCCAGACCGTTGCATTTCAAAGCAAGATAAACGTCTAAAGACTTACTCAGTTTTGTTTTAAAATGTTATTAATTAGTTTCACCAGCAGGGCAAACCCCCGTAGCATGGCAGTACAGCAGGGCAAACGAAAAGCACGGCCACGTCTTCTGACCTTACTTCTTATCCAGTTATCCTGTTTTGTCGCTGTCTTCTGGTTTGTTTGTCTGGAAGGGGTCGTTTTCTTCTTGCTTGCTTGCCACTTTTTTCTCTCTCCTGCAAAGTTGTCTGGTTGGGGTCAGATAACGCTAACGCAACCGAGTGGTGGCGGCAGGCTGGCTTAAGCTCCACAAGCCCATCCAGATTCCAAACACAAAAACCGAGGGAGGTGTAAAACTTAAGTCAAACGAATTGCCATGGTCGTTGAGAATTTCTGTAGACGGCATGATAAAGTCGACACCCTTTGCGTCTCGTCTTCCACCGAAGGACGGAGAGTTCGAGACGTACAGAAGCGAAGCACGTCACACGTTTTCAAGTGCCGCTTTGGAAAAATGGTACAGATGAGAAGGAATTTTGGGTCGGTTAGCCATGGTCGCGGGCTCGGACTTGATGTCCTGCTTACCATCGTTTGGCGAAAGTAATTAGATTGGCCGTACGTGATACTGTTTTCGGAGTGCGGAACAAATGTAAAACCACTGGCGGATAAAATGCAGCTGGAATTGGATTGTATCCTTTCGAGTGTCCGATCTAATCTTCATGCACACCAGCAGTCCAGGGTTGTTTTTCCTCTCTTTCGAATGTATACAAAAACCCGTTTTTTTCTAAATTTACCTCCACCACGGTGCTTGTCAGGTAGATTTAACTCTTTCCGTTTTTTCCTCGCTTGACGATGCGCGGTATGAAGATGTTGCATTTGGCAAGCATTTTCTCGGCCAACTTCTTTACCAGTTTTACACCAGTTCCCCTTCGACGATGGTGTTGTTACGAGGTATCATTGGACGTTTGCATAGTATGCGGCAGGAAAGTTTATAATTAGCTGTGAAGCAATTTTCCTTAAGCATGAATAGTAATTAATTGACGCTCCCGGTTAGTGGTAATTAGCGCTGTTTACATACGGAGTTTCTTATGCTTTCTTTATAAACAGTTTTACGGGGAATAAAAGTGTCTGTTAGGGGGTTTTTTTAACGGCAATGCTGAATGTTAAGTAAGGCCAAAATTAGATTGGGGCTAACCTGGGTTGTAACTAACTGATTATACCATCGAAAGGAAGTTGCGGATTGAAAGTATGGCAGAACATTCACGTCAGAAGTGGTGTCGCGCGATTCAAAAAGAGAGTTTTTTGTTTGGAAAATATGGAACTCGTCACGAATGTATTTAAAGGACTTGGTAAAAGGTGACCATTTAATCGTAAAATTCCAGTATCGCTGAACACATCATCTATTTATTTATCAATTTCTTTAGAAACACTATAATTAGGCATGAAATCGATTCGTATTGAATTTTGTCACCATTTTCCAAGAACTATTCCGTGGCATCGTTGACACCTTCACAAAACACTCCCTTGAATTCGCTGCATTCATCCCATCCCCCCCATATACTCTCAAGTGTTTTTTCGTAATAAAATTCCCAAAATTGCTTAATATTGTGAGAAATATAACGCTCGTTCAACTTCCGAACAACATTCCCTAGACACGATGGCATGGGCCCGGAGTTGGAGCGCTTTTTTCCTTTATTTCGACTAAATTCCGCGCGCTGTCGTTTACCATTGATTGTACCATCCAGGAATCGCGCGCTCAACATTGACCAGTGCGCATAATGAAATTATATCAGCTACAGCGCGCGCCATCTGCTAAATCACTCAATTTATTCGTAATTACGTTTTTTCGGCTACCGTCCGCGGACATGCCACCATGGTTGGACCATAAGCAAAGTTTCTTGGATGTTGTTTGAACATCACCATCGTCACTTCGAATCGGTAGCAAGCGAAAGAGAATGACGCCTCTGTCATCAATTTAATTCCATTTCCTTTGATTCAATTAAGTGTCCTTAGCGGCATTTGTGTGTGTGTGTATGTTTCACGACAAGCGACTCTGTCAAATATGTTTTGGCTCCTCATTTTCGACCTCTTAGAGGTCCTCCTACCCGCTGCTCAACGCCCTTTTGCTAGGACCGAGCACTACACCGGCTTGTTGTGTTGAATTCTTGGTGTTTAATTTGATCAGACGGGGTTTTTTTTGCTTACCTTCTTCCGCTACCTGTCCGCTTTCCCAGCGAGGAAACAAAAGGGAACGAAATTATTCAAATGACTTTGCCCGCGTGGAATTTGCCGGTGCCGGTACAATTAGTCTCGGAATCGGAAAGCCTCCACCGTCGGCGTGGGCACAAGATTTTTATCCTCTTTTCCACCTATTGCTCACGGGAAATGCTGTGCCGGGTGGAATCTTCGACCGGGTGTTGTTTGGTAGGCATTCCTCAAAATGGAAGCGCCACGAATGCGGACATTCACTCGCAATGTTTGCCTCACTCTCTACCAACGCTTGTGATTGATGGTTGTGGATGCGTGGAACTGCAAGGCGTACCGATTTTGTCTTACGTGCAGACCCCGACCAGCATGATAGCAACCGACCATCATCAATCGAGGAAACGCGCAACCATTCTTTACGACGTCGTCAGCAAACGGAAGGATCGTCTCCGATTCAGTGATTTGGAAAATTATAATCCACTCTTTGCGCTGTTTTCGGTACGGTTTAGGATGGTGATGGCCGGGTAGGTGCAATGGTTTGACGCAGAACTAAAACAATCGACAGAAGGATACGCGGCGAAACGCGTATGAGGCTCGTCGTTTATCAATCGTCAACCTGGTTTGTTGTGAGCGTACATTTGACATCCCGGAAGAAAGGGGGCCATTCGGTGGATTGATCAGCGGCTCGTAAACATCGTTCTAATGTACTGTTGGATGCTGCTGCTTCTGCAGGCAGTTTCCCCCTTGGGAGAACTTTCTAAAGGCACGTGCCGGACACGCTTTCCAAGCTTATTGGAGCTGAGCTTCGCGGATGAGTGAGTGAAATGAGTGAATCCATCCCATTATATTCCAAGCGTATAGAAGCAACTCGATCAGGAGTGTGTGGTTTTTTTTTTCATTGCAAACTAACCCAGAATGCCTCCGACCGTCCGGAATGCTGGAAGGTAGCATAGTAAAAATGTGTATTTGCTAGACGAACATATTTATCATCGTTGCTGCAGACTCATCTTCCATCATCTAGGCACAGCATCACGGGGGTGAATCCATATTTTCCCGTACGGTGTGTTGTGTATGTCTCCTTTCGACCTGTCCAGCGTACATGTCTGCGGCGTGTGTGCTCGATACGGAACGGTGCTGTACGGAAAGACCACAGTGAGTTCATTAAATTCGCCACGGATCGGCGAACTCAAATGCAATATCGAAAATAATTGAATCTAATATTTCATACTCGTCCTCCGTTGCGGGACCTGAACGTTTCCAGCCCTCCAATCGCGAAAATCACAATAAAGACAACTGTAGAAGGGAAGAGAAGCAAGCGGCTAGCGGAACAAAACTGCATCCTTGGGGCAGCACAACTTTCGCACCGTGCAACATCGATAATAACAAAGTGTCGTCCGTCCGATGGGAACGTGTTCCCGACGAACGCTCGGGACGTTTATATCACTCCACGGCGTACAAAATTGGCGAAACGATCTAAATATGGAACAAGCGCACCCAGATCACCGAACCGGCAAACATCCGGCCTGACTTCTTCACTCAATTCTTTCGACCCAACACGTCCCTCGCTGAATCGCTTCCAAATGGCAATGACGCGACCACGACGACGATGGCGGGGTGGTTTGCAAAAATCGTTGTAGTCACGCTGTTTATCACCCGAACCAACAGATGGCTTACTCGTTTACGATCCACCATTTCGGTCGAAGTTTTTGCTTTCTTTATTTCTTACGGCGGCGTGGAGGGATGCCACAACCGGGTTCATCCCCGTCGATTGCAGGGCGATAATGGATGGCGGCGCCCGAACCCGGGGGATGCGATTCCGTTTGATTGCACAGCTCTCGCACACAAAGATGATGAGGATCTTTTCGCGCTAATCAGCATTCCCACCCCGGAACACATTGCGGTCATCTTTAATATTGTACGTGCTGGTGCGGACGAGCACTTGACCACTCGGAAGGATGCACACCGTACCGTATCCGCAACGAAGCGAAATTCGCTCCTTCCGCAAGGCTCGCTTAATGAGTGATGCGTTTTATGTGGCCCATTTCTTTCTTTTTGTTGGTGTTTGGCGCTTGTCCGTTTTATTAGACGATAAAATTTTTATCCACCACCAACAATCCACATTCCACCCCTCCCAGGGGAGTATTGTACGGAAACAGCGCGGGTTAAGAGGTCGCGGTCGTGTTTTTTTAGTGTTCTCTTTTTTGTGATTCTTTGTGTGAAACAGCGAAGAAAACGTCATTTCGTTCCACAACATGACCATCAGCGGTGGAAAACCTCCAAAAGGATCGTCCGGCATAGGTGTCCTTCCCAGCGACACAGTCCCTTTATTATCATGGTCGGGTGTTGTTTCATTTTTTTGTCTACTTCTTTCGGTCATTTTGTCCGCTAGCTGCTGTCGCTCAAAAGCTGTCAGTGCTGTTGTTGCTGTTCCGGTGCTGTTGTGTGGCCGAAGCATAAACATCCCCCCATCAATAAGGTGTGACGAGATTAGGTTTTGGTTCTGCTTTGCCGCTTCATTCGCCACGACAACCAATTTGCGTTGCTCGGGGGCACCGGCATCACCCACCGGCAGTGGGTGTGGTGAAGTTTGGCAGAGGAAGGCGGTACTCTTTTCCGAGGCAATAGGAAGCGTTCGGTATTCGAGGCACGTCCCGGAACGCGACGGTGAAGAATCGTCCAGGGAGTCTGCCGTTAAATTGCCACATCGTGACAAATGATTTTCATAACCGAACGATGAACCACGAACAACCCGGAGAACTGCGGGAAGACAGGTAAAGCGGAACGAGATTCTGCCCTGAACTTCGATCGTGAGGTCAGCCCTCTTTATGCCGTTTAGTGAGCCAAAAGGTGAAGGAAATGTGAAAAGCGGAAACAATCATTTGATGCTGGACAATTTTGAAATTGAATTTGTTGCCCGAAAAAGGAACTTCCTGCGTTGCAGAATTACATAGTTTAAGGATGGAAGCGATGTGTTTGTCTTCCTTTATATAACTCTTAAATCCCTCTTTTTATACTGATTTCTGTGTCATTTTTAATGGAACATTTTTAACCTTTAATCGACCACACGTACCCGCCGCACATTGATGTCGCTTGATTCCTCAATAATCCAGTGCTAAACCACTTATCGACTTTCGTCCGGTTTTTATTCTTACCATTGCAGTGCCATCATGAACATGACCAACACCGCCAGCAGCATCAATGCGAACGTCACCAGCATGAACCTCAGCCCCGGCAGCAACAACAATAACAATCATACGCTGAACAACAACAATCCCAAGGTGATAAACAACAATACGGCGGTGGTGGTGGTGGACGTCACCGGCAAGGTGTCACCGTGCCAGGACCAGGAGGATGAGGTGGTAGGCGACCAGCCCGACCCGGACTACATCAAGATGTTCGTCGGGCAGGTGCCACGGTCGATGGACGAACAGCAGCTAAAGGAGATGTTCGAGGAGTTCGGGCGCGTCCATCAGATCAACGTGCTGCGGGACAAAACATCCGGTCAGAGCAAGGGTGAGTGTCCTGTTCATAGCAACAACAGCAACAGCAATCTTTAGCATCATGCCCGAGGGAAGGCGATATTTTCCCGTTAATTGATTTGCCACTCAAGAGACGACAAAACGGCAATCGAGGGGAAAAAACTGTGGAAGGAAGTGATGCTGTACGTACTGAACGCAGGAATTTTGTCGAGGATATTCGTACGTCGAGGACATCCGATAGTCACCGACGGTACGAATGAATGTTTTTTTTCTGTGCTCACCAGTTTGAAAACGAACACAAGTGAATGGGTATGAAAAACCAGAACCAAAGTGAAGAGAAAGACGTACATTCCGGATGTTATCCGTAGATTCTCCGAGGTACTACCTGTCGTCCGGGCAATGAGGAGGAATGGGTCGTTTTCCATTTTTTTGTGAGAGGGAGTTGTGAAAACCAAACAACATGGAACAATAAAGATTGATTTTTTTAAATATCTCCACCCATCCAGGCGTGCGTTTTGGCAGGTGCCAGTAAACACGCTGTATACCTGCTTTCGGATGGTACCCTTTTTATGGTGAACAAAAAATCTCTCGCACCGTTAGTATGACATTTTTGACGCCACGCTTTGTGATTGGCACTTTGTGTTTTGGGGAATTTAAAGTATGGCCAAAAAAAACTTATCTGTTACGTACTTTTTCCCCCGTGCCACTTTTGATAACTTGTGCCTTTTGTCACGCTCGATGACCTTCCTGGTGGATCTGCTGCGGACCAGCACCGGAACGTTGGAGTGAAAGCGATCAATCGAACGACAGGGAAGTGAACGCCGTCTGCTACCAGCGTGGCTGGCTGGTTAGCGTGAAGGAATTGGGAATCTCGTGACCGCTCGAGGGACAAAATGCGCTTGATGTTTGTGACATCCTGGCGAGTGCGAAAGGAACCACCTCGCGTACACAAGCGAACCACTTTCGGGAATGCCGATCCGATCAATGTCTCCCATCGTACACCGCCATTGGTTCGCGTGCAGGAAAAAGGCTGACCTGCAGTGAACGAACTGTCCGCAACGGGGCACAATGGCCATCCCGAGAAAAAAGGTTTCGAGGACGTCCGAGAGGAGAACTGTTGATTTCCAATCCATTACTCATTTCTCTCGTGATGTTGACTGGTTGAACGTGTTGACCTCCGTGTCGAGCCCTTCCAGCAATGGCTTTCGGGGAAGATCGAATGTACAAATGGCAGTGCAGAGTGGCAAAAAACAGCACAACCGGTGGGAAAATGGTGTCGCTGGACCTTACCGTCATTACCAATTCTTCTGCCGTGGATGTGTCGAAGGCATGTGGTGGTGGTGCTGATAATGGTCACCATGCTTGTTTTTCTTTTTTGGAGCTCCTTTTCCCTGCATGGTAAGTGAAGATTTGCGATGACGTCGTTTGACGCTCCACACCAAATGGGCACCATACTGGGCGATTTATTCCACCGGTTAGTGTAACGGGGCGCGGACGGTGAGATCCGTCATGCTTGGAAACGTTTGGAAAATAAAGGCATCACACTTGGACAGACAGTTACTTTTACGTTTACGTGGATTTTCGTTGGAACACACACTCCGGTGGAGCTTAAAACTTTTTGTCGTGCAGCAAAAAAGAAGCTGCGAGGACAAGTGGAAAAGAGCAGAGATTAGTGCTTTTCCCCGATGGTCACTGGGTTTTTGTTTGCTTAGCTTTCGAAGTTAGCAAGATTGGAAGGTGAAAGTACTTTGGCAAATAAATCGATTCTTGGCCCCATTCTTTAAGGACACTCCACAATTCCCTTACTGGTTTTATGAGAAAGTTTTGGCAGTTAAATTACTCAATATTAGTAATGAATAGTACTGATCATTTGAATCACTTGAAGTGTTTCTTATTTTTAGTAATAAGGATATCTTTTTTACTTAAAACTCTCAAAGTATACACAAATGAGAGTTGGAAAATGGAGTTTCCAACAATATTTAGAAAAAGATAACATCAATAGAAACATGATTGTTTGTATAAAATCAACATGATGATAATTATATCGTTCAAGCTAAAATTTAAATTAATATTGTTTTTTAGCATTATAACTAGAAATAAAATTTGAACTAAATTGATATAACACAATGACCACGGAAGTGAGAAGGCGGCAGGGATAGTCATGTAATATATATCCTACAAGTATATTTTTACTAATGAAAACCTCATTTAATTATATTAATGTAATTGAAGCTTCCTACAACATTGGCAGGTTATGTTCGTTGGTGTTTTCTATTCGAAACACGCCAAAATTGCAACCTAATAGAATAGAATGGGATATGAAAAAAGGTTTTGTTAGAGCCTACCGATCGATCTATGTCAACACCAATTACAAAAGGATACATCATGATTCATCACTATTATCCTTCGATTGCCAGATGCCGGAACGTTTCCGAGATTTCCTACCAGGTGCTTGCTGTTCCCCGCTCGATCCACCTTCGGAAACGGCCAAATTTCAATTACCCAATGTGTAGTCATGATTACCGCGATGATTTTTCTCTTTGCCGAAACGAATCACCCCAACGCGGGAACTGGTCGGGGCACCGGTACACGTACTGCATGCTCGGGCCATGAGTACGTGTCACGGCGGAGGAACACAAAAATGACTGCCTATAAGATCTGCCCAGCAGCATCCCCCGTCAGAGCTTGTTCCTGGGGTCGAATCGAAACAAAAATCCACTCACGTCACCGGCCGTAAAGCCCGCATTTTGTCATGATTGTTCCGTTACGAAAAACGCACCGTACACAACCCGCAGGAATTTTTTTGTTTTTCGAAACATTTTTCGATTACCTCATCAGAGGGACTCCGTTATATACCTGTTTTCTTTCGCCTCCCTCGAAGTTCCTGTCAGTCTGCTCGGCTGTCGCTGATAGGGACAGAACGTGTCATGACCTCATTGCTCGATTTTCCGGACTTCCCTCGCATTTCTTGGGGAGTGTCTCTTTCTTGCTTGTTTAAAAAGGAAAATGTCAAATCAGTGATCTGGCGCAGATACTACTCGTCGGCCGTCTGCTTCATCCGAGGGTAAAATCCGATTCTTCAAAGCAGTAGGTGAGTGCGAGCGAGTGTTAGTTCATATGCTTTTCGTTCCCTTCGTTCTGTCGTCATTCTTCTTGCGTGTTTGTTTTACGTGCGGACGTTACTCTTTTCTTTTTTCAAAAAAATATGTATCATTTCCGTGTCGTTTTCAACGGCTTTCCTCGGTAAGCCAGAGCGCGTGTGTATGCGTTCACTTACCCATTTAAGATGATGGTTTTCCCGGGTTTCCTACTGAAAACCCCCTCCCTGGCCGAAGCATGACACTGCGTGACGCACTTGAACGCACGTTTGGCTAACATCTTTTTCCTATTTACGGTATCCCCCAAGGATTTTCCAGTGAAGCGAAGGAAGAAGGGCAACAATGCAGTAAGAAAAAAACAGCTGGAAAGATACAAAAAAGGGCACAAGCCCTCTTAAGAGCAAAATCAACGTGACAAAGCGTTATTTTTCAACGGGCAGAGATTTCTGGAGGATTTTTTTATTCTGCCTGCGTGTTACCCTGTCCCGATGTGCTTACTCCCACACATCACTTGACAGTTTTGTCTCTCATCGTGGCGTGTGCCATCCTTGTGGCGGTATTGGTTTTACTCTAATTTAAATTCAAGCCAAAATTGAATCAAAACGCACTTCGCATGCTTCGAAACCAGATTGTCGAGGCGAGGGATGTGAGGTTGTTTTATGTTTTTTTTTTGCTGCTTTGAGTCGTCCTACGGTGTGTGGACAGTGGGAGGGAAGCACGGGAAGGTTTTAGCGAGTGTTGAGTGCTTTGAGGTTATGGGTGGTTGGTGATGAACAGGATGGTGAACAGTAATCAAACTGGAGCATGTGCGTGTTTTGCCTATGGATGTGAATCTGTGTTGTCGGTTTACCGAACAATGAGTCAACTTTTTGTCAAGAATTACGCAAGCTTTTTGTAACGTTTTTTTTCTGGGGAAAGTGTATTTCCACAAAGAAAACATGCCGATCAAGCATTTCGTCACCATGGTGGAGGCGATTATGGAGAGAATAATTTTAATTACAACACTCCTAATCACTCTCCTCAATTTAGATTAAAATTAGCACCTCGATATTATTTCACAATAATCAGAACAAAACCAAAGTTTCTTTACATAAGGTCCTTATTTTTTATTTTCTTTTTCAACGAATTGGCATAATTAAGGTTTGTGTACCAATAGTGGCGCAATTAATCATCATGCAAGCACTATGCTAAGGAGCAAATTGTGATTTTTTAACGAAATATGATAGAAAATACGTTTCATTCTTAAAAACAACAACAACAATACTGAACATAGCAAATTTAATGCAAAAATAAAACACTTTTTCGTCAAATCGCACTAATGCATCGAGACAAACTGCAAAAACCCACAGCTTAGTGTTATTTATCTCTTGCGGGTATTAGCGAAATGAAATCCCGGTTTAGCACTGTCTAGTCTTCGGATTTAGTCCCGCAGCTTATTGAGTAAATCTCGAATCTTCGCTGATCTCCCACGACGTAGCGAGCTTTAAGGGAAAACTTTAAAAGCAACCACAAGGAATGTGACACAATTTTCCAGCACGCTATACCAGCACGGTCGGGGATGCCACAGAATACTGTTCAACAAAACTCTATCGGAGTTGCATTGGGTAGTGTCCCGGGTTCGGTTTAGATTGTTTTAATTTTGAACACACCAGCTTTCCCGCTGCGTATCCCCTCACACAGTACAACCCGTCAAGACTCCAGGACCAGAAATCAGGCTAATAATGACGGTCTTTGTCGGCGAAGGGATTAACCGTGATAATAACCTTGTAGCCTTTTTTGCAAAACGTCACTCACCCCTTTCTACTCCCCCACTTCGTGCACCCGGTTCCCATCCCTACTGACCTAATTTGTCCGGGTTTCATTGAGTTCACTCCCGGACTTTCTTTTATGTTTCTGGGCCTGCAATCATTGAACCGGCCGGACCATAGTCGGACGCTTTCGGCCAATTCGTACCGGTCCAGCAAAACTTGATTTAGGTCCGGTGGATTTGTAATTAGCCGGCGGATGATTTTTCCGGCCTGGCAAAAAAGATGAAAGGGCTGTCAAATTGTCGGTTGGAATGAAATCTCCGTGCAGCTTTTCAGCTTCCGAAAGATCACCACCGCTAATAATCATTCGGAACGCTCTCGCCCATGGTTGTACGGCTGGAGGGGAACGCTGGTTTTGAGGCCACCCGTTGCCCGTAGGTTGGAGCTGGAGCGAAATTAGGCTTCTGAAAAATTCATAGTCTTTTTCTGCGTGTAACCAACCGCCACCGGGTCGAGTGGCAACCACCGAGTAGGGTGTGGTCGGAGTGCTAGCAACTAGGACAAGCTTTCATCGTTTGAAAAGCACCACAAAAAACCACGCAATTTTCATTCGATTTAAAATTGACACGAACATTAACGGCCTGGAACGGGAAAAGCGAACGAAAAGCCAATAATCTATTTCGGTAAGCATACACAATCAATATCCGGCGGTACTGGGCGGCTAATTATGAAGGCTTCAATAGGTTGGTGTTGCGAAAGACGGACCGAAAGCCATCATTCTACACATTATTAGTTTATTTTTATAATGAAACCCCTCTGCTTGTTCTTCCAGAAAGGAAAATTTAATTTAGTATATTTTATACTGAATTAAATGAACGAGCTAATGAAACGAGAACTGTTGTTATGATGCTGCAAACCCATTAAACGATATTGTCGGTAGAGTTTTTTTTATCGCAAAATAGCAAAGCAGACAGCTTGCTCCAAATCCCCTGTCAGACATGTGGTAATGCAGAGTTACATCTTAAAATGTAACCATCTTGCTGTGTTGAAAGAGATGTTAGAGGGAGAGAGAGAGCCCCATCGAAAGGGTAGGCTGCTTTCATCCTTCATCACGCATTACGAGGATGATCCATTTTCTCACGTCTTTCAATCGTTCGCTTTTTATTGCACCAGGTACGCATCTTACCGGCGCCCCAACATACTGCCCATACTAAAAAGTCCGACGAAAGAGAACGGTTCCCGTTGTCGAGCGGCACTTGCTGAAATTGCAAATTTGACAATCTGCTTACAGGATTATTGCGAAAGTGCTGTGCGACGCAGTTTTGAGTGTTTTACGCTTTTTTTTTTGGAGATACACGGTATCACGGGAAGATTATTTGCTAAACTCGGCTGAGAACCATCTGTCGGCATAGAATGGCATTCTTTGTAACGCGTGGTATAGGCTTTAAAGGCTTTCGACTCGGAATGGAGCCGGCGCGAGGCACCTTGGCAAACTACTTTCAAAGGTTTCAAAGCCATAAAAAGGTTTAATCTTGCCATAGAAAACGGTGGGCCACCATCCATTTTCGGGTGAAAAAGGGAGAATGTGTTTTATCTCTTCGGGGCGAACCTCGTCAATGGTTTGTCCAATTGGAGCAAAAATTTAATAGGGGAAAACATATCGTTTTTTACCCCCAACTTTTTCCTTGTTCCCAATTTGCCGTCCATACCGGAGACCGTTGTCTCATGATTTAGAGATGACAAAAAGAACGAGCGATATGAACACGCGGGAACGGATTCTTGGCCGGCAACGCTTCACGAGCCGGCCGGGGTAAAACCGCCCCGGTTGGGAACGGTGTGTGTTCCACCCGAAAAGACTTGTAGAGTATTTCAATTTTTAATGATCTCAATTTCCATCCTTCACGGCAGAATGGGAAAGGATTTGTTGCATGGCGGAAGAGGACAAAATCCGAGCACGACCTTTTTGGGGATTTTTTATGTTTGTGCCATGAACAGGACGGGAAGAAAACGGGGCGCAAAATGAACCACGGGAGAATAAACCTAGTTTGTGCCAGATTGCATAGTTTCCACGCCCCATGAAAAGGGGACACAATTGTACGTGTGTCTGTGTGTGTGTAGAATTTCTGTCCCATATTTAGTGAAGGACGTGAGAAAGATCATCTGCTCGGAGTCACGTTCACCTGGGAATAAAGGTCAACGCTGAAGGTAGAATTTGATAACAGCGCCAAAGCGAACGGAAAGCCGGCACCTTGCCACAGTTTAAATTCTGGCCAAACTGTGGCACATTTGTGGGAAAAAGAAACTGCCATGGAGTGGAACAAAATGGAACGCTTTATTAAAGATTTGTGCATTTGAAACAAGCTGGACAAGCATGCATTTGATTAGACCGCTTTGAAGGGCTCTAATTTTCCAGGACATGAAGTGAAGAGAATGCAGTTGATGAGGTGCTTTTTCGGTGAAAAATGTTCCAACAAGTTTAGCCGCTATCTGCAATGGTAAGAATTGTGTGCCAAGAACAAAAAAAGAGCTGTGTATAACATCTCATAAAGTTCACCGCTCGAGTAAAAGCGTGAAGGATATGTTCAGCTGGAAAATTCCATATTTTAGCTGCCGGGTGCAACATAAAAGGTCATATCCATCTAGAGCGTAAAGTTAAGTTCGAAATTAACACTCTCGCGCAGACACGCTTCATGAAGGTTCGTTTTGTGGTTTTGGAAAGGGTGGCATCACCTTACCTGTGGCGTAATATTTAGGCTAACCGGTTTAGATCGGATAAAAGTTTTGCTCACAACAATCCGTTTGATTAACTCGTTCAGAAGAAGTCTTTTAGTTTATGCATTTTATATTAAGTTTGTTACTGGATTTAGAGACACTCTCGGAAAGACTGATGGAATATTTTCATTTTGATGAAGGTACACAAACATATTCAGGCAACCAATACGATGTTTGGAATAATTATATTCTTAAATTACCTACATTTAAACTAAAAAAACAAGTGAAACTGTTATAGAAAAACAAATACAAATAACCAAAAATCAACACGCACACACAACCCCAGTGCCCTTTGTTAACAAAGCTTAATTACTTAATAGGAGATAATAATTTTGGAACCAATTACGTCCCATCCAACACAACACGAGCAGGAGGAAGTTAATAACTGATAGCGGAGAGCAACTTTGGATACTTCTACTAATTATCGGTGCATCTCTCTCTCTTGACACCTGATACCAACCCCACGGTAGATGCAGCCGCCAGTCTCCACAGCTGGATGAGTGTTGGACCGAAGGGCCAATCATATCACGCTTTCCATTAACCTCTTGTCGAAGTAAAAATTGACACCAAACCGATAGCAACAGACCGCACTAAACTTTAGCGATTGTAATTAAGTTGACAATCTTAATTAAACCTCACCGCCATCACGGTCGGTTTCATGCGGATCGCCGCCCCATGAACCCGGGAACGTTGGCGAATTGCGACAACGAATGCACTCTGGCAGAAGTAATTACAGATAACGAGCCACACTCTGTCTCCTTTTTTCCCCCGCTTCGGTGGTCTGCCGGTTAATGGGGGTGGGCAGGCACTACCTGCCAGTGAATTGGAACAGGAAGATATTAGCGCCGTTACCTAACCACCAACTTCTTCAAACCGAAAGTGCGATGAAAATCGATCGGTGGGAACTGCACCACACTCAGGTGCTGCTACATTCGTGCTGGACATGAAACACTGGTCAGTTGGTTGCTTGTGCGGAGTGCAATTGATATATTCAGGTTATTGAAGTATCGATTTTCCAACCGAACCCTGTCGTTCTGTATCGGTTCTAAATCCACCGGCAGCCGACCGTTCCTAGAGCATTGCAAACATGGCGACACGGTGGATGATACGATTTATTCATTCCCAACAACTGTACCGAGTTCAGGAAAAATGTATTAGTCGATATCGTCGCTTATTGCCTGGACATTTTGTCCTTTTTTTCGTGATCGCGTGTCATCCACGCGGCGAGGGTGGGACGGTAGTCAACGATGTTGATTTGTGTGCTATTTTTAATCGATCCAATACTTTGTGTTACGGTTTGTGTAGGGTTGGTGCAGCTGGTTTACAGGACTGTTGTCAATTGACATGAAGAAACACATGGGGAAGTCCTCTATGTACTCTCCAACTGCACTGACCAATAGTGAGAATTGAATAGAATTAAGAAAAAAGCTACAGAAAATCGATCTGGTTTGGGCAAAGCAAAATAAAAAAAAAGGTCCCTGGAACATATCTATCGTGCAGGAGTGTGTAACGACTAGGTCATACCGATGGTCAGTTTTATTTCAATAGATTGAAATTGATAGAGGAAAAAAGGGCACTGTCTGTTGTTGCAGTGAGTTCTGCCAGTGATGACCTTTTTTTGCCAATTTTAGTTATTTCACATCAGTTCGAACATTATCCGGGGAACATTCTTTTTTTCTTTCGGCATAATTTAAACACAGCACAGCACAGGAAGAACTGTGTTTCGTACGAACATAAAATCGAATCAAATTCCGCAAATAATCAAATACATACGGCCATGATTCGTGGCCGGGGCCCCATTTTTCACCCCACCATGCATTCCGGTGTGGAAATGGAACCCTTTTTTACCTCCCATTTCTTTCCCACATCACGAGTTGAAGAGCAAAAATTGGCAATTAAAGCAAGGAAGATAACAACAAAAAAAGTGAATCGCCAGCAAAATAAAATTGAATAAAACGAGCATTTCAGCGTGTCAAATGTAGACAGTTAGCAAGCACTAATTAGGGATAATCTATGCTGTGGTATGATGCAGACAAAACCCGAACAAAAAAGAAAAAAAACACCATCAAACGAAACACTGGAAGAACACAGCACTACACTAAGCGTTGGCATGGGCATTGAGTTCTTTTTTTTTTGTTCATTGCCACAAAACTCAACTCGACTATTGACAGCCTGACAGTGTACGAGATCGAACCATCGTGACTGCGTGTCGATAGTTTAGCATGAATAATGAAATGACTACAGCTGCTGCCGTCCGAGGCACGATTCGATGAAAACCGATCAATTATGAAGCAGCAAAATTGGAGAAGGCAAAAATGGGAGAAATCATGCGAATGCAATTGTAATACCGTTTTGCATATCATAGCGCTTTGTTGGATGATTTTTAGCTGTTTTTTTTTTGTAAATAGAACTATTAGCTTTGTACGTTTTTTTCGTTTTGTGCAGCATTTTTAAAACCAATTAAGGAGGGTTTAATTATTTACAATTTAGCTTGTGAAATGTTATACAAAATGTATGACTTATTGATGGAGCGATGTCTGCACCGTCAGTTATTCAGTATTCTAGCTATTGACAATGCCACTGACAGCGGACATTTGCCGGCGATCTTGTGTCTGTCATTACTGTCTCCAGGAAAGGACAACTCCTACAACGCTGTTATTATCGCCATCTGCTAGTGAGTATACATCCTTCTATACCCTTTTCCGTTCCCACTTTCAGTCGATTAAAATTAAACGCTGAAAGCGAATGCCTCCATTGGGCGTTCTTGGCTGGCAGCGTGTGTAGGAGTTACGTATGGTGACAGCCATTTTTCTCAATGACACCTCTATGCGTGTACAATGTGTGTAATTAAGTTGCACACAGCTGTGCACATTAGTACCGTGGGCATGAGCCGAATGGGTAGTCCCGGTCCTTGGCAAATGGTACTGGTAATAAACAGCACGAAACATGAGCTCGTCTTTACGCTGTAGCCGCCTATTAACAGCAAAACGGTCCAATTTGTGTACCGTGCTAGAACACTAGTTGCCGCCCTGCCGGTGCCCTGGGAGACATCAAACTTTAGTCTGTCTGTCACCGGTTACCTTCGGTAGATGTGCTTCCGAACCATTGAACATTCTTATAGTTTTAGCACCTGTCTGCTATCGTTTGCCGATGGCGATGTTCGTTCAGAGTGTCCTGTCTGGTGTCCCTGTTAAGGTATATATTTTTAGTGTTTGTATAGCAACGGGAAATGAAATAGTTTGACTAAGGGGTACGATGGACAAAACACCATTTGCATGTGCTAAGATGCAAATTTCGAGTGGAACAAGATAATTTGCAATGGTGGTTGCATAACTTTAGGCGAGTTTGCCATGTGGATTGCATACCTCCAGGGTGATTTACTAACGATTTCACTCAATCTTGATGTTCCTACCTCTAAAACCATTGTCAAATCAAATCGTGAAGCGAATTGACTTTTCAATTACCATTATGCGATTATTTTCATTACTTCTTTTACAATTAGTAGCTTATCTTAATTGTTCCATTCATTTAAGCTTCATTTTTATCCCCAACAAACGCGATTGCTTCCAAGTTTGATGGCACTGGCTCTTATGTGCAGATAATTTTCGACTGTCTACATTTAATTTGATGCGATTCTCCGTAAAGTATCAGCATGATAAAGTTTTAATGCAACACCCATCCATGATGCTTCCCATGATCGTTGAACTTTCTACCCGAATTTAATATGTCATTCCACGATATGATGGTTGACAATCGTCTTAATTTATGAAAAGCTCTACCGAGAAAGGTGTGCTACCTGTGCCGTTGCATTGCATCTGAACGATGGCATCTCAACATGGGTGACGGATCGTCATAAACATGCTGGAGTTTGGCAGGGCGTACGTGACACTAGTCGATCGTCGCCTCTAACTCCATGTTTTATAAAGCACAAGAATTCACCCCAAAAAAAAAAAGCTCGACTAAAGCGGAGGGTGAGTTTTGCAATAAACATTAAATGTAACGATCGCAGCACGGGATGGAATCTCATTGCGAGCTCGAGGTCTTCCCGTCCTACAGTGAGCTCAGAACTCCTCATCGGCAGTGTTGCGTGAACACACACACACGTCCTCCGCTTCTCACATTTTATTAGTGGCAATAAAATCTTACCCATACGAGAGCATTTGGCGACCAATTTTTGGGTGGCAGTGTGCCTCGGTGCTCGGAAGGAATAAAGGAGCTTCCACACAAGGGGTAACACACCTATCCAGGGTATGAAGTGCCAGAATGCAGATCCATGCCGTCCTCGGCGATGAACCCAACCGGGCAGCGAGACTCTCGTAAAATGTTCTTAATTTATGTGGCTCCTTTTTTTGCTCGGGAGGCAGGGCATCGCCTGCAACCTAAATATAGGAAAAGCTTTGCGGCCGTAAGCGGCTGTGGCAAACGGGAACTCGTTTTTGTGTCGGCCCAAAAACCTGGGTCGAAAGGTTTCGTATGCCCGAATGCGCTGAGCAGGCAAGAAACTGTCACGCGTCATTAAGCGGCATCCCTCGGACGAAGGATCTCCTCACGGTGTGGGATGGTGCGGGACGGCAAGGTTTTAAACTGAAATCATTTGCAGTTCGACCCTCTTCTCCCACGGGGTCGTTTCTGGTGGATTGTGTTGCTTTGATCCTTTTTGCCGTAACCAACCCCAAGCGTAAAGGGTGAGAAGTGATGGCCGCATGATTCATTGTCAACTGCCTCGGCTAACGCTGCACTCTGCGCGGGGGATCCGTCCCAGCCGATAGCCAGCATAATAAAGCAATTACCATAAATTTGACAATGTCAATTGGAATTTAAACATAATTTGCATATAATTCATTTCACTCCCGGACCCCGACGGCACTGTCGACGAAGCTCCATCTAGTTTCACAAAACCCCACCAAAAAGCCGGACATTGGCTAGAAAGTTTACTTCCGGTTCCGGCCATTGCAATCGTAGCTCGTTTATCGTTCCCAATTCCACCCGCAATTGTTTCTTTTCACAAACAAATGATACCGATCGCTTCCAATGCCGGCCAGGTAAATGAAATTAACCAACCTCCAGTGATGGGTGTCGGCCACCCCCACCCCACACACACACACACGCAGTTGTGGCCCACCGGTGTCAATACACCGAAGCACCGAGTGTGTCCCGCACCACGCAGCAGCAGTGTGTGGTGTGTGGCGTTTGGTTTTGGGGCCGTTGTTTGGTTTTTGTGTGTAAAGTGGTGGGCCTCCCCGGGACCGGGTGTGTAACCCGATGAGCGGATCATCCCAACCCGCTTCCTGCCGGATGAATGTCCGGTAGCGGTGGTCGGGGCTCGAGGTACGAAATTAATTATACTATTTGCTCGACGACCAATAAAATTTGCTCGAATTAATATTGCCTGCATTCGGTTACACTATGCGGCTAGTTAGGGTTGAAACACGATCCCATGTCTACACACACACACGCGCACTCATCCATAGCAGTAAGCGAATTGGAAAAGCGATCTATACCATGACCGAATCGTGGGGAAACTCAGTCAACTCACGGTGTTGCGTACAACTGCGAGAAGCGTTTAATTATTCATAAACGATACTTTTGCGAAATTTATGCGTGGCACAAGGCGAGACCGAGACCACTTACACCGTACTCACCGTATCACCCGTTCTGTCGTGGAATAAACGTGGCAAAACGTCAATCGTCACACAAACGGTTGCGGTTCACGGTTCCGAGCGTTAGTTAAGGTGCTGGCAAAGAAAGGTACATGAGGGCACGTCGTCTAACCCTTCGCGCCACGCTTCCCACTCCTACAATCGACCTACAATCGATCACTTCCATTAGTGCCGGGCGAAGGTGTCAGAGTATGGAATGTAAGACAAGCCCCCGGGGACACATTTGCCATTGACGGTGGAGAGCGCGATGGAGGCGCCCAGTCGCGGATAGAACGCAGCTCTAAACGTAACGCGGTTGAAAATGAATATTAACCGAAATACAGCACCGGAGCCCCAGAACGAGCCGGTTGGTTCCGGTTTTGACGATTAGAATGAAACGGTTTTAATTGATTGAGTTACGCTTTGGGCACAAAGCCCCAAACAGACGCGTGTGCTTGCTGGTTTCTGGGTGATTTACGTCGTTACCGTTTTGCAGGGAGGTGTGGGGCATTGAGCCAGGGGGGGTATTTCGGGCCAACTTTAATGCGTAACATGGCTGTTTTGGGGCCTGTCGGTTAGTTTGGCAACACATATTGTACCGATGAATGATAGGTGTTTAATTATTCCTTCATGACACATTAAGCAAGATTTTACTGGAGGTTGTTAATTAGGGGAGTGGGAACTTGCATGTGTGCAAAATATTTTACTACTAGAAGTGTTTAATGAATTTTTATTACAAATTTTGACACATTCAGTGCCAAAAAATCGAGTTTCTAAAATGTCACTATCACCTTTTTGTAAAAATCACAACAAAAAAAAAAACAAATATAAATCGACAATTTTGCACTTGCATTGCTTGGGATAATTATTGTAAAGGTACTTATAGTGTTCTTAAACACTACAACAAAAATATAGGGATCATTCATGGAATGATTATAAGATTATCTATCGCTAAAACAATTCTTCGCTAAAAAAAAGCAACCACAAGTTTAAGTTATAGTTTAAGAGCTTGTTTGAGATTATAGTTTTGTTGTTCCCTATCAAAAGTGCCCATATTCCGGGTGACGTTGGTCCTTGGAAAGATTCTGTGTCTTCCACATTCGGGTAAAGTGATAGGGAGTATGTCAAATTTCCTAATTTTACTGTGTGATTTACCTGGTACTGATTTAATTTTAAATGTACCTACTTCTGGAAATGCTTCGATCTACCTCACGTCCAATAGTAGGCGACCCAGCAGCAACACCATAATGGCCATTTCGCACAACCACCACATTTAATAAGCGAAAAAGAACACCTTCAAGCTGCAATCGTATTTCGATTGCACGCCAGTCGGCGACTTGCAAAACTCAACCACATCGGGGTGGTCCGGCCATTTTGGAATGTATAATTTAGCAACCACGGAATCACGTCACGATTGCTGCTTTGAGAGGTTGCCCTTCACGAAACGAAGGAAACACGTGTGTACGTGCCCCAAAACACGGCAGAACGGAGCATTAGTGGAACATCGGTGCTTAATAATTCAAACATATTGACGTATGTTTTTGTACCGCCGCTCGGTTTGTGCGAACAACGCTGCAGCGTGGCCGCCCTTCACCTGGTGCCTCGCACATGTGCGCCTGACCAATCGAAGCTGGGCAGTGAAGAGGGTTTTGGCTTACAGCAGGCAGCATTGCAACTGCGGTTACACGGTATATCCCAATCACGGTGCAACATGCAAGACGTCCACCTAGTGCGCCTTTGGATTGTTGTTCGCAACAAAGACAAACCCGGTACCGGTTGGTGATTTTCCTTCGTGATGGCGAAATTCATAAGTTATTTAATAGGGGCACAAGAAAAAAAAAAAGAAACGCTGACAACCTGCATGGACACCCCATGGTAAAACGGGAACCAGTGTTCTTAGAATGGGTAATGATAAAGAACCTATAATTTGCTTGGCTATGGGAGGATTTTACATCAAACCAACTCGACATGGACATGAAACAATTTCGATTGGAGCCTTACGGACTAGCGGCCATTTCTTTGCAACTTCACGAATGTCTGGAGGCACCAGTGAGGGCAGCATGGAACGGTAGAAACCAAGGTTTTTGAAAGAATAATGAAGGAACGGCAATTTTCCCACCGTTAACGGGGCGTAATTGCGTGGCGAATGTTTCGTTTCTTTCCAAAAGAGGAAAAAAAAACACTTAAGCAAAGGTTTCATTCCATCCCACCGAACTACTCGTGGTAAAAGCCATTCGAATCAATCGGTACAATAAAGTTCAAAGTATCGATTTTTTTTTTTGTTGCTTTCTTGCCTGCGCTCCGATTTATTTATCTTCTTGCGGATGATTGCTTATCGAGATGGTCTCCCGATGGTGCCAGCATTGTGTCTGGCTGGGTCTCTGCTATATTTTGCGTATTCCCAGATGTGCATAATTGATGGGAATTGCTTTCGCATTCAATCAATATTGCTGATTGGAAATGTTGAAGAAATCAACAACAGGCTCGCGTATGGACGGTTGCTGCGCGATGGAGACGCATGGTGTGCCACAGCGCGCAAAGCGGTTTGCGGTTTTCCATTTCTGTTTGCATGCTTACATAAACATCGCAGAACAAAACAGCTTTGATTGAGATAACAATCGAGTTGGAAATTTATTCTTCTACACAATTACTTTAATTATCTTTGCTCATTATTTCTTAAGGACAAGTGTTCAAATCCCATTCTGCTAGGACTCTTCTCAATACATCTTTTTTTTGCTTTTTTACTCCCCGCAATGAAGGAATGCTTGTGCCATTTGCGTTCGATTGATTGTTTGAAAGAATAAACAATGTGTTTTTCCTTCTGGAGCGCCTTTTTCCATCCCTTCCATAAAGGTTTTCAACGAATGCAAAATTAAACTGAAACGAAATTATAATTAAACAAACATCTTCCAAGAAATTGAACATCAACACCAACTAACCGAGCCGCATTTGGGTGATCGTTCTGGTCAGGAGGTAGGTCAATTTAGTGTGTATGCGTTCTGCTTATCCTTTTGAAAAGGATAGCGATCCGTAAACTTTCCGCAAACTATACACCGTTTGCGAAAACTGTGTGTGTGTTGCTGGTCCCAAGAAAAGAAGCAAAGTGCGCGAGTGGCAGCAGTGTGTTATCGAAGCAGGAAACGGAATTCATTTCCTTTCGACCACAAAATCCCAACCAAACGAACTACTAAAACCAAAGCCAAACAAAACAGAAACCACCTTGCTGCTACTTTTACTCCCAGGCCCCATAAGTGGAGACGGCTGGAATGGACGTGGAGCGCAACGGGTGCGGGAGCTTTCTCGTTCACGAATCGATTCTGAGGCGATACCGAACAACAAACAACGATCACTATTTGTATGCCCAGCCCACCCATTCTGCTGCTATGGTTCGGGGTTGGGAGCTATTTGCTGTCTGGCTTGAAGTATAAGAAACACCACCCACGCTTCTTCCGGACATGGGGCACTGCCCTCTCGCCCTACCGTTACGAAAAACGGATAAGATTGTGATGAAGAGAAATCAAACATTGTGCCCTCCCCTCCCCCCCGGCCAGTGCTGGGGTTTTTGGTGGACGGCCGCTGAAGTGAAATGGACTTTGAAACAAGGAGTGACCATTGCGGTTGATGGCCAGTAGTAGTGGACCAGTTACCATCAACGGCATCACATTCCTGCACCCATCACGGACCACATGAGCGACTGGACGGTGCGAAGGAAAACCCATCCTCTTCACCGAAGATTAGTTACTTAATTAGGTTTCGTTCTGGGTCCTGATTCTGCCGGCCGGGCGAGTTGTCTTAAGCAGGGTTCCGCAGCTCACACGACAAGATTCCACTGGGTCGGCCACTTGCCATCGGAAGGGTCACCCAACCCCGTGGACACGCACACATAATCTGCACGTACACGTGTGATGTTTTCGGGTTGTCGAAAGATAATCAATAGAGCCGGAGAGTCTCCTATGACAATCTGACGATATCGATACCTTACGGGGCTGGTACGGGATTCAAGAACCCCGGGACAGCGTATAACAAATGAGGACAAGAAACAATCGATGTGCTGCTCTGCTCAACTCATTTTCATTAGACACTTCCCTCCTCCGCCCTCGTCCCTCCTCCCTCGTTCCTCCACTCTTGCCGGCCAAAATCGATGATGATGGTGATTGTTTCGATCTGTCCGTATCGAGAGAATGGGATTTGTAATGCAGTGCGGGAACCTCACTCAAAGTATTAAAGCGAATGTGTATGTGTCCACTCCGGTGGTTTACCGCATGTGTCCTCCAGTGTGTGGGGAAGCACCACTCGAGACGGACCGATTCCTCGTTACCCGTAACTCATCGTTATCGTTGGCTTTTGTGCATGTTACTTCTTTATCAGTTCGACGTGAATGGATCGGTTTTCGGTCGTCCGGTCGGGTTGGCTTGTGCGTGTGTTTGGCTGTGGTCGATGGTCACCAGATAAACGTCTCGCTTTTTTAAGGGGACGATTGCGTAGACGTGCGTGTAATGAGCTAAAGTGAATTAAACGATGAAATCGGGTACGATTCGTTGCGCTGCGATGAAATCCTTCCGATAAGACGATGCTTAGAAGTGTGCAAATATGATGATGTTGTCGATGTGTTCGATAAGAATACCCAGCAAACTTTCCTGTGGCTCAATGCCGGTTAGTTGGACAATTTTCATCACAAATTTGTACACAATTTGCCAGAAATCCAACATCGAACGATGCGGAGTGGAGTGTTGAACACAACCAGCAATAGACAGGAAGGTACTGTACCAGAGCACTCGGAGAATAATAAAAAACAGACCATTCTCCCCCACACACACAAATTGGGTGGCAAATAAGCTGTTAACGCTACCATTATAAAGATGTTTGCTCTTCTCTGACCGGATATTGCGTTTGGGGTCTCATCATTGGTACGCGTCTGCAGAAGCTTAAGAGTTTTTCGTCTTATTAATAGAAAATATAGAGAACGAAGCTATTAAAATGAGCCAAGAATTGGGCCATGATATGTTGATGTCATAATAAAATAAAGGTTGGAATAATTGGAAAGCTATGGACCACTTATAACATTGTACATTAGTTTTCCTTAATGACAACATTATCAATATATCATCATTTAGCGATTCAAATGATGTATTTGTTAAAAGTGACGTATCAAACGTCTAATAAACTAGTTTCGTCAAACACATTGCATAACTTCGGGTGTTTTGACATGCAAATTACACTACCACGGACAAATGTTGTAACTTAGCGTAAATTTGTTGCCATATTAATAATACTCTTAAGCTGTTAAGTATTAAGCAGAGCCTACTGTGTATTATAACGCTACCAAGAATGTAATTTTCATCGTCAGGTCGTTCAGCTTCATTAAAACGTTGTTATATGCTCGTAATTCGTTTCACCAGAATGCCTGTTTTCATAGAAGACGTAACTTTTAATTGAATTCCATTTCTACACGCACAGGCTCAGTATTTAATTCTGAGTAATTTTGGTCAATCAAGAATATTAAACATATTTACTTCGAACTCCGTCTGTATAATTCATAAGCATTAGTATTATTTTTTCGTCAAATTCCACTTGCACTTGTTGAAATTAATCTCTTTAATTGCGAAATTGATCTACCAATTCTAACGTACTGCGCCGAAGGCCTTTGGCGAATTGTTCGATTTGAAAAATTCCGAATAAAATAGCGTACTGCTCATTCCCTGGCCGGCAAAATACGTTGAAATATGCTATGTACAATAATTTTCTTTTATTTTCCTGCACATAATCTTCCCACCCACAGGATAGGTTTGTTTGAGCTCATAAAACATTTCCGACCCGCGTGACACGGGTGCTTTGTGTTGGGTTCGGGAGTTTCGTTTTTTTTTGTTGCTTGTTCCTTGGTTTTCTTCTGTCCCACTATTGGTGCCCTTCTCGGCGCACAGTCTAGTGACAGCTTTACAACAACAAACAAAACCCATCTAAAAAGGAACAGTTTCATCCCCAGCCATGGCAGGGTTCTGACAGGAGTCATTTCAAGTCAAGCTTCCGCGAACTTCATCCCGTGTCGCTGGGTGGCGCGTCCTTTCACGGATTGAATCTTTTTTAATATCCGGTCCATCGTTCGGGGACGCAAATCCGCCAGCCCGATCCGGTCGCGGCCGTCTTTGTTCGATGCCATGCCATTTGCGGTACGGGGAAAGGTCATTTTGCTGTGAAGCTCACAATCCGGGATCAAACTTTGTGCAGGGTCCAGCATCAGCCGAACTTCCCGAGGTAATCTCCGCTGAATGGAATCAAAAGACACGCTCCACGCAGGAGGTCCTTCCTAAATCCAATGATGATATCCGTAGACTGGAAGAAAATGGGAACCCGAAATACATTACTGGCTGTCAGTGGCATTGAAAGTATCGCATTTAAAAAGAAAGTCTTAAAAATACAACTCATTCGAACTACCCTCCTCCTCTCATCAGCAAAGGCTCTATTCTAATGCTGCTTATGCTACCGATGTGATTTAAACTGCTGCTTACACTAGCCACGCGCCACCGTCCGTGTCCGTGTTGATTGCTGTCGTCGTGTGTTTTACTTCACCTTTTTCACGTGGTTTTTTCAAATATATATATATAGTTATCCGTATGTGTAATATTTTCGTGCGTCAAACCAATATACCTGTGCTGCCTATTTGTTGGGATCTTCTTTTTCTGTGTGATAATTTACGTGTACCAGTGTGATATGTACTGCAGAATTGTACTTCGCTGTCTGTGCAGTCGGTTAAGAATCTTTACTGTACATACTTCACAAAAAATAGGTCCTGTTGTGAAGCCCCAAAAGTTCAGTGTGTTCGTTACTGTAAATTGAAGCAACTGTTTTTTTGTCTGTACATATCTATGGGTCCCTCTTGTCCTATTGCTGCAGAATGTTTCAAACGAAGCAACTTCCAAAACAAACGATCAGACCGATTTGTTTCGAAAACTAATGTCCGCGATACTGTTTGATACAAAATATGTCTCTCGCTCCAATCCATAATGCAATGTTTTCTTTCCTCGTTAATTGTGCCAATGCCTTTTTGCGCCTCGCAACAACAACAAAAAAAAAACCAAATGCGTGCGTTACCGTTCATCGTTCTGTGCCAGTTGTGTTTCGTTGCTTTATCGTGCTTTTCTGTTTCCGTTTCTCTTCCTTCCACAGGGTGCTGTTTTGTGACTTTTTACACTCGTAAGGCAGCGCTCAAGGCGCAGGACGCGCTCCACAACATCAAGACGCTTGTCGGGGTAAGTAGTGTTGGCCCTTTAATGTTTTTGCAACTCCAAACAATACGACACACAGCAGATATTAACCTTCCGGTGGGCTTCTATGTATCTATTTCATTCATATAAGTTTTACAACACTCAAACAAATGTTTCATGTACTTCTGTTCCCGCTCCATAAAATGTCTAAAATGCGCCATTTTATTCCGTTTCTCCCGGGAGCGTGTGTTATTATTATTCGTTGAGTGTAAAGCCTGTTTCGTTCGTGTTTTCGTGTATTGCGTACGTTGGGACAGTTGTTACCGATTTCCATTCAATGCAGTCCGTGTGTCTCGTGTGCTTTTACGTGTGTCCCGACGGTGGTGCCTCTAAATGCAGCACCCGTATAGCAAAGCGCTTACTGACCACATCGCTATTCCACTGTTCGTCTTCAATGTCACCACGCGGTTGGTCACCACAAAAAGTGCTTCCAAATCCGGCTACAAAAAGAGCCGAAGTCTCACCATCGGTTCGTTGTAAAATGTGCATGCCTGTCGTGTGTGCGCCTGCCTTTGCTGGTGCGCCTTCAAATATGCCCGGCATGTAACGCCGTGTATGTTTTGCCTCTCTTTTGCCAACCGCCCAACCGTTTGGCGTTTGCCAGCTTATACCGATGTGACTGTAAGGGCAAAGTCAGCCAAACAAATCTTTCACCCGCATTGCTAGGACGGGCAGCAGGATGATGCTTCTTTAAACATTTATGTAGCAAAAGCAGACGGACGCAAACATACGTGCGAACAACTGTCCGATTATATCAGCAAAATGAAAAAAAAACTATACATATCCCCCGTCGGCATTCTGTGGCGATGACACTCTGGAGTGGATGATGGACGAGTGAGCTATTCGACGGTACTTATATCTGTACCGCAGTACCGGGCGGCTATCAAACCGGGCAGCCAAATCGCTATGTTTTACATTGTCGAGTGTTAAAAAAGAATTCGAAACGAATGTGACTTTCAGCTCTCTCACTGCACATTGCTAACGATGGAGTTGATGTGTGCTTTTTTTTTGCTTTGCATGTGAAAAAGTCGATGTCATGCACATAACTATGGAGTAAGCACTTGCCGACGGGCAGGTAGATTATGACCAATGGTCATCCAAATCAATTCTGAAGAGGGCGGTATAAAAAAACACACATAAAGCAGTCACTTCATTCCGTCATTGCCGTGAGTACTTATCACCCAGGCAGCATGCACTAGACAGCTCATCGAAGGCAACGGCAGCTGGAGCTTAAGAGCAAAAGCTTTTACAGGCACTGGATTAATAGAGATTTTTTAAACGATTTTGTCCATATGGTTTTTTTTAAAAGCAAACAAACATCAACAAAAAAATTAAATACGGTAGAAGGATCCTTGCGTGCTTAATACATACATGATTGGCTATCATAAAGTATGCTCAGTATTTTAGCATATATTTTTTTAAACATGAGTCAAGGATAAGTGTCAAACAAAATTGTGTTTGAAAAATTTGCTTTTCTGATCCGGTTCTACGAATTCGATTCAATTGAGGCAACAGTATGTAAACCGCCTAAAAGTATGCAATCCGCACCACTAAAATGTATTTTTAGAGTCTGTTGCATGAATCTTTCTTTCATGCATGGTTCTACAAATTCCGTAAAACATTCAATATTTAATTGCAATTAAAATGGCTTTAAAGTTACTTCAAAGAATTGCTCAAAAAAGTTGTTGTAACTATTTTTATTTCAGCAAATTTTGGCATCATCCAAGCTCACAAAAACTTTCATCAAGCACAACAGTGACAGTGATGAACGATCGTTTGAACTTCTTGCTTTACACCACCAAAAGCCTGCAGCTCACATCAAAAGAATCCTACCGTACAATGGTTTCTTTTGACACGCGGAAAGTAATAGCCTGTCCTTTAAAGGTGTCCAAACACGAACACGATGAACCTGTTTTTTGTTGTCGCTAAATGAAAAGCGCGAAACGCGAGTAAATCACTGCTAAATCCTTGTCACTTTGAGAACAGCAGGTTGGATCACTTGTCTGAAAAGGGGAAGCAGGACCAAAGCTTCACAACGAAGCGGATGATGATGATGATGCTTTGAAAAGTGTGTGAGCGATGATGCTTTCAATAATTCATGATTATTGATTTTTCTGCACACCCCTACCCCTACAAGCCCAAGAACCATAGTTCGTTGCGGTCGTGTGGTTTACCTCGCGAAAGCGCGACCCAACAGAAGAAAAGTTAAACCCCATTGCAACAGCTCGGGACGGCATGGAGTGGCGACAGTTGTCCTGTCGACAAAAGCTGTGTCACCGATACGAGCTCAACCTTGGATGGATGGTTTCACGAGGATAGTGTCATCAAATTGTTATGTTTTCTCAAATGAAAAACTTTTCCTATCCCACTGCGACATATTGTGTTTTTCCTGCGTGTTCCGGTGGTTTGCTCCGTGTGGGTAAAACAGTTCGATTTAACAACTGGCCCCTTGTGTACGGAAAGCCCTGGCCGTACGGTAAGAAGCAAACACTATTCTACAGCGCATCTACATGTTAAAAATGTGTCAGTGGAGGAAATGTACAAATGGGCGAAAGGAAAAAGAATTCTAACATCGCCTTTTCACTCACTGACGTACCCATCATGACGCAAACAATCTCCGGCAGGAATAAATGTATCAAGCGAGAAAGGGAGAGTGTGTGTGTGAAGAAGCATGGAAGACAGCAACGAACTTCATGTCATTATTAAACAGCAAATATTGAAAAGTTTGTCGATAGCGTGTTATACTTTCACAGCCTCAACCATCATAACATGCCCCTGTCTCCTCGGGGTAGGGAAACAACACCAGGAAAACGACGATTGTAGAGCTTATGGTGGAAAAGAACAGACCATTACCGTCGACACAAGTTCGTTTTGCTTTGCTGAAATTATGAAGTACTTACCCGTACCTCGCCCGGAAATCGGTCCATTCCGTAGGTTTGTGATAGTGTTTACAGAGACACACACACAAACTCTACCCAAATCCTAGACGTTTGATGTGAAAAGGAGCGGTAAACTCAATACTCATTTATCCCCCACTCCCACGTGGGGTTTGGATGCGAGAAAGCTCCAGCCGTATCTTGTTGACTTCCGATTTTAGGTTAGCGTTAAAAATCTTTCATCCACCAGCCAAACCATCGGATGATGATTTGATCCTGTTGCGAAGCATCATTTCGCACGCGCGCGCAGCACAGCAATTTTGTCGTGGCACGAGTGCTTTCTGAATCTCAATAATCAAAGCACATCGATGACTGTACTCAAAAGTGGATGAAGGCAGTGGATGAAAAAAAAACACACAACAACAACAGTCATTTGATAGCAGCACATGCATAAACGCGTGTAAGTACGTCCGGAAACATGCTCCAACAGCATCAGCAGGACGCCCCCGACGGCAGGGTGAGGTATTGAAGGTTTTGATGAAAGCAAAATGAAAATCCTTGAAAATCATTTACCACACACACACAGGAACAGAAGAGCCGGCTAGGAAGGTAGAAGCGGTTTTCGGATGGAAGAGTGTTTGAATATGAGCATCATATTTCCTCCTGCAGCTGGTGTCCCATCTATGCACACCAAGCAGGAGTTGATCGAAAAGCTTCTCAAAAAAAAAAGAAAAAAAAACAAGAACGAGTTTTCCGTTTTCCTATCAGTTCTCTTTGTTTGAGCTGCCCACACCGTTTTTCCTACGCGATCGACTTAGTTTACACCCGAACCGATGGTGTGGTGTACTGGAAGCATCCTGGGTTCTTCTTCAAATCATCGTAATTTTATATTAATACACCGAGTCTCATATTCGCACTACCGAGCGTACCGAAGAGCGAACGATGCTCGTTTAATCTACGAAAAAGCACTGATTTTCACTTCCTTTATCACCAGTCAGCAGCAGATATATCGGCACGATGGTGCTGGATCAGAGCGCATCAGTTCGGTCTACATTTGGACTGGCTGCGTGTACGAATGGCGTATCCGGGCATGAAAGCATCGCCACAAACTCGAAATGGTGATTGAGATACAGCACAGCCACACTGGTGCTGCTGCTCCGGTGTGTGTGGGTATTAGCACCGTTAGCACCAGCCACACTCTGCGTCATCCGGATGGCAGGAGCAAATGGTTCATCAAAGACACATTCACAACTGGGCAGAATTGGAAAGGTGTAGCGATACTGCATCGAGCACCCGGAATACGACACGCTATCAAAGTTCGTTGTAAGGAAGGAAAATGAAGGTAAAAAGATGAACCCTCTCCCGGGGTGTCGTTTTGGCGAAAAGCTTTTCAACCGCCTCGAGAGTGGGAATCATCACAATAACCGGCTATCCTGGGGCTGCTGCCTACGTACGTCAATGAGACGGGTAGGAGTTGCCCATTTTCCACCGATGTTGATTTGAGTTTTCCATTCAAAGTTTCAACACAAAGTTTCCATTGGTACGGGATGTGTTTGAAACGCGATTTTTTAAACAATTCACTCATCACTCGTTTATAAGTACTAGGTGGAAAAGTTATTCAAAAGTTAGCAGTTAAAAAAATTGCCATACATATGTTGTTGGTGCTGACCCAAGATTTTGTAAATTTTTGACGACTTCGAAAATGCACTTAGCATTTGAAAATAAGTGCAGCAGAATTTCGAAACAATGCATGAATTATTTGAAATGTTTTGTATTGCGATTTGCATACCTTGAGGCAAATTTCGTAACACTTGACTAAGCGACCTATTTGGACATATGTGCCGCATAACAGCGTATAAGACTTACATTTTATGGGAGGTTTGTTAAACACGGGACCCTTTTTCTAACTATTATAAATCTATTTGATAAAACAAATTATTTAACCAAGCATGTACTAGCTCTTTTTGTACGCGAGTGCATTAAAGCTTTACGGTTCATTTACAATTTTTCCAGCTACCGCCACTTTGGGCAATACTTGTTGGCACATGGAGCGATCCCGGCATGGGACAGTACTATTCACAGCATCAAAGCACTTGTTAATGCTGTGCTCAATTGCTTGTAACGATCATAAATCTACCATTAATTGTGTTCCAATAGCAAAAACAAAAAAAAAGCCTACAACATTCAGTCTGTGGGCAAAAACAACAGAGACCAGCAGCGGCATATTATAGCTAAAAACCTCTACAGCGACATGAACAACGAATTAAGTAATTAGTAGTGGTGGGTTCCCAGTTCTGCTGGGCCGGTACTACACATGGGATCCTGTGGTGACACCCCACATCAACTGCCGTGACCATTTAACTGTCCGCTCCTGTCTCCTGTCTGGCCTGCGTTGCCGAGGCCGGGCGTGCAACAAACTGTAAAATTCATCGAAGCTGTGGGAAATTAAACTTTAATCGATCTATTATTTTCAATTTACATAATCATAATCGTTTAAACTCATAATCAGTGCTATCACCGGGGCGCGTGTGTGTGGCCCGTTCGTGTGTTACTGTAACGTTTTGATGGGGACGTTTGCTAGAATACATCCGCTGTTGTTTGACCGATCGCGTCCTGAACGTGTCAGGCTAGCAGTTGGGCGGCAGCACCCGTACTGACCAGGAATGTGATAATCCACAACGAAGCTGCTGCTGTAGCCAGATGGTGTGGAAAACGATATTATGAGTATGTGTTTCACAGGAAGCTGGCTTCTGGTGAAATATATGGTCCCGTCCGCTGATCGTTCCCGTCCAGAACAAACGAGGGTAATGTGTTTATGTATCCGCCCCATTCCCGGACAAGAGATGGATGGCACGAGCTGCAAATTAATTGCTTTCTCCGAGGTTGTTGTTGTGATGCAGCAGTTACGCGAACGCGATAGGACGACTGCATTGTTAGAACACGCTGCAATATGTGTGTGGTATTATGAGTTCCAGTCACGTGGGTTTAATGAGGCGGAATAGTTTGCATACTGTGGTGATGAATACACGCCACACTTGGAGGTGAAAAATTAAAATTAATTCATGATTTTAGTGATGAATATAAAAGTTCCCAGTATTTTAAATATTCAAAGTTTAGTCAAGCTATTAACTGACAAAATTCAAATTAAGCAGAAAAATAAATCCTTTCCACTGCTCCACCTCGAAACAAAGTATAGAACAGCTCGTAGGAAAGCATCATCGATGTGCCAAAATATGCAAAAAAAAAAACAAGTTCAGCGCAGGATCAATGCTCAAGGGATTGCAATTTTAGCTTGCGAGACTCTGAAAGAAGCGTTCTTCCAGGTTTGAGATGAAAAGAAAAATTCGCTGCTGACGTAGAAATTGTGCTGCCAGAATAGACTGACGTCGGCAGTTCTGGGGTAGAGCTCAAAAAAGCAACTCTATTGGTAAGCGGAACTGGATAAGATGAATGACACCTAAATGCATTTTCATTAACTCGCTTGGTGCTATGGTGTTTTTTTCTACCTTTCTTTCAACCATGCCACCTTCGGTTCATCAATTGTTTGAATGGGCGGTCTGGCGAAGGATGTGTGTGCCTTTTTCCCTCACTTCCTACTCGTGCCTCCATACCTTGCTGTACGTGAACGGGGCCATCATTTCGGCACACCAACCCGGATGTGAGGTTCAAAGATTCATTTGAATACCGACTTGCTAGAATGCGACAAATTTGCTATAGAAGGATAGTTTGCTGCAGCAGCATCAGTGTTGCAGTACGGGCTGCTCTTAAAAGTTACCGGGTTTTCGCTTTCGCCCACGTACTGATTCCAGTTTCTGGATGTCGAGGTTGATGCGAGGCATTATTGTAACACTGGGAAGAATAGTTGTCTCAGAAAATGAGAGGTGTGTCATTCAGAAAATGAGAAGATTTAGGTGTGTTAAGTTTGTGTAAATTAAATTACATTGGAACGATTTTTTAACCAAACAATTTAAATATCGTATTTGGACCAGTTGTTTGAGTTTTATTCATGTTTAAATATGAATTACTACATTTGAAACCACATCTATTTTAACGCTTTAAACCACATTTAACGGAACGTAAATTAAACATTAAAAAATGTATTTAAAATTTTCTGGAAAAATGCAATCTGACCAAAAGGGTGCATAAATCGCACCAACAGTGCAACTTTCTTCACATGTTCATGTTATGCCGGTTGCATACACACAGGCGCACTTTCTTTGGCGCTCATCGCTGCATACCACCGGGCGCAGTGCAAAGATTGAAGAGTAATTTGCGATAAATTTAGCTGTTGAAAAACGATTATGTTCTAATTTTATCACCCATACCCGACGGGTGTGCGACAGCCGCCGAACGGATGGTTCGTGCAGTGGCAGGACACATTTCTTCCGTGCGCTTCTCGTGGAATCTGCTCCGATAAACCATCACGTTTGAACTTTCTAATGAAGGTGCAAATGGTGCCGTTTGAAAGTACAGAAGTACACCACGCATAGCGGTCTATTTTTCAACCGATAAGGCGGATGAAAAGGCAAAAAAGACGGCACTTCTACCATCGTTATGGTTTGATGATTTTGAAACGCTTTCACAAAATGGCTACACTTTCACAACTTTAATCAACCACGGGTCGGGGATTCGGCATCATAAAATCGGTTGAAAGTTAGCACCGATACCGAGTTGGTAATTTGCTTAAAGGCTTCATCGATTTCAAGCTTTTTTTCTCTCTCGCACTCCCACTGCTCTAGCGCCCAACGATTTCTTAAGGGTGCTGCTCGCAAGCCTTCACATAATTTGCAGCATTTTGCCCATTTTTACGTCCCTTATCTGCCACCGGCCAGCCGTTGGTGTGCTGGTGGACCAACCAGACCAAGAAACCAGATACCATGACCGACGATGGGTGTGCGACGAGTAGATTGTGCACATGTGGAATTTATTTAAACTTCTCAAAGCCCCGTTTGTGCACACGCGCCTCCTCCTTCGGGCGTTTGGTCATGTCGAACTGGAACGGATACCAGCCCCAGTACGTTGATAAAGGCAAACCTGGAAGGGTTCAAATCGTACAACAACACAACAAACAGTGATGATTTTGACGCCTCCCTTCCTTGTGTCCCCTTGCTGTGGGACACACGGTGAAAGGAGCACGAACCAAGGAGACCCCCAGAAGAGTATCCCAAATGAAGCCATTACGGTTTAGAGTGGCAGCAAGACGATACGAAAGTAGAAATTACTGCTTCAAATCAGCCCCCGGGCCACATTCTAGCGCTGCTGGACCCCCGGACCCGGTTGTATGCCGACGATAATGCTGAAGGAAATGAGCACAACTTAGAAACTCACCTCTGGCACGCTGTTTTTCGCTTCCTCGTCCGGCTGGCGGTACAGCGTGTGGTGGCAGAAAACGATCCTTCTCACTTGGTGTCATAATCGTGCAATTATTTCCTTCTTCACGAGCGCCAAGCGAATTTAGTCTGGAAGGAATAGAAGGAAGAGTCATCACGGTGGTATTTTTTCCCCTCTTCTAGAACGCTCTAGAACGCTCTATACTCTCAAGGCTCTTCAGGGCCTTCCACAGAGGCTCACTGTGCCAATATTTGCAAGTGTACCCTGGACGACGATTTTCACAACACGAGGTGATAATTCTTACAGGAAGTTTTAAGACCAACGAACGAAACGGGATTGGGATCGAACGCGAATCCTGCGCGCATATTAGGAAAAACTTACCATCCAAAAACACGAGCCGAGGGGTGGGAACCATACCGCTCAGAGTGCACTCAGAGCGAACCTGTTCCCGTGCTCGTCCGTTGCAATTTTGGCATTAAAATTCATTTTTATATCTCCCAGGTGAGGGAATTAACGGCAATAACACTTCAACCCGGATGCGGTATCCGGCGGTTGTTGCCATGAGAGCAGTAGTCGGGAATGTGATCGCCTGCCGTACCGATTCCTACCGGGAAAACGCCAGTCTAGACGGCAGACGACCACTGACGAACGACCCAACGATGATTGTTTGAAGAAAGGGAACCAAACCAACACAAAAAATGGGAAACCAAATAGAACGATATTCGAGTGTTGTGTCCCTGTACACACGGAGGAAGGAGTTAAAAATTGCTGCTGAATACACTTATTTTCTAGTTGCTTTTTTTCTGCTGTTTTGCTTTCACTGAGTGAGAATGTTTTTTGCTGCCTTCACATTTCACATCGACACGTGCACGCGCGGCTGGTAGCAATCATCAACTCGGAAGTCTTTTATGCATATGTGAAGAGCGCAGTACGTCGAATTTCAAACCATCTCCTGGCTGACACGGACACCCCCCGGGTCCGTGGACTGTCCAGTGTGAAAAGGATAAACCCTTGTGGTGGTAGAAATCCTGTTAATCCTTTGCGGGATTTTGGTCCACGGCAGCATCCGAGGATTATAGGCAACACATCTTTCTGCCGACCCCTTTTTCCTGTGAGTCGCACAGTCGTAGAGGGTGAGTTAGATAGAATTGAGTACAAGTACCGATTGTGAACGAGTGTTTCCCGCATTTGTCGATGGGATTGCTGGCGCTGTTCGTGGACGAGACGACGATCCGACACAAACCACTTAGAAACGTCCGCTAGCACTCCGGCACCCAGGAGACTCCGGCGGGACTTTCATCTCGATGCAGAAGACACACGGCTGGACAGTAAACGTGACGATACTAGCACGCTTCACCAGGGCTAGCCGTCCAAGACACATGAGAACAGAAGACCGCTCGCTACTCGAGTGATTCCTCGGCCGGACCTTCCTGTGTGCCAACGATTTCGATGCGAAAGCTCTAATTGAATTTAATCTGTCTCGTATTTATATTTGGATTCGGTTTCCCATGCACCGTCGGACACCCAGGCAGACAATGGTGCTTTTGCACTAGATATTGGCAGAGTGGAGGAATCTCCCGTAGGATTCCGGGGACAGCTCTGATGAAGAACCGATTATTATGCTACAAAATCGTCGTACGCTTTTCTCTCGCAATTCGTAGACACATTCAGATCCGAGTGTCAGGCCCTGGTGGCCCTGCTGATGCTGAACAGAACATATAGCTACGAGTATGTACAGCTGCACCAGTGACCACATTTGCTTGAACCGTGGACGAGGTGACTTGTGACACGCTGCTATGTGCTTAAGGATATTCTACAGGCGAACGAGAGCGACCTGTTGCTGTCCTACACACACACCAACACACACGATGGAGCACAAGCCTTGTGGAACCATATGCAGAACACGCTACAACGTCGAAGACTTCCCGTGTCTCCTTCTCCCCGGGATGGGACGAAGCATTGCCACTCATCTGCAATGTGAACAAATACACCTTTTTCCCAGTGTGTTGTGACCCCGTAATTGGCTTCTAAGCCGATGGGTATTTTCCATTTTAATCCCTTCATAAGCTTGTTTTCTGTGCAATTGTTGCTTTGCCAAAAGGAAATGAGTGTGTTCGATGCCGAGTTCCGTGCGAAGGACTTCGGTACCAGGACGTTGCGACACAAAGCGAGGTAACTTCCCGTAGAATCGATTGTCTTCTTGCCGAGTTGTAGCCCTTCAGATGAAGACTAGGCTTAAATTGGAGCTTTAATAAATTAAAATGACACATGTGAAGAAATTTATACCTACCCCAGCCAGGGTGACAGGGATGGGAAATGAGAAAGCTCTTGGAAAAAATCTTCGACTCGGCAGACACAAGCTTAGGGTACTCATTTATTTATGGTAAGGTTTTTGCTTCGCTGCAATCGTTCAAATTTGTTCGAGTGAATACTATCGTCGATTGTCATGAAGCGTGTGCATTTTAACGAGCGTCCGACTCCTGACCTCAATTTCTTGTGCTATGTTGATCCTGCTTATATGTGTAACGGATTGTTAATGAAAATAAATAAAAAAAACTTGTGAAGAATATGTAGTTACGATTTTAAATATAAGCGACAAAAACAAGTAGTAAAAATACATTCAAAAGTGCGAAAAACTCTCATGGAGTTAAAACTCACAATTTTCAGTTCCATCATGTGGCATGATGTAATGAGCAATGTAGGGGTAAAGAAGATGCAATACGAAACCGTGAAGGTAAAGTGTAGAATTGGGTCATAAGAACTAAATTTCGTTCGTAAAATTAGTCGAAAAAAACACACAATCGTTAGTCAAGCTGGGCTGAAAAGTAAGCTGTCGTACGTAAAGTTGGTCCTTGATTAGCCTTTTAAAGAAGGCTTAGAGTGGAAACAGAACATTCGGTCATAGACTGCATGGAAAGCCCGTTTCATCCTATACAGCCCTTCGTATGATAGACAGCTGCTGGAAGTTAGAGCGATATAAAACTGCAACAACAACAAAAAAAGCCCTTCAACATAATAATCTTGTCCAGAAGTTGTACCATCGTACTACTTGCTATACTGCTGTAGAAAACAGATTGGTAACATATCGGTAGGATGTGCCTGATAGCGTTCCGGTTCGATAGTTGCCGAATAAGTTTAAGCCTGTCCCCGGTAATGGGTGAGTAAAATGTGAGTGAGTGGTTGTTCGTGCAAGTCACTACGCTTTACCACGGTGTGGTAACACTACGGCCGTACCACCAAGGCAACACTCACGTGAAGGAGTACATTTCACATTTGCTCATTAATGGGCGCTACCTCACCTGTGGCTTGCCGCGTTAGTTTCGGGCTAGTAATAAATTTACCCCTGGAGCGGTTTGGTTGGTTGGTAAAAGTTGGGGTTCTGCCTGCAAACAGCTTGCTTTAGGACCTTCCAAAAAGAGTTGGGGGGCACATATATGGAAAGCCTTTCAGTGAGCACAACATTTCCACCCCAGGTGGTTTGCATAGTTTAACAGGTGGGCTGATAATTGTTTGGCCTATGACAGTAAAACACTTTTTTTTGGCCAAAATTTTTTTTGTATTCAACATACGTCCCTTCAAGGGCCATACACCGATTTTAGCGGTCTTTCAATTTTTCGATACCTTTCTTGTAGTAGAATTTGCACCTTGCCTCAAAAAAGGCCTTTGTTTCGGCGATCACCGCTTCATTCGATGAAAATTTCTTCTCAGAGGACATCCTTTTGAGATCTGAGAAATTGAATTGGTTACTGGGAGTCAGATCTACGAAATACGGTGGGTGGCGAAGCATTTCGTGGCCTAATTCATGAATTTTTGCCATTATTTTCACTGATTTGTGGCACGGTGCGTTGTCTTGACGAAACAAAACTTTTTTTTCTTCAAATATGACCGTTTTTTGGCGATTTCGTCCTTCAAACGCTTCAATAACTTGATGTAGTAGTTGCTGTTAATGATCTTTACTTTCTCGAGATAGTCGATAAAGATTATTCCTTGAGAATCTCAAAAAACTGACGCCATAACCTTGCCAGCTGATTGTTGCGTTTTCCCCCTCTTTGGAGCAAATTCATCGCGTCCTGTCCACTCGAATGACTCTCTTTTGGACTTTGGAGTGAAGTGGAGAAGCCAACACTCATCCACAGTAACATACTGACGCAAAAACTCGGATTTATTTCGCTCAAATAGCTCCAAACACTGCTCCGAATCATCAACTTGTTGTTGTTTCTGTTCAAATGTGAGCTCACGCGGCAGCCATTTTGCACAGAGCTATTGTATATCCAAATACTCGTGAACGATATGTCCAACACGTTCCTTAGACATCTTTAGGGTGTCAGCTATCTCGATCAGCTTCACATTATGGGTGTTCTTAATAATTTTGTGATTTTTTTTAATGTTTTCGTCAGTAACCACCTCTTTTGGGCGTCCACTGTGTTCACCAAATTCAGTGCTCATTTTACCACTTTTAAATTTAGCATACCAATATTTTATGGTTGATTTTGGTAGAGCAGAGTCTGAAGACTCTTCATCAAGCCAACTTTTGGCTTTAACTATATGTTTCCCCTTCAAAAACTAATATTTTATCATCACGCGAAATTCCTTCTTTTCCATGATTACTCAAAGCACAAAAGTTGCGTCACACAAAATGCTCTAGCTCATTTGGTTGTGGCCCGAGTGCTGTCAAATTAGGACAGAATTCGTTTGAAGGTTGGTACAAACGAAATATGATATGGATAAAAAACTTCTAGCGCGATAAATGTGTTAGGCCAAACAATTATCAGCCCACCTGTTACTTTATAATTGATTTAAAATTATGTCTTAACACTTGTGTGGAATTCCTCTGGTTTTGTTTATGCAATTTTAAGTGTGTTTTGTTAAACATATCAGCGGTGAGTGTGTATTTCTTTTTCGATCATAGTTTGCACATCAAAACCCAGTAAAATGGTTGCACATTTTCCCATTGATGCATTCTGTCCGGAATAACTTCAACCTCCGTGCGGTGGCTTATGGAAAGTTTTCCACACGACGTCACCTTACAACCGATCATTTACGTTTCGATGGACTTTTCCAGGATGCACATGGGGCCCACCTTATCTACGGTACCACCCGGTTTCCTCCTGTGTAATGATGTGCCGGAGTACACCTTGCGAAAGGCATTTTAACGATACCGCCGATACGGGCGAGCACGATTAACGACCACGGCAATGATCCACGTTCCCCACCTGCCTGGTGGTGACGCCGGCGATGATGATGATGATGATGATGGTGCAGTTTAGCGTCGATAAAGACGTTGACTGACCGGAAATGGGTGGTTTACGGTGCAGCATGGTACGCGGGAAGGGATATACATATATCGTCACGCGAACCGCCAGCGCATCCGAACTCAATTAGAGGCGCATCTGGGTGTTTGCGTATTGCTGTGGCCTGAAAGCATACAGCGCACACCCAACCTAATTGCGGAGCATAAAACCAGCTTGAAACAGTTGATCCGGAGAACCTCCCCGTGCCGAAAAAGGACATCCCATCTGATCGGTTCGCGGTTAAATCATGGCACGCCATTGCCGAAATGAACGTAGTTTAAATGTGTGCTATCGAGGGCTTATACCGGGCCATATAGCTATGCTCCCGCGTGTCCGATGTTCGCCTGATGGTGCTGAAATTTGGTGTCGTTTTAGAATACGTCAAAAAAAACACCCTAACCTGGACCTGCGAATCCAACACACGACTCATTCTAGGCGACCGTTCGTTACCGCTATCGAAACCCTCTAATTGAATCATTTCAGAATGCATCTCTTCCACAGTGTTTGCTTCTAACGACCTACTACTGCCGTAACAGCTACTTTCACTCGTCCTCAGGTTTGTGGACGCAGTGCACGTCCCTCGTTCCGGGGGATATTTTTCTTTTAGTTGGGAAGTGTGTATGTATTTTGTGGGATTTTAGTGTGTTCGTGACGGAAAGGAGCGAAATGAATTTACCCAATCGATCGTGGTTCCAATCGAAAATACTTCTCTACGAAACGACGGGCAGCATACCGTACCAGAAGCAACAAAAAACAACTCTAAACCCGGTCACGGAATGTCCTGCGACTGGGTGCCAATAAAAGAAATGTAAACCTCGTTAAGCGATCAGTTTAAACGATAGCGCACCCTGCACCCATTCTGATGGTGTCTCAATTCCATCAAATTTATCGCAAACGCGATGTGTCGGAATCGACATGAAAGAAATGGAAACTAATCTAGATGGAACGTGCCCGCGCATGGTGGAGTGCGATATTGAATGAAAACAGCTTTATATTTCTACTTTTCCAATGGCATTGACCCAATACTTTCTTTAATTATAATGCCCTTAAGGACGTGTGTTGGAGATAATTTTCGTCCACCAAGCATACAATGATTGCGTTGCCTGCTTAGAGCAACACACATCATTGCTAATCGGCCATTATATCTTTACCATCATTTAACTATCCTAATGGTACGATGCTTCTGTGGTCAAATTTTCTACATTCGTCCTTGCTAACCGTACACGAAAGACGGGTCCGTAGGTCCGTCGTACGGTAAAACACAATTATTGAATAATAATGTGTTTACGGTGCATTATTAACGTACACGTATCGTTGGTCTAGTTATGGCTACTCCCTGTGCTTGTCTGCCGGCCAACTGCCACGTGCAGGCGGACTAAACAACTTATTGGACGATCTTTAGCGGACACGTTTCTAAGAGCAAGAGAACACGCTTGCCGTCTTGGTAAGATGCAGTAAATAATGAACGTCACATCACTGCATAGAATAACCGACGCTAATGCCGGGATGCTTTATGCGAGACGAAGACAGTACCATGCGTGTTTCGGAGGCACTGTCGAGTGTGTGGGTTAAGCCTCCCAAATGCATTATTATTCCAATTGTCTCAGAATCAGCCTTGCTCCACTGCGTCTGTATCTGAAAATTGAAAGACGAGCTTAAACTTTAATGTACACGGTTAATACGCTTTTCATGTTCAAAGAGAGCTTAGGTTATTTATTCCCAAATATGAGCTTAGCTTAATGTAAGTTGATCAATACTGCTTACCGATAAAACCGCCTTAAGATATGCAATTCGTCAAACCGTACGCCTGGAGTAATACAAATTGCATAACGAACTTATCTCATTAACAACTGATGCTGAATGGATGCAAACTACAACTGAAATATGTAAATCCACTTCTATTCTTAAACCTATCCTAATAGTTTGAAACATTTAATTTTACATGATAATGCGTAGAAACGACTACAAAACGGCACAGACGAACTAGCAGCATCAGTACAAATTTACATTGCGAATTACTTCGACACCCGGTTAGCATAACTGCTTAAAAACCTACCAAAACCATCCCTGTTCTAGGCCGCATTATAAGTGCCGTCGCCCTTGGTGGAAGTGCTTAAATGCTAAAGTCAAATAACCACCGTTGGCTGCTGATGCTGCTTCACAAACAATGTGCTACTCACCCCTGAAGACTGAAATTATGTTTCCCTGGTATACAAACTCACCTTCTTTCTGCCCTTGGTGAAAGTGAGACACGGTGTGAGAGCAATAGCGAACACCAATCCCCCTTGGTACAGGACTATTTTCTTAAGATGTCTTCCCAAAGTGCCGTCCTCTCTACTGTTCGCATTATACAAACGTGGGACTACAGAAGCAAAGCACTTACCAATAGTCACCAACAGTTCTTTAGCCCCCCGCGCGACAGAATGGGTGGGAGAACCAACGTTTTGGAGCTAGAAATAATGGACCTCAAAGATCTCAAGGAGCTGTGAAGACAACAATAGTTGTGCTCCGTAGTGACTTATTGTTGTGTTTTGCAGTGTTCTACGCGTGATTCTCGGGCATCGGGGAAGGAGAGGTTTGGGTTCTTTGGAAGTTTTGGGTTTCCCACTCGAAGAATAACTACATCTACACACTCCCCATCTTAAATGCGCCCCGCCAAGCGCCACACTTCCCACGGGGGTCTGTCTGGGGGAGTTATTGCGGAGAGAAAGTTTTAATTAAGGAAATATTTGCTCTACCGCTTTCACTCGATGATGGAGCACCTTTGCAATCTTCCTGTTTATACTAGCAGATCCTACTGCTACGGATAAGCTTTAGTACATGCACAAACTTAGGCGCACACACCCACAGTATGTTGTGTTTAATTTGAGCCTTTAGCAAGTCGATGGCGTGTGTAAAAGATAGCTTGATCCTGCTAACTTTAGTCAGAACTCTACCCCTAAACGATGTTGCTCCATCTGTGCGGCTTCGGTGCTAATAGTTGTGTGATGATGATTTCATCATCTCGCACCGCTCATCAAACCATCAATACACGGCGAAAGGCTTTACTCTCTAATCATTTCCTAATTATGTGCATCGTATACACCGGGACAATCGTGGTGGTGCGTAATCTGATTCACCATTTATATGTTTGCAAACGCGCCTTGTTCACTCCATAAATTGTCCATTACGCTAATTATGCGGCCCGGCGGTGTACGGGAAAATGAAGACATAAATGGATCCATTTGTAGTGGCGGTGGTGTGTTTCGGGACTAATTTCATCGCTGTCCGATCCGAATCGAATTAATGCTGCTCAGGGTATTTAGTGAGCTTGGCCTCTATTATCCTGCCCAAAGCTGCTGACTAGTGCGTGTATCCAACCCACACCAGGAGGCCCAGTTACCCCAACCACCGTTCCAACTTGCCCAGTAATTGACTAACTCTTTTTTTCCCATTTTTTGTTTCTTCACAGATGCACCATCCGATCCAGATGAAACCGGCTGACAGCGAGAATCGAAATGGTAAGTGGAAAAGCAAATCGCTCTGACAGGCTGGATTGTGCCTGCTTATGTGCTGTACAGCAAATACAGAAATTGGAAGCCGAATCACCTCCGTAACATATCCACCAAACCGTTTGGCAAAGAAACTTTTCCCGAGAAGAATATCGCACTGTATCGTGTATTTTAATTAAATTCAATTGACCCCAAAAAAGGCGAACGTTGATTTGAGAAGCCCCAAACAGTCCGGTGGTTTGGTGGGATGGTGTAAAACATTGAAATGGGATGAAATGTTCTCTTACACTAAACTGAGTTTTGCATTCGACCGTCCCACGGCACACACGGCTAATACGCTCCTTAACACCTACAACCAATCCGGGATGTTGAGTGGCATTAGACAACTTGCCGCACACCGGTGGTTTCTCTCCCGTTTAAATGGATGTCAATTTCAATTCTTCCGCTATGCCTCATCGGCAGTGAAGCCCACTCTACTCCCAATTAGAGAAAAGCACATGGAAGCGCACTCGAGCCTTAAATTAAATGTGAATCCTTTGAAATATCTGTCGGAACGCAGAGGATTGTGGGACGTAGAACATATTCTTCAGTAATCCTCTAACACCGGAATCAGAAGTCAGAAGCTTAAGAGTTTGATATAACGATTCCCGGATCAATTTAACTCTCCATGTTGCGCAGATCCGTTAGAAATAGAATATGCAACTAAAGATTAAAAATGTCCTGGACATGCTCAATCAACAAGGCACCACACTGATTCCTCTCGTTTATCTTATGCGGAAGTAACAGCTAACTTGGGAAAACCGGATGATTAACTTCAGGAAGGAAGAATAATCCTCCCTTTCGTATATCATGCATTGCGAGGTTGACTACTGAAGGGAACATGTATCCTTTTTTCCAAATGCATCGCAGGTGTAAAAATAGGGAAAACACCACACCACAGCACTTGTCCACAAATGTCCCAAAACATGGCCGCTAGGCAATCTATTGTTGCTTCAACAAATAACAACAACTTTCTCAATTAAACTTTTTCGTTTCCCGCTGCCAAATTCGGTGAAGTCACGCCAACACCGATCGGTTTTGGTCGCCTGTGGCCTGGTCGGAGCCGGTCGACCTGATAAATGATCTTGCGACACGACATTCATTCACCTCCGTAATCAGAAAGTCGTCCTGGTGCAGGTTCTGGTGCTTCCAGCAGTCGTTACGTTGAGGTTTTAAACAAAATCAACTATCTTTTGCGTTGATATGTATACCTTACCCTGGCAGAACTTGTGTTCGAATAGTACTGCACAAAGCGAAGATCCGAAGCAATTTTCTGTGGTGTCCGTTGGGCGAATCGATCAACGAACTGCAATCTACTTATTGCCCATGTTTATCGCTTTCCGATTTTTGTTTTATTCTTTCCATGGTCCACACCATTCGCCACGTGGAAGATTGTTGTTTTTTGTCGCTTGATGCAGAAAAAAGGGAACTCACGAACTTGCTAACGATGGATGACTGACGGACGACAAAGAAATAGACGAGCGCATAAAAAACTGATTTCAAGGAATAGACAATATCTGGAATGGTTCAGTATTCAAGAAAAAAGCAAACTGTTCTTACCTATGAAATGCTCGCACTTCTCACTTCTCACACTCTATACCTTACCATTCGAGAATGAGTGAGTGAAAGAAGTTTGGGAAATTGAAGCGCGTCGGTCCGGAAATTTGAAGAATTCAATTATCAGTGCCACTTTTCTTACATTAATACTGTATCATGGCGAACATGGCGGAGAATCGCGCAATGTACAGTCTAAGTGTCCGTTCTTCGGGCAGCAGAAAGATTGATGAGAGAACCGTGGCCACAATGTCATGCCACAACTGCCAGCGGATATGAAGTAACCGATAACAGCGTATCGGTGCGGTTTCCATCATCATTATATTGGGTACTGCGAGGATCGTTCGAAACTGGACGTGTCTTATCGAACTAAAATGGTCCACTATGACCCTGAGCAGTCTGGAGAAGAACAATTAATTTAATGTCTATTCCCGAGAGGTTTCTTACCGCAACTTGCTCGAACTTCGCGAACAGAGATTAAGCAATACACTATATCCAACAAAGGTTGGCCCTTTTGCTCGGCATCTTAAAAATATCTCAAGCCTTTTTGTTTGGGGTTTCGGTTTTTTGCTTTTGATTCTTTAAAAAAGCACTTTTCTGTTTGTATTTGCTTCAACTCTCGAACAACCTTATGCGGCGGGTGGTTATTGTTTCTTTGCACCGGTTTGCATTTCAAATCTATCCACCGCTCAATGAATGGGAGACTGGAAACGAAATATTCAAATAGAAATGATTCCTTTCATTAAATTTAATTTTAATAATTAAGGGCTGATGATGCTGACCCGAAACCAACAGCGAACTCGGCGAGGGGCCTCTCTCAGAAACGCGCGAGTCAACAACGGGGTTTTGGTAAAACGGGTTTCCACAAACCAGCCCCGGCATCCGTAGCATTCTGCAGATTGGTTTTTGAATGTTGCATTTATTCAGTGGAATCCTTTTCGGTGTTCCGTTTTTCACTTCGCAAAACCCGACCCAAAACCCAGAGAATGGGACGCCAAATGGAGACGACACACAAAAAACACGCAGCGCTTCCTTTTTGGTGCGACCGCAACAATTTGCACACAGGATGCTGAAAGGATGGGTAAAGGGGCAGGAGAACGAACGAAACAACAAGGAAAAAAGAGGCTCTGTGGAGCATTTCGTAACAGAAACGGTTTTCCATTTTGCTTACTGGTTGGATTCGCTGGCAGCAGCGAGGATTGCTTGCTCAGGCGCTGGAAAAGGGAAAATAAAGAACACATGTTTATTAGTGAGAATTGGTCGTAGTGTGCAGTGGCTTCTTCACGATTGGCATTTCGCTAATTTCACTTAACCCTGGGTAATTTAATAACGCTCCTTACAACTGGAGCAATACCCGTCTGGATTACTTACCTATTTCTTCTTTGTTGCAATGTTTATAGGGAAATGGCTTAAGTTGATAAAAATCCAGCCAATAATTTCTATTTCTAGCCACACAGTAGCTAAATAAACTGTACCGATATGCCAATGAACGAATGAAATACAATTTACACACACACACACACACACACACACACACACACACACACACACACACACACACACACACACTCCCTAACAACAGTAGAGTCCTTAATAGATGGTTTCGTTCAAAACCGCGCTCATCGAGTTTGACAGTTATTTCGTTAACTTTCAACTAAAATACAGAACACAATCTAGGCGTAGTAGTGTTTGCGAAAAGTTATCATCATCCGTAATTATGCATGTTTTTCAAACCGTACATAGTAATTTAGTGTATCGATACCGGTTCTGTTCAGATTGTGCGCAAGAGGTCTTCGCTTCGTATGCTGTACAGGACAAAGGATATTCGTACTTTATTTCCAAAATGTGTAGAAGGTGCCTTTGGTTTGGTGATCGGATTCAGTCCATCGGTTCAGAAAAAGGTTTCTCTAAACACTTGCCATCGTTAATCGATAGAATATTATAACAAACTATTCCGTTTCTGGTTTATTTTTAGGTAAGTGACGAACATATGATGAACATCCGGTAAACATTATGATGCGAGCAATAGGTGCGATCGTAAGTAAACAAGCCAGTGGATGACGGAAGTTGAATCTCTTGTTCGGTGTGTTTTAGGGTATGGAATTTCCGGGATTCCGGGACCAATCAATCCGGGCAACAATCTACTTATCAAGACTATGCTCAGTATATATCAATGATTGTTCTCATTCTTCGGGTCAAAACAAACGATTAAGCTTATTCTCTTAGCATGTGAGGCTGGCCTAATCATCCATGCTCTCGCAGTCGTCCATCCACTATTCCATTGAATCTATGTTTAGTTATGTTCAACTTGATCTTGTTGCTTTTTTTGTATTGTACCTTTGCGATGTGAAGGCTATTTTGCTCACAACCAAATACCGGATTAGCTGAATTATTCTTGGTATATATCAGTAATTTTATAGCTTCTTGATAGTTTTGGGTGTAATTTAACAACCGTAACACCAATCGTACGTACATAATCTTATGCGCTAGGCAGGCCTCAGTATTTCGGGGTGTCAAGCGGGACAACTACTTCAAACGGAAACACTTTTTTTCGCGTACCGCCAACTCGATCGTACATACATAGTTCCACTGCGCAGTACTAGCTGACATATATGTATAAAAAAGGATTTTCTTTTGTGTGCAATCCTGCTGCAGTGAAGAGAATATGCCGTGGAACACACAGCGAGTGGATGACAGCGAACATTGTGCAGCCTTTTTTATGTTCTGCTGCTGCTGTTCGAGGAATTGTTTTAGATTTTTCCTCGGCCGTTCTGACGCGTTCCGCCCGCCCGTCCTTATATCTAAAACAGTTTCTTTCGATTTTTGCCCATGTGTCCAGTCCGGGTCCGGACTGCTGCCAGTGCCGGGAAACGGACAACGCTGAACCAATTTTATGAACGTGAAGCGCATATAAACAATTTTTCATATATCCTTAAACCGGGAACCGGGAACCGGGAACTACGCTTACAGGGGGGGATACCAGTGCCATGTTTTAGTGCTTGGATACAGCGTATAAAGCCGGACAAAAACGACCCTCGATTATGGTCCCGATGTGTGGCTTGTGTGCATGCTACGAGAAGTCCTTTATTTTTCACTGCCGTTGACTGCAGGTCGCGAATGAAGCCCAGAAGCTTAGCGCAAAAGCAATGTTGTAACATACGATGAACCGGGTACATAAAGCATAACAGCAACAAACATTTCGATTGCCCCTGCTGCAGGCAAAGGGGGTGACCCGTACCCCGGTGTGATACTTGTTTTTTAAACAGTATTTTAGCGACTGCAAACTATAAACTACAAAGCCCACCGGGACGATATTCCTGTAGTTGGAGGTGCAATTTCTTGTGCCTTTTCGATATTTCAATGTTTAGTGCTTCGTTTATCGCGCAGCGTTTAGTTTATGTGTACTAGCGTGTTGTACACTGTGTTTGTCGCAGTCAGTAGCTAGATTTCGATTGTTTTATAACCCGCTGCTCCAGGATGATGGTATGATTTGCCAGATTTTGTGTCAATTTAAGGGTCATTCGGGAGCGGCTTTTTATGACGCCTCTAGTGGGAGGTCCCTTTGCGGACGAGGCGAATTGCTTTTGATGCAGTTCCAGTACGCTGACGTACTCGTACTATATAATATAGGAGAACAGTAGTATGAAGTTGTCGGTAACGCATCATCCCTGTGAAGCTGAGAAGTCCAAACAATCTGAAGAGATTTAGTTCCGGGAGAACGGGGCAACGAGTTTAAGCGAAGTGTCTTAACCAATCAAGGGATAAAACTAATTTTCGTTGGAATTTTCACCGACTGTTTGTCAGAGGGTTTGTCTAACCGAAGGTTATTTTAATGCCACCGAGATTTCCGCACTGTAAATTGAATGTCGCACACCTTCGATGCAACCTCAATTCAAACCACTTAGCAGAGCTGGGTTCGGTTGATCCTTAACTAATTAAACCGAAACTTTACCGTACAGCGAAGAGGAAAACGGGCATCGATAGAATATTGGGAAACGTAAATGTCAATCCGGTCGACAACGGTTTGGCGCAGTTGCGGTAACGGTGCCTTTAATTGAAACCAACGATCTCGAACGACGACGACGACATCGACGGCCTGATGTCCTGTTTCCGATGGATACCGGCATAGGAAGGCTCTTGTGTGTGTTTGAGGCGCTTGAGAGGTGGAAAATCGATCTTCTTAAACGATCTCAAATGGGTAAAACGGTGGTAAATACACACGCGCAGCGTGACGAGCAGCAATGCGAGATTTATTGGGTGTAAAATTGTCATTTGCATCTGATGCCTCTCAAGGGTTTCGGCAAGGGTGGGTGCACTTGCGTGAAGGAACGATCGCACCGCAGAATGCAATACCCAATTGTGTTCGTTGGCGGTCCGCATCTCTCGCATCGGATCCGCGGATATGCGAATGCACGGTGTGTCAGATTCGGGTGAAAGAAAACATTTCCATTCGGTTTCGGGTTTAAAATAGAACTAACGCGACTGTGGGAGAAATGGTGGGTCATTTTCCTTTCTTTTTGGCTTGTGCCAAGTGTTTGGTACCAAAAACTCCGAGACGATGCAACATTCTTGGTGGGTTTATCGAAGGGCATTGACATATAAATTGCGCAGACAGTGTGGGAAATTTGAAATCGAATGCGGTAGCGACCGAGAGTTTCAAGCGAGGAATGAATTTGCGAATGAAACTGCTGCTACTATTATTTAATTCTTGTTGCGTTCTTTTCGTTTTAGAGCGGTATTCTTGAATGTGCAAAAGCAAACATAGTGCCTAATAGTTTTTAGTATTAAGCCCATATCTTAGTACTGCCGGTTCAATATGTTTATGGATGGGTGTAAAGTCGTTTGTGGTTTGTTTCTAACCCATGGAAGGCTACCGTTTCTCTCCACTAACAACCCAACGGACATACACAAACAAACGATATGGGAGTATAGAACGCAAAGGAACTTCAGAATGTTCTCCCAATGATAGCATCGATGCGTCTGTTCGATGTCGTTTCCGGCACGCGTGTCGTGAAGTACCGAAGCGATATCCGTAGCTTCTGCCTTCTTTGAAAACCATTTATCCTCAATTCTTTTACGGGATTTTTCATCCCCTGGCTCTGTACACTCCTCCAGCCCGCCCTAGCGGTTATACACAGAGACGACATCCGCACATGGTTCCGTTGTTAGTCGGAGGTTTATGTTTTATACTTTTCCGTGGTCACCCTCCACACACACAGCATATGGCGGATGTGGACATGCGGATATCACCTCCCATCGCACTCGCTCCTGTGACTGCGCACCGAGCACCGGGGCAAGTTGTCGGTTTTTATCGTGTTTCGTTCATTGGTGGCCGGTGATGATCGGCGAGAACCATGTTTTGCGGTTGACCTGTTAATTTATGCTGAATGCGTTTGCCGACCCCAAAAACCAACCCCAAGCAGTTGGCGCGCGCGTGTGCTGTTCGTTGTGTCAGTGGGTTCGGGGCCCGGGTGCGATTATGGATGTTGTCACCAATTTTTAATGACCGATTTTTTTAACCTTCCCTCCCCATCACACTGCTTCTGTTTGCTTCTCCGGTTCGAATATCACCTGCGTTCTTTCCCGGATCGTTTTTGGGCGAGTTTTCTCCTGCTTTCTCTGTCGCTTGCACTAATAACCAGTCTATACCATGCTCCGGTCGTTGGTCAACGGCTATTAATCAGTGCGTGCGCGCGAACTAGCAATAATTTTACTGCCGAAACTTTACTCCACACCTTATGAATAGGACCATCGTGCACAAGGGTATGCGGCCACTGAAGAGTCACGCTTGCTTCGCAAACAGTCACATGAAACCATCAAGCGCGGTGTAGGTGGCAACCGACTAGCATTTCTCCATCTTGAATGTTCATCCCACCAGTAACGCAAGTGCCCAGATTACGATGATGATCGCCGTCGGCAACTGTGGCGATTTTGAACAGCTGTGCCCCTGTTTGGCGGCCACTTAATTATCGTTCTAGCTGCTAGCAGTCTTTCGGCGAACAATGTTTTTAAATTTTTCGGTGCGTACGAGCTCTTTGCTCTTTACTCAAAGAAAACGAGAGCAAAAGGCACGCGAATACATCGAATTCGATTTGGAGTTCGATTCGTACGAGGTATGTTAGTTGTAAGATAAAATATAAAATGTGTTAAACAAATATTTTCCTTTTTAGATACATGTATCCCATCTCCAATGAGAAGGAAAGATTATGAAACCTCGCATTAAAAACGCATGGAAGTAGCTGTTTCGCCTCCCGTACAGTGGACATTACTGTACGATGTTAATTAGAAACTGAAAGTGAAATTTAATCATCTTCCCACGTCCGTCCATCTGCCAGCGCTTAGTCCGTCCACTTAAGCGTGAAAACGGACGAGACAGTGCCGAGAGCTGCAACGAGAAGACTCTCCCCATCAAGCTGGCACCGCAGCGCGACGCAATGCCCGTTCCCTTCGGGTCACTTCAGTGTTCACGGCTGTCGGCACCATGAAGTCAAAATGAAGTGGTATGACACGGGGAGACAGACTTAACTGTCGCTGTCTTGACGCTGCTGCTGCTGCTTCTGCTACAGTTGCTCTTGCCGTGGACGATTGTTACAGATTCTGCCTCAAAGCGGCAGCACGAGGCGAGTACGGTTCCGGTTTCCTTCTGCCCCCGTGGTATCACATTGCCGGGAGCGTATAGTTTTTCATGATATTCCTTTTTTTTTCTCTCCTCACCTTTTTGTCAGCTCCCGGCGAACTGCACTTTTGTGGCCGTGCATACGCTCCGGCAAGTGCGCTTCTTCGGCACAGTGTGTATGTGTGGCAGTTGGTAATAGTTGTTGCACTAGCGTTTACTCATTAATTATGGTTTCTTTTCGCTACGGTCAGCAGATCGAGGTATGCCTTGTTGCGGTAGCCAGTTGCACGGCTGGAAGGATGGCCCATGGCTGACATTTGACCAGCGATGGTGTTCAGCAAGTGGTCAAGTTGGTACTTCCGGCTTAAAGCGGCACCGTGCGACGATGAAACTGATGTGGGTACGATAGAGTGTGCTGCCGAGAGATGTATGACGCTTGTCGACGGGAGAGGAAATTTAATCAACGAAACACACAACAGGGTTTCTTCCATTCATCCCGTTGTCCCGGAATGTTCGGTGTGTGGGCGAGGTTCGCGAAAAACGGTACAGGAGACTTTAGAAACGTCTGGCTTTTCATTATGAATGTTGTGGCCTTTGTTGCTTGAGGGAGGGATTTTGAAATGCATTGCCAGCGGCCAGGAGAGTATGGGTAGCGCTTATTAAATGAGCTATCAACATCAGGTCGAGATTTTGATGTCACCATCTAAAGAATAGGTACGAGATAGATCAAAGCGTTTGGAATGAGCAAAACACGTGCAGCGTACACAGCATCCTTGAAGAATTGGTAGAATATTTAAATCTTTCCGAGGTATAAGTTTAGTGTGTTGGATCGACGGGGAAGAACTTTTGGTACAGTTGAATGTCCGCCTGGAAGGAATGGGTTTAAAGACATCGTTAACACCTACTCGTGTTAGAATATGTTAGACTCCCCTTCAGCATGTAAGTGAGAGCTATGCATTGTATTCAACATCATGAATGTGTACAAGTCAAAGTGCATAAAAATGTATTCAAGGATGCCAAAACACAGGCTTCTATTTGGACCATAAATACACTCCTCAACTTCGGTCAATTGAGTTTGGCTCTGTACAGTCCTAACTTGGTACGATTTGTCATCGTCTTTTTCGGTCATCATAGCAACATTTCGACCATGCTTTCGGTATCGTACGGAACAAAATTGCATGCTTGACAGTTATAAGAAGCACACAGGGCAGTAAGGTGTACCGCTTTCTGTTCACTGCAGCCGACGTAACGTTGGATGTGATATCCCATTGCCTGCAGTGACGCGAGCTTTGAGAAGTGCAACCGTGTACAGTTTGGAAATATTACTGTTTTGAAGTTAGCATGCGTGCAAAAGACGTACCAGTAACACACCGGGAGCACACACGGGCTCTCCTGCTGGGTCGTATTTCTATACAAGGCAAATGATTCGAGCTTTATGAACAATCGGATGACTATTCGGGGATGGCATACAGGAAACGTAGCATATGCTGTATACGTATGCCAACCCGTTCGGAAGTGGTAAAAATCCTTGTCCGGAAGATGGGAAATTTTCCCGGATGCGGGGTCAGAAAAAGTGGCCTGTGAATGCCTGAATGTACCTTTGAATGTCTGAATGTGAAGCACATTGATCGGATACGGCAAGGGAGGAATGATCGGTGGGTGTAGTACCGACTGTAAAGAGATGCCTTTATTTCGGGTTGCGCAATATGGACCGGCATTGATTTGCGGAAATGAAAAACCAAAACGAGAAGTACCGAGGCGGAGGCGATACACATTTCGTTAGCAGGTTCCTTATTCATGCCCCTGTGTGTAGCAGAAGGATGATTTTGAACTGCAGCCTTTGAAGTTTATGCGTATGGCTGAAAATAGAAACTGTTGCCAACCCGAAATCCCTTCCCCATTCGATGGGTGCAAAAGATGTGAAGCGTTCTGTCAATTTCCTTTCATCTTCTAGCTCCAGTGTGCCGAGACTTCTGGTTTGTTCTTTTCATATGTTCATCTGTAAAAAAAAGAGCTGGAGAGGAGGGGTTTTTAATCATCACGACCATCATATACGAAAGGAAAACTTCCCCCAAAAAGCATGGGGATTATAATTTGCTTGTTCATCTGCCAGAAGCTATTGGAAGCTTTTTCCGGCCAAGTTTGATAGATTACCAGGCTGAAAACGATTAGAAATCTTTCCCGTTGATAGTTTCAACTTGCACTCAAACGTTGTGTGCTCACAGCAGAATAAGAATCCGTAAACGGTCCTCAAAATGAATACGATTCATTCAGCAGCAGCATTTCCAACTCGAAGCAACTCTCCAAGCACTTCCTGTCGTACGACGGAACCGGTGCGTCTTAAGCGACCCATAGTATAATCGTCGCATAAACATCACCGAACAAGCGCCACATCCACCGACCACCGACCGAAGTGGTGTGGTACGCATCAATCACAACTGGTCTCTTTCCTTCTGACCGTTTCTCTTCTAAATGGGTTCCATTTTACTACATGAACATGACATGACTGTGGGATGAAAACGGATCGAAACAGAGGACGGACGCAGCGAACATTCTTGTTTGCAGTTGGTTGCGCGTCTTTGAGCGTTAAGCCGCGTTATGCGTTACGTCAGCTGTAAGCGACTCGAGGGATAAAGACTTGTTGCGTGTTGCTGAATCTCAGACGGCTACTCGCGCTCGCGGACGCGGAGAATGATGCCGTTTGTTCATGCACGATCGGATCGGGTCCTCTAGACGGTGTTGCATGCCCATTAGTCATAGGAGCAGAGAATTTTTGGGACGATGTTTGTTGATTTCTTTTATTTTATGCAAGGAATGTCGATTTAGCAGTGAGGAGAGATGTGGAGACAGCGAAAGGAAATTGTTGGCGTGTTTGAAATTAACCGTGATGAGTGTTAATTTCTGTCAGCACGGTCTTGTAATGAAATTCATACTGCTGTATTGAATATGTACACTGAAGAGAGTTGGTTTAATAGTTTAAAGTTGAAGTCTCCAGTGCAACATGCTCCGTGATATTATAGTGCGGTGGGGGTTTTGCTCGTTTGATGCACTTGATGTGACCTCCGGTTACATGATCACGATCTCTCCAACTCGTTGGAGATTCGAACTTTGCTTTGGAGTAGTAAACTCCACCAAATGCGAGAAACGCCATGGGGGAACACCATCCACTAGACACGTTGGATCGCGTACAACATTTCTACCCTGTTGTTGGTGGGATCGTGAGCGTAAATCTAATGCCGTGGTGGAACTCGTGCGATCTTTGAGTTCCGCGCGATGAGAGATCTTTGTTTACACACGATCATGGATCACGAGATTGGTGGATCCCGCACCATGTGCATCCCGTCATGTTCGAGCTGTTTCTCCAGTGCGCGGAGTCGTACGAGCCGGGAAACACACTGCATCAGCGTTTCTGGAATAATGAAATCGTTTCTGTGGGAACCGCACCTTCCCTAAATCCCATGTACCCTCTTTGCTCTAGCCACTCACGTGGCCAACCAACGGACCCGTACCGCGTGATGATGGCTTGGCGTGATTTATGTGCTTTTTTCCTTCCCTTCTTTGAAGGGAAACCCTTCAACCGGGAGGATGCATATGGTAATAATGATCGCCGATCAAGGGGGGGATTACGAAAGGTGGCTCTCTCGTTTACCTTTCCGTGGCAGACGATGTACACAAACGCACACGCTCTCACCAAGGAACGAAGAAGAGGCCGCGATGATGCTTTGCATTTGAATTGGGACCTGGGAATGCCTTTCGGTTTTGTACGACCAGCTGATGGATTTACCGGCTGGTGATTGAGCGAGAAATCTGTGAGAGAAGTATTCCAGAGGGATCTTGGGATTTCTGGAATTGTTGATACTGATCGCGTCAGTTTTGGGCGAAAGAAAGGGAACGAGACGAGAATTTAAAACCAAGAGTGTTACAAAACATCAATCTCTCTTTTGGAAGATCACAACATAAGTAGACCCTTTTGAACCACGGCCGTTTGCGTGGTATTGTGACACACCTCTGCATACCTCAAACCTTAGACATTGAATTCCACAATCTCCGCACCTTGTTTTTTTTCTACAAACAAACTATTTAATGCGGCTACGATGATGAGTTCCGTTGAGTTTTGGTCCACACCAGAAGAGAAAGAGAGTATCGGAGAGAGATAGAGAGAATGAGCAAGAGTGCCATTTGGCTGAGCTCCGGCGGTTGCTCAAATAGACAACAAATAAGCTACACCACCAGCTCGCGCGGCTTCGCGATCGCGCGCGCGTTTCCCGCCGTCATTGTTCATTGCATACGCGTGTATGAAATATATATTAGCTTGCCGAGCTGCGTGGCGAGTTTTGTTTCAGCGACGGCCGCGTGCACTCACTACTCGTTCGCTGTGGCCACTGTTGCGCCCGCATTTCGATACACGAGCCGGAAAGCGGGCGCGAGTTCGTGCGTGCGTATTGGATAGAGCGCTGCTACAGCCAGTGAATAGAGCCAGGAGGGTTAGTGAAGCTAGTAGCGCCTAGTTGTTGCGCTAGTGCATTCCCTTGCGCGCGCGCGCTTGCTGTTTTGTCGTCGAATCGGAGAGATCGTCGCTGCTGCAATTCAGCAACGCTTGTTCGCGACGACAGTGCGAATATCTATTGCCATTCAATTGTTCCGTTTCCACTGTTAAGTGGTCGACTGTGTCGGTGTGCGTGCGTTCTGTGTGTGTTCTACTACCCTAGTGCCTGGTAGTTGTTCGTCCCTACCCATTTCCAGTGTTGGGGTGGGCTCGCAATAAGTGATCGTTAAAACGGAAATAGTGCCATGAATCAAACAGCAGCAGCAACGGCCGCAGCAGTAGTGCATTTCGAAGAGTTGACATCACCACCGCACCTGCACTTCTACGGTGGTGCAGGAGGAGGAGGGGGTGGTGTGGGCGTCGGAGTCGGTGGTGCGGGTCTACCGGATGTAGCAACATCGATTGCTGCCGGTGTGGCACAGCACCGACTGCTCGGTACCGGTGTCTTGCCGAGCACCGCACCGAACACGCTCGTACCATCTTCAGCAGCAGCAGTACCAACGGCAATAAGTTATTCTTCGACCTCGCCCTCGCTATCACCACCGTTGTCATCTTCGTCCTGCGTTGAGTGAGTGATCCTCCTGCCGGTTTGTTTTGCACACTAACACGTACCGACCGGTGATGATCGTGATCATGTGATCTTGATAGTGTTTGTGTATTTGCTATTGTTCTTTGAAGATCCTGGTTTAGAGATCATCCACGGTAAACACTTCGGTAAAGTCACACGAAACATCTCCACCAAACATTCCAAATTCCCCATTCCATCGGGCGGTTTTCCAGCCTTGGCTTCTTCGAAACTTCACCCTTATTACGTACCTAGTGCACGTCGTCAGCGCAACCGTACGAGATCCGGCCGTTGTTGGTAGTTGTGTTGTCTGAATGTCGGGTTTACTGCTGGGCGACACGGTGCCTCACGCATTGGCGGGCATGTCTAAAGCCAAGCGATCACCAATCGCTTGCGACATGTCATTTGAATTTGAAATTACACCTGAACTGATCGCACACATGGAGAGGGTTGTGCGCATGTCGGTAATGTAAATTGGTGTGCGAACCATGAAACGCGAATGAAATTGTTCGGTACCATTCGCACTGGAAGTTTATGATTCGACCCAGTATGTCCAGTATGAAGTCATGAAGTTGAATTGTACTGGGCAAGTTGTTTTGAGGCGGTGGTTTATAATCTACCGATGCATCTTCGCAAGTGTCTCGAAATGACTCCCGTGACCGGATATTGATTAGCGTCTCCCTCTTCAATGCTACTGATGCGCATCAGTGTCTTCGCACCTTTAGGGTAGCTAGTGGCACCTTTTACGAGCTTCAGGTTGTGCTAGAGAACTCCGTATGCGTGTCTTTAAGGTGGTAATTTGAGTTCGGTTTAACAGATCGGTCACGAGCTTCTTGTGTCCAGCCGGAGGGAAGCTATCGAAACTCTAGTGTGGAGTGTTTTGCATGCCACGGTTGTGCGATGATGGAGAGCTATAGATAGTCGGCAAATGGAGGTGTGTGTGCTTTTTTCAGCTTGACTGAAAATGGAACAGTAACACTGATTAGCATCAGCGGCTCGACAATATGCAAAGTGTCACGTTTTCAACATTGCCGTTGAAGTCTTCGTCGAAAAAGGTTGAGTTGGAAGCAATATTGTACAACTTTGAAATCATTTATTGGAAAACCATTGTCTAAGGAACTTTTGTATTAGAAATTTGTATTGGTATCTAGTTCTTGACTAGAATGCAAAGAATCAGTCCATTAAAACTTGCGGAGTGTACGTAAAATATTAATTTCACAGCACTCTTCACTTTGTGGTCGAAATAGACCCACTTAATAGAAAATCGCCTATAAGTTAAATAAAAAAAAGAAGGTCATTTGGAACCTTAAAAAAACAATTTGTTACTAGCCAGTATCGTTCGCGACCCCAAAACTCCGTAACGCAGACAATTTCACGGCCCATTGGATCGATTATGGTTGCCCCTGGGGGTGGTGCTACTGGGCGCTCTGCTATTTCTGCTCGTGACGACATTCTACGGTTTTTGGTGTCTCCTCCAGCAAAGCAGAACATTCCTCTCCCGCATAATAACGTTCCAGTCCTCGCGAACCCGCGTCTCAAGATCGCTCCGCTCAAATTTCCAACGGGTCAACCCGGCAATGCACACCAACACGCTCCTCCGGCTGCGGGATTTTTCATCGAACCCGACCCGGCCTGTCGTGTGGGTGATGGAGAAAAAAAAATAGCAGACGTCCGGAAAAAGCGCTTAAACCCCCTCATACCCGCAGCATGAACCGGAGGTCAACCGAGTGTTTCGGGAGAGGGACGGAAAGAGTAGTGTGGACGCCCACCCGCGTGGCGAGTTTTCCATATTTTCTTTTGCGCAATCGATCGTTTTACTCCGGGTCGGTGGTGTGGTGTGTGTTTGCGGAAAATTGGAAAAAAAAGTCGGACCCGGTCGCCGAAGCTGCCCAGCATTATGAGGAAGGATAAATCGTATTTAATGTTGGCATTTTTGGTCGTTTGGCCCGGGCGTTTGGAGAGTCCATTTTTATTGGAATAAAAATTCAAAAACAAACTTCTCATGTTTGGGAAGCACGTGTGTGTGTGTGTGTGTGTTTTTGTGGTGGATGAAGATATTGGGTTCCTAAAAATATACCGTCCCGCGAGACAGATTGGTTGTGATCGTGCGGTGCACGGGGGAGAAAATTCATCCATACACGTTATTTTTCCGATTTCTTCCCTCGTTTGTTGGTTTTGCTCTCGGAAACCCATTGCGCACCCGATGGTGTGCAAAAACAATAATCACAATGAAATCTGATCTGACTTGGAGGTCGTCTTTTTTTCTTTTTGGCAGACCGGTAAGAACGCTTGCAAGGAGCATTCGCGCGAAGTTCGCTGTTCACTGGTGTTCAATTTTGTGGAAATGAATGGAAAGTAAATATGTTAACCACCATCTTCACGTTGAGGGGTAGCTCTCTGCTGGCTGTCGCATATCGTAGTAGTGAATATTATTTTACTTTTCCTTTTCTGTCATAAAGTACGTTTGTTTTAAGAGCGCGTTAACGTTAACTCCTTGTTTTTGTTTACGTTGGCTCCGATTGCACGCTCCATCTGGACCCGTTCCATTTTCCTCCATTTTGCGAAAGTTACAGTTGATGGAAAGCTTGCTTCAGATGATTAATAGCGCGGGGTCCTGGTCTTGCGACTCAATAAGTTTTTAGTGGGAAGTATAAAAAATCGATTTAAATAAAATTATAAATAGCAAATGACACATGCTTTAGTTCGATCCTACAGGCTAATGAAATTCGTGTTAATCATTCGCTCTAGATAGATAATCCTCTCTGATCTGACCAATCATGTTTGACATTCTTTCGAATTGATTTATTCCTCAATTTCTTGGCTTAACATGTAATGGCTTTGGTATGCGAACGAAAATTTTTATGTACTCACTCTTTCGTGGGTTTTGAACGACGAACAGCCGAGATGTACAGACGCGCCGCTCAAACAGACCGTAAATTAATTGAGGAGGAAACATTTTTATGCGATTTGTTTAAGGTTCGTAAAACACTCTCAGCACAACACTCCACGAAGCAAGTGAAAACCACCCCCCCGTCCCGGGGTCCGACGATGGTTCTTGGTAGCAAAACCCAGCCGGATGGCCAATTTCTGTTTGTCTACGCCGGTTGAAATTACACATGAGCCGAGATGCTGTGTGCACGACCCGATGTGGGTCATGTGTGTAAACCTTTTAACGGGCAAAGAAGATCATTATGAACCTAGAAACGGTATAGCTCGCTGTGGTTCTATCGGTCGTTTGATGCTTATTGTGTACGTGTGTGTTTTTTTTTTTGCTCTACAAACTACACAGAAGGAAAACAGTGGCCGTTGTTGTGTTTGCGCTTACGCGCCCAAGGTTTACGGCATTCTGCAGCCACCGGTGCATTTTCGTGTCGCTTCAAGCCGGAGGGTGGCCCGATCGTCGTTCACCGACAGTCGTCCTCAATTTTGTATGCAAATTTTCCGTGCCCGTTTTATTTTCCCACTCATTAGATGCACTTCGCGATAGTGGATGTGCGTGGAACGGGGTGCGTTTTTGCTGCTGCTGTGAGCAGAATAACACTTTGTGAAGCGAGTACAGTGTCTGATAATATTTGAGCCTCTTCTGCCCCGATATGGAAGCTGCTGCACTGGCTGTGTAAGTGCGCGAGGTAGGCAAATAGTGACCGCGAACGTGTCATTGAGCGTTTAAGAAAGGATAACGCCGCAACGGAGCAGATAAGCTGCGAACGAGGTAATGGAAAGCGTTAGGCACGCCTAAAGATTACATTGTGTAACAAAGATCACACCCTAGACATGTCCGCCTCAGCAAATAAAAGGAGAGTCTATGTTAGGTTTCAACTTATAAACTATTAGCCCACTGTATCAGGTGACGTATAGGTTGGTGATTGTGTCACTGCTACTAAAGGAGTTTTGTTTAAAATGTGGTTGAAGCTTACACAAAATTGTAAACAATAATTCGAACATGTGAGTAAATTGCCTCTAATGCACCTCACAATACGCCTAAAAGTATGCAATTCGCATGTCTTTTATGCATTTTTAAGGAAATGGCGATATCCCTTCAAAGTTCAGGCAGTTAATTGCTGTGTTCAGCAAATCTTTATTAGAAGAATGAAGCGAAGTCTCGCGACGTTACGTGACACTTCGGGGCACTTTTCAATCCACTCCGCTTCGGACACGTGCATGCAACGAATGTGAATATATGTTTCATTTTTCGGGCGATGGCATGCAAATACCCCCTGCGAGATCGTACCTTGGATGCGTTCATGCATTTCGTCGATCGAAATGCATGAGCCAAAATCATAAAGCGCGAAGGGTTTGCCGCCATGCCCTAGTAACATGCATCCGTCAATCTTGCATCTCATACTCGATGGAGCTTGTCCCGCGAGGGGGTGTGGTTAGGGGTGTTAGGTAGGGGAAGGGTATAATTGTAACACATGTACCTACATGATACCGCACCCGGTGTGATCGCATTTTATCGTCCCATCAGCAACAACGGAGATGTACGATTGGGCAGCTAACCCTTAGGTACGTGTTGGGCACTTTTAGGTGACGGAACCGGATAACGATGGTTCCGGTGTGGGTTACACGAAGGCCAACCACTTGCTTTTCTTCATCGAACGAAGCGTTATCAATGGCGATACATGAAGCATAAAAATCAAAACAACATTGCGATCACTTTTATGCTTTTCGTTTCGGTGTACATCATCTTCCCCATCCGTTTGTTGAGTCTGCCCATTCAATTATGTTTCACTGTCGCGATCGCCGCGATCTATTGCAAACGATCCGGTAGAAAATTCTCCTCCACTAACCGAGTGTAGTGGTGTGTAACTTTTGCTTTCCGCACAAATGCGGAAAGATGCACTTTTTCTGTGTCGGTTTTAGCTGGACCGGTTAAATGCACCTGTCCATTGAATGTAATCATAGGCGTAGGAGAAGCGACTGTAGGGGTATAATGGTGGCAAACTGCGCGACCCCGCTCATTCACTCTTCTTGCCCAATCAGATTTATCGCTGGCCAGCTTTTTTGTTCACTATTACGTTCATGATATTATACTGCTAGCATGCGTCGAACTGTTGTTAGGTTGTGGTTTTTGTTTTCGCCTTCTCGTTCGGTTATGCTATTGTTGTGGCTCGTGGGTATTGTTGGCTGCCGACGGTAGCGTGCTTGGTGGTGGGAACAATTGGTTTTTGCCTTAAGCCGGGGAGTAACAGTTACCTATTTTATGCTGCCATCCGCGGGTCGTGTGTTATGTCACATTTCCGCTTCTTCCAGCGATGAGGTCTGGCCTTTATTAATTTCCTCACCGTTGATTATCCGAGTGTAACGAAGAAAACCCTCCGCTGCTGGTTGGTTGGCGTTTGAATTCATTAGGGGAGGAAAAAATGTTCCGATGCATATCGATACTTAGCAATGACAAAAATGCAAGTTACTTAAGTCTAGAGCTAGAGTTGAACTCTACAAAAAGTTTAAACAACCACATCGACTGTCACGTACAAAGTGTACTGTAATAAAGCGAATATTTTAGTGCATTTGCGCAACCGCAAGTAATTTGACTGATAGACCTCGTCACGGTAGCTTTCGCCATACCAGCTGGGTACGCACTTAACCCTTCCATCCTATCCGTCTTCTAGCCTGCGGGCCATGCTTAGCTGCCCGAGGGGCCAATATTACTTACGACAGTGACTGAGCCAACACTCAGTTATGACTAACACAGCACAGCACAGCACGGCAAGCCACAACAGCGCCACATTCGTATGACAGCATGGTTTTGCGTTCGGGACTCTCGCGCGTACACCTCGCACGCATAACTGGAATCGGCCTTAACCATCAATTCAATGCGTCCTATTCCAGCGCCGCAACTTGAAGCGGTTTGGTTGTTTGTTGCCATTTTCATAGCAAAAGTGTCCCCAACGAATGGACGCTCCACCCGCGTCTCCCGCGGTTGGTACTTCTGCGTGCCACGACCACGTACACCGCGACGGTGATAAAGAATGCGTTTTGCGCTGCTTCACTATCGGCATTTGCTACGATTGTGGTAGAAACCTGAGCAATAAGGCAAACGGCGTGCACAAACCACACAAAAATGCTTGCGCGCACCGGTTCTGTGTGCGTTTGAGTTTTGTTCGTAGTCACCGTATGTAAATGGTGTGCCTTTCCGGACAGGGCAAGAGACAATATTATCGGTCTTAATTGAAAGCGTTAGGGGGAAAGGTGCAATGGAGTTGTTTTCACTTTTTTTCTGCTCAACATGGTGACAATGCGCAACATGAGATGGAGACTCCTAAGACGCGATAATTTTCTGCTTCCGTTCACGGCCCGGAACTCATGAACTCTCACGTTTCACCGGCATGCCTGTCTAGGAGAGGGTATTAGGGTTTTTGTATTATTTCCACTATAACACACCAGTTAGCAGCTGAATGTGACTAAGCATCGAGCGTGACTTAGCAACAAAACAAAAGCTTTATCGTAACGAAGATCAGCACATGCTAATTGCTTACCACCTAAAAGCCAGTGGTTGTCAGGCTTTGATGTGTTTGATTTAATTTCATAAAATTACAAAATGTTATAAATTATTCTTATCTAAACAAAAAACATTGGGTATATTCTAGCGTTTAATTAATGGCGATCTATGATGATCATGCTCCAACTTCTTCAAGGTTAACCCTTTTTCTAAGTGTGCTTCTTATTAAGATCATATAGTGCAAATCTCTATACCCACCTTACGAAGAAAATCCCCCGCATAAATAGCCTGCTATGATGATCATCATCCTTATAATCTTTTGCCAAATATCGCGAAACAGCACGACAACATTCAACAACTGGGAGGGATTGTTATTATGTCGTGTTTCTTTTTCTTTTTTCAATGCACCCCACCCTACCCAAGGACAAGAAGGTGGTGCACATTGACTGACAAAAGTCATAGTGAGCAAGTGACTCTCGGCTTGGATTTTAACGGTTAATCTGTACCGTCTCCTAAGGGTGACCAGATGAATTTTGTTCCCGGTGTGCGCTCTAAGCGTTTGTAATACCCGACGCGAAGCAAAACATACATCTTCGCAAAAGGAAGATACCACAAGGGGGCACATGTCTGCCCCTGTAGTACACACTCTTACAGGTGGAACGATGATGCGGTTTAGCGTTTGTAACGCCTGAATCGTGGAAAAGATACGACATTGCCACGAGCGGTTTTTTAGCTTTCGCTTTAGTTTGGGACCAACACCACGTCCACGGTTGCTACTAGCCGGTGGAGGTATTTTGCGCTTTAGGAAAAAGATAAGCACACTCACAATCGCTTGACGGCACGGTGAGATGCTCCCGGCACTCCCGGCACATTCGCTGTGCCATGGCACGGTTCGCTCGGGATGCTGTGGCTTTTTTTGTTGCGTCTCTTCGGTTTCACAGCACTTTCTCAGCACTAGGTTTCCCGTCTGCCTGCACAGGTTGCTAGTGTGTAACAGGCTTTGCCGGTGTTCAAACAAAAGCAGTACAGGGTGACACACGAGTCACCCTGCTGGTCCCTTATAAAAACGGTGAAGTTATGGAAAGCTTCTTTTTTACCTTGAGCAGCGCTGTGGATTAATTTTCCATCACGGTGTGCAGGGGTGGTGGTATCTTGCGCGACTCACCCTGTGAGGAGTGGTGGAGACTTCAACGTAACCTCCCCATCCCTGGATGCATCTCTTTATTGTCTTTTACCACCACCACGATGTTCTTTTAACACCCGGGCATCGTTGCCACACGATGCAGGGGCTAATTTTTATCTCTCACTCATTTGACAATGTGAGGAAGTCTGTAGCTTTGGGCCCGTTAGTCACTTTCGGTCGTCGTTGTGCTGGGCCGTGTGTCGTTGTACGGTTTGTTTTTGTTTTGTTTTCTCCACCGTGTTCCTCGGCGCAACCCTATCGCCTGTTTAGCTTACCCTATGCATTTTCAAGTGAGGAAGCAGTTTGCTTTAGAGTAACGTTTTGCATCAGCAGCAGGTTGTGCGGATTGTTATGATTATGATGAGATAAACTGCAGTGCAACTTAAAGTGCTTCTTACCACATGCCACATGATGAAGTTAATTACGCGCTGATTCCTTTCCACGAAACTTCGACTTTTCGCTCTTTTTCAAGTGCTTTACTTCCCGATTTTGACTGTTTGGTATCTTCCAAAAAGTCCCAAAAGTAGCGCGATGCTTAACGACGTACATATCCTGTGTACATTGTGTCTTCTCGTAAGGATATATTCTGAGTTGAGGCGAAATTTTCACGCATCTTGACATGTGTGTTGCCATGTGAGCAAATGGCGGTATTTATGTGCAAAATGGTGAAGGGTCACTATAGTGTGATATCACATCACTCATTCACTGACGACTTTCGAGTTTCGAATATATGTCGGTTGGGGGAATTTCTTCCCAAAAACACAAGCATATAGGAATTTTATCAACTTGAGCAAGCAATAAGAGGTCGGTTGTAGTGAAATTAGCTTCCATTTTGTTTTTGTTTTTTTTTGTCGGCAGGATCGAACGGTACAGATTGTGGTAGAGATGAAGAAAATTAATAAAGTCCCGAAGAACGTCACATCCTTGCAACCGGTTATGATGTGGCTTTCGGAAGACCGTGAGCTGCTCTAAACTTATCTTAATTTTGAGCGGTTTTTCGGAAGGCGGCGGAGCGATGCGATGCGAAGTTTGTTTGATGTTTGGTAATTAGCTGGGTGCTTTAATAAGCTTGCCATGGCACATTTCTATGGTTATCCAATACGGGAAATTTCCGACTGGTAGCTGGGGAGCGGGTTGCCAGTGATGAGGTCGGATCACATTTAATGTTTAATATTCACATTAAATCTGTTGGTAGAGAAGTAATAATAATAATAATAACAAGATATCTATGGTATCCCACACACATTCCTCAATGTACGCTGCATACGTGTGTGCCTGTCACGTAGTCTGCAAGCCGTCCGTTGTTCAACGATAATTGCATTCTGGACAAGCTCTCGCCTCGGAAGAAATTAGAAAACAATGGATAATGGAAGGGAAAAAATGCAAAGCTGAGGATGAGATGCTTTCGCACTCCGTGTACGGTAAGGCTATCGTTCGTGTATGTTCGAAGCTTATGCTGAAACGGAACAAAACTGAGTAAATGTGTCAGCTCACAGAGTGTGTTGCCCGTCCGCAAAGTGCACTCGTCAACACCTTTTTTTTGTGCAAGTGTGTCACACAACAATACAATCGGCGGTCTTTCTTCTGGCTTTCTGCGGTACGTGCGTTAGCACATAAGACTTTGCGATTTTATCATACCGCAGCGTTGTGCGAGACTGTAGGTTGGATCGTTTAATGATGGTTATCAAGCTGATGTTGAAGATTTTTGTCTCTTTTTTGCACACGCACCTCCCGCCCATTTACTCACAAGGGTTTGATACTATGTCGAAGCATAAAAAAGCATAATTAAGCCAGCGGTCGATAGGCACGTGGAAGATGTTGATGTTTTTGTGTGTAGCACATGATTTCGTTCGTTAGCCTTAATTACCAAGCTTATATGTAGGAGCCTTATTAGTTAGTGTCGTGTGGAGCACTGGAACAGTTAGACGAGTTATTTTTTATATTAATGTGTATATACATATGTGTATATATATACAATGTAAAATAATTGTTTCTGAAAGTCATATTTGAAAATAGTTGAATCGAGAGTAATAAGTTTTGAAGTTTCATGAATAAAAAAGCAATTCTTGAACATTACACCATATGATAAATTAAATTTGATTTATCTTCATTTGTCGAAAAATACAATTTGGTAACCCTCCTTGGTCAACGAAACAATCGCTCGTCGGCGCCAACCCACACAATGGGAAATGGTAACGAAATTTTGCATTGAAAATGCTTAACGACTCTTCTGGTGCAGTTCATCAAACCCTTAAAAATTTTCCACCAGCATACGTCCACCAAACCCCTACCGGGCGGCTGATTGCTGACCGCGAAGAAAAGTGGTTAAGGGTTCTTTTGTATTTTCCAATTGGCCATATTGTTTTCCGATCCGTAGAGGGTCGTGTTGCATCAACCCACCGCAGCCCACTTCTTGTTTGCTGGGTGGGTAAAAATGTGCATTTCGGTTGGTACCAAGTGGGGCAACAACAACGCACAAAATAAAACAACAACAAAAAAACGCACCCGATTCGGCTTGTCATAAACCTCTAGGTGTGGCTGAATATGCCCGCTAAGTGGTTCTTGTCAGTCAACCAGCAAAATGTGTGTGTGTGTGTTTTTATTTATTTTCAACGCATTTTTTCCACATAAAAGGATAGTGTCAAATGCAGATAAAAACATTATCCAGAGGCAGAAAAAATAGCGTTTGGGGACAAACTTTTTTTTTTGGTTTTGTTTTCAAAAGTACAAAAACACAAATTTACTCACAGCCGCGCACTGTACAAAGCACACCTTCTTAAATGCGTTAAATTTTATGCAGCGGTTAGCAGCGGCAAATGAAAAGCAAAGTGCAAATACTAACAACGACGAAAAAAAGAAGGGAAAATGATAAATTCCGAACCTAACAGAAGAACGCTCGTCACTTGCATGTGTCCTGTCGCTGCGTTTGTGATAAAACAGTGACGTACAGTAAACAAAAAAAAACACGCTTATTTATATTCCAAACACCCGAAAAAAGATGAAACTTCAAAAATTGGTGTGAAGTACGCTCGGAGGTACTAATTTGCATATTTGTGTTGTTGATAATTTGTCTCCCCCCTCTCTGTTCGCCCCCTACGTGATGCAAATGTGCAACATGTGCAATCGTGTGGGGGGCAAAAAAACGGCCTAAATATTCTCGCGTTGGTAGACGAATGTGACGGTGCGTTATGGAAATGTTATAACTGAAACATTCCGCTATTTTTTTTTTGTTTAGTGTTGTTGCAAAACATTCCACAAAACATTACGTTCCTTTGGTGAGGTTGAATGCTATTTCATCACCTTCCATAAAGGCAAGATGGTGTGACAATGGGATGCATTTTTACCAAAACCCTCAGAACGTGTCTCGCAGCGTTACAGACGAAGATAGCACGGAGTGTATCGGACACAGATCAGACGCACAAGTATGCGTATATCATTATCCATCCGCACATTCTTCCCTGCGTAAAGTGTCTATTATGTTGGTACTGAAATGTGGCTTCGTACTGCACTTAAGTACCATTTTTTCCCTTCTCGTCTGTCTTGTTTCTCTTCGCTTGCTGCTGAGGTAATAATGTGTATTTGTTCTGCCGGTGCGCAAGAAGATGTTTGCAAACATGTGAGGAAATCGGGAAACCACCACCAAAAAATCACCGGCTTGGACATTATTTAGACGAGCGAAGACGATCTTCCAATAAATCCACGGATGACACAACGCATCGGTTGCGCCGGCAGCTTTTAAAGTGGGAGTAGCAACTTCCTAGAGTGGTCGTGAAAGAGGAGACGTGTAGTGTTTGCGTGTACGGAGTGTGACCCTTGAGATGAAGATCGAAGTGGCATACGTTTCGCCGTGTTCTCCCAACCCGGGCCTAAGATCGAACCGGAGGAACAACACCGCGAACCTGCGCTGTGTCGATGGATGTGTTGTTAATTAATCGTTGATTGTGTATGCTCTTTTAAATGAGTAGCCCCGCGTCGTGTGCTGCCTATGGCCGACAGGTTGGGTTGGAAAACGGCGCAAGGTGCGTGCCCAGGGTGTGGGGGCAACCGCGTAAAGTACACAAACGTAAACCATTATCCAATAAAGTGGTGGAAGGGGACAACAACGGATTACATCAACCTGGTCTGTTATTCCCGGCCGAAGAGTGTGTCCGTGTGTGTTCCTTTCAATGTATTCTCAGTGCTGCACCCATTTGAGGCAGGGGAAAAAAACAACTTTACTGTTGTGTACGCTAAATCACTCAGCTAAAAAGTGAGCTTGACAGGAAATTAACTAACTCGTCTTTGGCACTGTCGTCAACATACTCCCACCGGAATATTGGTGATGATCCACCCATATGTTTCCCTCTCATCATAATTGTGGCATCATTCGTCGTATGGAAGCATTAAAATAACTCTCAGTGCCATTGGGTGTGGTTTCACCCGTTGCCATTCTTCACTTTCGTTACTAACAGTTAAGCGCAGTTTGGATACGCTTAGAAAGAAATGCAATAGGAATTTAGTAACAATGTTGTACCACTGAATACGTGGGAGTTCGAAGCGATTCAATGCTGACAAAAACCACCTGTTCAACAGATGTTTTGAATGTCGGCGATTGTATGATACAGTCGGGATTTTATTGGGAACTTGTGTGGAAATTTCCAATGGAAATTTCTAATTGATGCTGATTATAGACTGTTACTGATTTTATGGTTTTTATCATGCTTATGAAACAATATTATGTTCTCTGGTATATGAGGAGTTCATTAGTTTCAGCGATTCCTATTTTTTCTGATGAGGAATATTCATAAACTATCCTGAATCTGAAATAAAATGATGTATTAAATGAGGAGTCATTTAAATCAGGAATAGGTGATTAATAAGTCTTAAATCTTGATTTTCGCATGGACTTACTGATGTCAAGGCAAAAGTTTCAACACCAAAAGAACCAATTCTCAAAGATCGAATTTCTGTTCGAATTGGTCACCATTTCCCTTATCAACGATGTTGCAAGGGTTCAGAATATTGTATCTTCATGCGATTTGATATTATAATTTATGAGTTAGACTTATGTCCAATTAAATTTAAATATCAATCCTGAGCGATGACGCTACTTAATGTTACACGCGGTGCATCGCACATGCATTGCAACATATACGCAACGTGTGGTAAGTTGCGTGACACTGTCGGTCGTGTAACTAATTGTCGCAGCACGCGTGTGTCACCTTGAACGATTGCTTTTCTCTTAACTTCCTAAAACGCTCAGCATCCCCACAGAGTGCTCCCTATCTTGCAACATTAAAGTACAGCTGCGGATGGTTATTAATTGTATTTTTATGCATGTTGGTAACATCAGTTACCTTTATTCTAGCAATGTTGCTACACATTTGTTGCCTTGCACACTTAAGCACCGCTTGGTATCGCTGGTTTGTAGAGGACCGATTCCGATATGCTAGACACCGATGAGTTTACTATTCCATTCATCATTCCCGCAAGCGAAAGGGGTTTTCTGCTCTGGGTAAACCGGTTTCCTGCATATGTGTTTGCTCGGTAGTCGAAGCAGCGGCCGTGATGTAAGCGGCAAAATGCATTCATGTCATCGGCAGCATGTGCGTTTGCGATAGATTCGTTAGCTGAGTCAGCAGAAGGGAAGTTTTTGAAACGAGATAGGAGGGTGATTTTTTTTTTTCAATGATATCGTTATCAATAACAGCTATGTTGTCATTCAGAGACATGGGTTTTGAAGAAGTTGCAAGAGACCCATTTGGACATTTATTTTCAAATAATTTGTTTCTTGTTTGTTAAATAAAGTTTAGAGTATTATTTGTAAAAGCCCCTTTAGGAATTCATTTGAAAACAGCAAACTTTCCACCAATCATCTCCTAGCTATCCGTCCGAATGCATGCAACGAGACAATTTCATCGATTTGCAAGCTAGCCTCTGCAAGTCAACGCTAAAGCATCATTGCACATAAACATATACGAAGTGGAAGTCACATGCGTACGTCATCATTTTGAAGTGATCACGTACGTTTGAAGCGCACAGCACGTTGTGCGAGCGATGCGTTTACCGCTGCTGTCGAGAGAAAGTGGATGGAAAAAAGGCACGAAATACGAAATACCGCAGCGATGGTGAGGAAATGCAATGCCCTCGCGCCAGCCAGACACACACGCTATTGATTGCTGATTTATTTATTTTTGCCATCCCCCCCTGCATGTTGCTGTTGGACAACCAGCATCGAGCTCGCCCTGTGTGTCTCGGTTATATTGCCCGAGGGAAAAAGGTACTAGATTGTGACTAGTATCGAGTGTCTGTTTGCAGCATCTTTGGCGACTAGACGAAGAAGCCAAGGAGGCAATCATGAAATGAAAGTGCTTCGGATCGGTTCTCATTTTCGTTGTGTGCGGTAGAATCAATATGGCTAATGTGCGTGGCCGGGTTGGGCAGAGAAAGGTTAACGTCGATGTGATGTGGTATGTCATCTGTTGCCTGTCCTGTTTTTATGCGGCAGTGGCTGCTGGAACTACTGTTTAGACGAACGGAGGCATCTGTCCGTTACCCCATGTTTTCTCAGCTTGATTGGAATTTTCTCTTCAATAGTTCCGAGTGGACCGGTTGGGGAAAATTCTTTACGACAAACTTCTCATTTTATACTATTTTCTTCTTACTTTAATAAATGCCACTAAAATGGACAACTTTGCATATGTAAAAATACTTTCCCTGTGGATACTGAAATGTTTGCGAGTAAAAAAACACAACCGAGAAATGTGTGAATTTTATTGTAGGGTCGCATGGAAAAGAGTAAAAACGAGCAATGAAAAAACTCTGTAAAAGTGCACATGTTTTGCTGTACGCGGTGCCACCTTTTCCTGCTGACAAATCTTCCGCCCAGCGAGCATCACACCACAATCAAAACCCACACTTTATGTTGAGCACCAGTGCAGCACTGGAATGTGCACGCCGGTAGTGCCCGATCCGATGCGAAAAGGACCCCACCGGGGTAGGGCAAAATGCAACAAATTTCACCCGTCTGCGTATGCATCAGCGGTGGTGCGCTCGTCGGATCCTTGATCGGACGGAATGTGTGACTGTCGCCGTCTTCAGCCCGGCGTGACGGGATGTGCTGACTCAATTTATCTGCCGTTCAATTGCTGTTCGATTTGACGATGGGACGAGCAGAGAATGTGATTGTGTGTAGACGGTTCTTACCGAAGTCAGCATGGGACGTCCGCGGATCCCGACTATCGTCACGATCTTGTGCAAATAAAATTCTGATGAGCGAATGGTGAAATTTGCAGCGCAACGTTTCCACCGCATGGCCGCATCCCAACTTTAAAAGGAATGCACCAGGCAAGTTGTCAGCAACAATGGTCCTCGTACCGCGTGTACGCGCGCGCTTCTCTGTGTTGGCATCGGTATCATTGCACTCAAGTGCGGTGTTTGAAATATTTGAGTAGCGAAGAAGTGAAATTGACTGAGGTAATAGGGAAACGAGTTTATTGCGCTTTCGATCGCCTGTGTAACGTGTGTATGTGTATGTATGCGGTAGATTGAACTTTCCTCTTCTGTGCCAGACGCGTCGTGAATGCAGTTTTTTCCTTCCCTACGCTAACCATCATCAAATTGTCACTCCGTCCCGGTTTCTTTTTTTTTTTTGCTTATCGTGATGTTGATGGATCCTTCATCGGTTTGATGGTTGATTGGCGCTGTTACGTCAAAAGCAAAACGATTCGATTGGGATTTGACGTGCAGCAGATAGTGTAGTGTAGGAGCCATTTTGTTATTTATTTTCACAGAACACACCATCGTTAAAGTATTGACTGTTTTGTTTGTTTAAATTGTAACTCTCTGCACAAAGCAAAGGATGCAGCGGATCAAACGACGTGAACATGCATAAAAACACACACCTCACGATGATCTGATTGAGCAAGCGAAACCGGTGATGCGTAAGAAACAAATTATGACCAATCGAGGCCGATATTCATTTCAGCTGACTGGATGTTTGTTTGACTAACGATAATTAGCACTTGACTGTCCCATCACGACGGGAAGGGTTTTGCGTACACGAGCTGCGAGCAAACGAAACCAAATCAGTTGTGAAATGTGCAAAAATGATTAAATTTACATTCACACACCCACAGCACGAGATTGGGATGGGAGCTTTTATTATGCTTCGATCTAATTAGTAACAATTTGTAAATGCTTAATGTTGCTCTCTAATTGATCAGCAGCGTGATTTTATTATTACTGACACATCACGACCAACGAGGATAAGGTTTGTTGGTGATCTTTCATATAATCATGGGTGATATTTACATAATTTTGGATTGGAAAATTAGCAAAAAAATGTGTTTTATTCTATTTAATGTTTTATATTGCTTTATATTTTTATTATATAAGTTATGGAAAGTCTAGAACGGCAAAGAAATTTAATTGAATTAAAATATTAAATATCCTTATTCTTTGCATCTACAAAAGAGATCATGTGAATTAAATTTAGGGATGCTTTGAGGGATGATTAAGGGTGAGCTTTTGTCAAAACGTGACCAAATCTTTTACTTTGCTCTTTCCATGGGAGAAAGAATTCTACGTATGTGTACTGCCTTTTTCTGTCTCATAGCGATTTCGTAATTCTTTCAACAGCGTTGGTTAATGTCAAAACTATTTTTTCCTTCTACAACGTTATGTTTTTCAATTAGCGTTTTTCATCTCTCAAGCGAATGATTTGGGTGCAGTATAAGATTAAACGTGGGGTAAACCCTTCTGCGGACGTCATCAAACCTTTAAGTGTTTGTCACCCTTCCCGAAGCGGTGTTAGCACCGGCAGTCGTGCTAATCAACACTGCTTCTCCGCAAACACCGATATTTATCTACTCGAATCCGTCACGTTGTATTGATTTTCTGCAAACGCGTCTCCGTGCTCTGGTTATCGCCAGGGATGGGAGGCACTTCCTAAAATTAGCACCCCTTCGTGAGTTTCCTCCGGTTTTTTTTTTTCGAAGCACATCTCGATCGTTTCAGGATTCTTGGTTATTGGTGTCGGAAGCCAACAAAAAAAAACGAGTGAGGATGAAAGCGAAGTGTTGATGTTGTTGGGGCGAGGTATCAGATGCTGGGGCCTGTCTCTGGTGTGTTATGCACTGGTTTCGTGAGTGTGTGTGTGTGCGTTTTTTTTCGATTTGTTGCTATGTTGGGGTTTATAATTAGCGTGCTGATCGTAATATGGAACCTCTTCTCTCACTCTAGTTGTTGGTTCGATTTGTATCACCATGTTGTTCACGATGTATCTAACACAACGTTTGTAAGTGTGCTTGCGTGTGTATGTGTGTGTGTATATATATTATGCTAACTGCCCTCTAATGTCATCGTATTCATCGGTACATCGGTGTCAATCCGTTCGAGCTCTGTTCCGTTGCGTTGCTCATTCCCCCTCCATTTGCTCGATCGATTGAAGAATGTTTTACCCTTACCGAACCTTCATTCCTTACAACGTCACGTTGGTTAACACCGTTTGCACCGGACGTATCGCGGACTATAATTAATTGCACTATTATCATTCGGCAGTTTGTCAATTGATTTTAACCGAGTGGCTCTATTTTTGTGACTTACCAACAAACTGTGCATGCTCAACGAGGTGACATTTTCCGCGACGAAGATAACGAAGGAGCAGACCGAATCGGCTCTTAAAGCGGTGTGGGTGATCCTTGTGATCCCTGACGACGACGAAAACGAACACAACGAAGATGACAACGAGGATGATTAGCAAAGATCGCGATCGCGATCCCATCGGAGGCTGGCAATAGAAAGGGACCTAAAACTAGCCGGCACACTCTGTACGTGATGTGCTGTGCCATCTCCTCTCTCGCTGGTACTGCTGCTGTTATTTCTGGTTGTTGTAGTGGTCGGGTGGCTTTGGTCGAGTGTGAAGAAGCGCCTTCCGATCATTCGAAGATTTGCCGGTTCGAAGTTTGCATCGGGGCGTATTTTGCGCACCGCTACCGTTTCTTTGCTACTGCTCACTGCTGCTGTTTCATAACGGTTCGGGTTATTTCGCACTAGTCGCGAACACCTTCCTAGAGGCTGATTTGCATCTGGAACAAAATAAAACTCTAGTTCGAAACACTAATTCGGAAGACTTTTGCAAACATTAATTAGTGTGTTTTTTTTTTTATATTTGTGGTGTTTGTGTGTATTTATGTGTATTTATGTGTATTTTAGAAAGTTCATGTTGTGTTATTTTCTTTTGTTGCATTTTCTCGCTTTACGTGTTTATTTTTTAGTTTTCATGTTTTTATAACATGAAACGTCAAAATAGTACAAAAGCAAATAATAATATATAAAACAATTTACAAAGAAACCTTTATCAAAAAAAAAACCATCTAAACGAGAAAATGAAACAATCAGTCAGTGTGCTTTTGAAGAGGGTGAATAATAAAACACGAAACAAGCAGACATGCCTAACGAATGTGTAAAAACAACTTGTAAACTGTGTCAAATTCAATGTGCTTCTGTGAATAATTAACGTTTTGGGCAGATTCGTTGCCCGAGAAGTGTGCAACATATAAGTTAATGCCCCTCCGAAAAAGGCGCACCAGTTCGAGGATATTAAAAGTCGTGATGGATAACAAAACAAAAGACCTGTTTCATATGTGTGCAGTGTGATCTAAAACGATTTTAATTATTGTTTTTCTTCTTCTGTTTACTATCCATCCATAATATTCGTGCGTGTGTGCAAATATATAAATATATAAATAAATTATCTCTTTGTCGTTGTGTTAATTGAGTGTAATTTTCATCCTGCAGCGCCACGTGCCCGGCCTATTTGTGCACCGCCACCACTCCATCATCTCTTGTGCTCTTTCTCTCTCACTATCTCTCTCTGTCACACCTCTATCTATTAATCGTGGTCTCGATCCTCGAGCATAAATCTGAATGTGTGATCGTGTTTGTGAATGTTTTGTGATATGAGGTTTGAAGAATGATTAAGTATAATGATAAAAATATAAATATATCACGCTCGCGTGTCCTGTGTGCCACATACAACATAAATCGTCAAACGAACGAAGCAGGGAAAAGCCTGCGGATATCAAGGAAAAACAAAATCGTGGGGATCGTGTTTGATCGCGTTGGCTGATGGAAAATAGAGTCACAATTTAAACGTTCCCGCTAGGTTGGAAACGTGTGTGTGTGTGTGTGTATGAAAGCCGTACGATAACCGCACATCACAGGATAATTTAAAAAAGTGCCCGATAATAATTATACCACCAGCAATGGCGCGCAGTATCAAATGATGGGTTGTGTAAAATGTTGCACTTAAAAGGACCTCCCGATTGTTGGAATGTGTGCAGCAAAACTGGTTACCCACCGACCCATCCTTCTACACACACACACGCACACAGCCATGCCCACAACAAGGGAAAATAAAATGCCGGAAAAATATCAATAATGCGCCGGTTTGGACAATAATCGTCGTGTGCGTCATATGTTTCTGCAGTGGCATAAAAAGGGCAGGGGAAAATTCCACCCAACCAAAAAATAAGCGGCTAAGGGGGGTTGGGATGTAACACAGCAGGCAGTATGTTGTTAATTAACAAAAATTATCAACCGTGCATATGATTATAATGACACATAAATCAATGTTGGTGTATTTTTTGTTGTTGTATTATTGTTGCTGCTGTTGCTGGTGGTGGCTTTAAGGGCGCATCCTTGCCAGCCGCGCATCGGTTGTTGTGCCTACGGGAGTCGGGTTCCGTTGCGGTTTGCTGGTGAAAATTTGCGGAAACTTTGATCTTCCTGTTGCTGTGGTGAAAATTGTTCCTTTTTATGGTGTATGGTAGTCGGCATTGTGTGTGTGTTTTTCACATTGAATTGTACCATCGCCATGTGGCTGAGTGTGATGAGCAAATGTCTCTTACACTCCTATCTGTTTGGGGGGTAAAAAAGCTAAAGCAAAAGAGTGCAACGAAAATAAAAATATGAGGGAAAATTTATACCCCACGTGGCTGTTGTAACAAACGAGCTGAAGATGTGTTGTTGCTGAGCCATTAGGAAAAAAAGTACTATAAATCATTCTCATCATCGATGATACCGGGATGTGTGTTTCCATGTGGCGTAGCATAATTTGCAAATAATTACCTTTTGCGTGTATGTGTGTTTGTAGCTTGAAAATCGCTTCCACACCATCATCCACCTGTTTTCTGTGTATTTTGATCGTGTAGAAAATTTATGTTTGATAATCTGGGATATTTTGTTTGGCTCGGTTTGTGTATTTTGGTAACGGTGCCGTGTTTCATACGGCAGGACCGGTCCAAAATCCCATTCGGATCAATTAAAATTTTAATTTTAATAGTCTTGGTTCAGACCTGCGAACACACTGCTTGTTTCATATTTTTATTGAACAGCTAATCGAAGCTTTTATTAGAAACACAATCGAACCCAGTTTTCCTATGCTAACTTGGATTGCCAAACTTTATGGGAAGCTGACAGCAGACAGACAGTAACCTGGAGGTTTATTAACGCCAAAACGCATACACAAAAAAATTAGCTTAAAGTATGATAAATAATGTATGAAAAACATTATTGGATGGTAGTGTATAGATTCTACATGGTCGATTCGAGAAAAGCCTCAGTGACGGGTAATTTGTTTCAAGGGGATTTTGTTACTCATCTATTTCACTCGCCATTTTTTTTTTTTTTGCACAACCAGCTCACAGTTGGTGTGCCTGCGCTGATAATTACTATCTGATTGGAACAGCATTAGCGTGCATCGTCCTGCAGCCGGGACAGGCAGGGAGTAGTAGTTGCAGTATAATATGTTAGCCAACCGTATCTACTGTGCTGTAACATAATTATGTTTTCCATCATTCGCTGAGTAACAAAAACGTGCTCAGCGAGCCTGCTATTCATCCCCTATTCCAAACGAAAAACCCACATTATCACAAAATCCCTCGTTTTGTTTCGGTATTACAATGTACTTTCCCGTCGTTTTCTGTTGATATTTTCAAAACGGGGAAACGAAATTCAAAGCCGAAAAATAGATCAATCCTAAATGCGCTAAACAATCACGTGTATGCGATCGTGTATGCATTGCCGTATCTCCCGAAGGATGGAAAGCCCCTGTAATTGTGTCCATCTGCGTGGAGCACACGCCTGTACTCTAATGCTGTTGATGACTCTTAATTAAATGAAATAAAACAAAAATCTCCCAAAATCCCATCACTCTCAATACACAAATTCTTCCGTGCTTTATGCGTGTGGTGTACCCATGAAAAATGTTGTATTCTGTACTGTACATTCCAACCATTGGATTGATAAATGTAAAACATATCTACTGTTGTGTGTGTGTGTGTGTGTTTTGCCACGCACAAAACCGTGATGAAATAATATGCAACGCCATTTGTGTTGTGCCTGCGTAAATCCAATACCAAATATTGTTTCATTTTGCTGGTGCTGATTTGTGGTGTGTGTGTTTTTTTTTAAACAAATAAACGCCCGCGCGCGTGTGTGTGTGTAAATTGATAAAATATGAAAAGTCGTACAAAATCACCGAGCAGTCCATGTGGCGGAGGTGTGGGCGGTGGAGGGGGCGGAGTTGGCCCTATCTGTCCGCTGCGAAATGAGGAATCGTCCAAATCGTACCCATCGATCAGTGCAGCCTACTGGTTGCCAGCACCAACACCGACACCGTACCAAGTGCCAGGTTAGTATGGAATGGTGTAGTTGCAAGAGAAAAACGTTGACTTTAATCCTACTAATAAAATCGTACACATTTATCTTAAATTATAACACAATTGCATGGTGAGGTCCTTTTAAAAAGTTTGGGACTATCTCGATTTTTTTTTAAATTATTAGAATTGTGTTGGAAATGGAGAGTGATTTACGACTCCTCTTCCTCCAATTTTTTGAAAATTAAATCTGATATATTGATTACGAATGATACCGACAAAATTCACTAAATTGTCCTATCGGGCTGCTATAGGACCTCCAACAACAGAACTCACAAAGAAGAAAATATAGTTGAAGTTGAAATGAAGTTTATCGTTTCGGAGCGTCATTTGTCTGCTCTTGCATAAAAAAGTGCATTATTTATCCATCACACCAAACCCTGGAAGCGGGTCCTTGCACTCTCCAGCTTTTTACGTTAGCAAAAGGACATGTTCCTTTTCTACGTCGAACCTCCGCCCGCCTGCCGTAAAAGGATCGGAAGAAAGGTCGTAAAAATTTCAATTTGATCTGACATTTATTTCATTAGCGCTCATTAATTTAATGACGTACTCATCGAACTCTTCGGCGTACGCTGGGGTGTTGCTAGTGGGAGACCGGGGGACCCCTGTTGCAATTCGCTTCAGCGCCATAGCGCCCCACGGTTCGAACCGAGTTTGTCCTTCTAACTTTAGTGCAGTGTGCCTGTGCAGTTGTTCCCTAGTTTTCCCATTCTCGTTCGTTTTTTTTCGTGTGCAAAATGGATAAAAAGGGCGACAGAAAGTCCTACTCGATTTGTTCCGCTTATCGGTGAGGCGATTATTGATTGCATTGCTGCTTCCGCTTCACTGGGCACTAATTATTATGCACTTCACGGCTGGCTGGTGAGTGAGAGGAGTACTTACAAGCAGCAGGCGGAGGGGAGTGATGCTGTGGAATGGGGAAGGAAAGCACACCCGTGTCTACTCTGAGAAAGTGCCTGGCGTTCGGGAAATCGCTTAAGAAGATTCGAATCGTAAAGGGTCTTTCGTCGGCAGGGTAAACCGTCGGTCCTCTCCAAGGAGTTGTCTTCCAAACGAACTACTGCACGGGTGGGTTTGTTGCGGAGCTTCATTACGACTATTGCAGCAGGTCGTCGGTACAGAGGGGAGCAATTGCGAGCAACACTGCCATGTACATGGTCTGTAATGAGGACTTGCCCAAACCGGGAGCTCTGGTACTGCAGAGTTTAGCCCACTCGACCCTCTCAAGAAATAGTGAAGCAAGCAGAAGAAAAATGTCTTTCTAAAGACACTAGCGCACTGCTCGTTGGTGCTTCGTTCGTCTGCTTCGTTGAGTGGAGTTTAATGAAAATGACTTCCTCTTTTTTTAAGGAGACTCGAAGAAGAAGGGTGAGCCTCTTGTTTCAGGACGAAGATAAACTTTGCGACACTTAGAACGCGACTGTTTGCTTCGTACGAAATCTACATGGTAGTTTTTCCGTCCCATCGACAAAGTGCGCAGAGCGGGCGGACGAGTTTTGTCCTCAATTTGTGGAATTAATCGGTGGAGAAGTTGGAAGACTGCGCAGAAACTGACCAGATCCATGATTCCGAAAACCAAGTAACGTACCATCCCTCGGGAGAATCGGTAAAGACGTGCCAAAGATGGGCATTTTGGTGCGGTGGAAGCTGTAGTTTATGTAATATGAATATCAATTAATTTACCATCTTCTCCGCCGGATTCGGTCTCGGGAGTGGCTTAAGCCGGACGTGGTGTGCAGGAAGTCCCCACTGCCATTACGTTTGATTCTGGAGGGCGTGTGTGTGTGTTTGTATGCATTAGTGCGACAGCATCTCTCATCTCAATACAGAGAGAGAGAGCGCCATTTCCCTTACGGAATTGAACCGAAAGAAGCTGCAGTGTGTTTAGCTTGTAGCTTTTCTTTCGTTTGTTCCTGGCCCAACTGTGTACGTCATTTTCTTGTAGGATACGTCTCTACCACCACCACCATGCACGTGGTACGTGACTTTTATTCTTGCTCTGTTCGGTTGTTGCATATTTCTTTCCATCCTCCCACGGGATTGGAACCATAGGAAAGAAAGTTGTTGTTAGCTGTCCACGTAGCCGTCGTCGTCGTCGTCGTCGCCGTCGTAATGGAAGTGTTTATGTGCATAAGAAAACAGTTTCTCGATGACTACGGTCAAAGCAACGGTTTCCGGTTGGATGGATTATCTCTAACCAAAAAAAAACATGGTGAAAAGCTTAAAACAACATGCCACGTTTTATGTACCACTGCTCAATTGACGGTCATTGTTAGCTAATTTCTTTTTTCTGTGGTTCAATTTCGCTAGCTGACAGTTGTTTTTGGTGTAATGGAATTGCAATAGGGCTTCATTTGTAAGGAGGTACAGCTATGGCAGGGCAACTCAATTGCTAACACGATGATAAATCTTTAAACTATTTGCAACTTTATTTAGGAGTCGTGGAAGTTTTCCGCGCGGTTTTTTTTCGCAATTTAATGTGAATCTTGTTTCAAACGGCTAACCTTTTAAGACGTATCGAAGCAAGTTCTAAGTTTTTTCTTTCCTGTAGTGGAAAGGTACGACTTCCAAAGTTTTCATTTTTTTCTGATAAAATCTTTCACAATTTCGTTCCACTGTTCGCTCTCCATCTGGGCATCTTTTCAATGTTTCACTTCCCTTTATGTGAACCATTCGGCCCTTTGGGTAAGTTGCTGCAACAAATCGGGAAGCAGAATAAGAAACCTTGCATCTCGGCACTATAATAACTTTATTATGTTATACACCGGTTAAAAAAAGAGGGCCGGTGGTATGAAAGGGAGGGTCCGCTTGGACGCGCGCATCTTCGCAAACATCTCCTGCAACTGGTCCAATCTTTTACAAGAGCGCGCGTAAACATAACCTCAATAAACCAGAACACCGGTTCCGCAGCCCGATGTCCCGATCGCATCATCTTGTGAAGAATGTTGCATGCACATGAGAGTATCTTAAATCTAGCCCCCGCTTCTCATATGGTTTCATACGCTTTCATCTCGATTATTTTCTCTTGCTTGTTCTTTTGCGCTTGTTCGAGTGACTCACGGAGGTTTGCCTTTCGGGCGAAGAAGTTCTGAAGAAAATAAAATCTCTTCATCTTCGGCGCCGTGTGACCCTTGGCGTTTCCTTTTTTTGTTGTGGTGTATTTTCGGTGATGCCGCGACTCCGAGCATCCGTTTCGACTTTCCTCAAGGTTTGCCTTTCGTCATGTGTTTACGCTTGGATATGGTTACGCTTACGGTACGCGCACAATTCGGTCCATTCATTGAGACGATTCGGTCGGCAGATTGGTAGCTAAGAGTAGGTCATTTCGGTTTCAGTAAGAACTGCTTCCACCAACGCTGTGCTGTGTCCTCCACCCGCGGAAGGTTTGGTCTCGAGGAGTCGTTTCCGTTTGCTCTTTTTTTGCGTTTGGGGTGTGTTTTAGATTTATTTGCTCATCCATCGTAACGCCTTGTATCGATATAACACAACATCGGTTCGGACTACAGCTCCGCCGATACAGTTTTGAAGAAGACAAACTGTGTCTCATTTGATGATTCAGAAGATTTGATCTGTCCGTTTATTTGCTTTCTTCTTGCACAAACTCCCTTTTTTCGTGGTTGATGCACTGAACAAACTGCCAAAGATTTGTTCTAGCTCGAAATTCGATAACAAACCGGTTCTCTAGCACTTGCTACAGGTTGCAGGATCGTTGTTTGTATGTTTGCTTAGTTCTGGTCACAGTCTGCTCTTCGAAAAGACACCGTCCAAAGAAAAGATGCTTCGTGCTTCATCATCTGACATTAGGAGAGTTCATTGGGAGTTCGCATGGTTCGGTGCCCCGAAATGTCTCAGTGCAGATCCAGTGTTCGTCGGGATTTTTAAATTTATTTCTCGTATCGAAATTGCAAACTTAAAACCATCCACACATCGCTACACACTGAGCGAACGAAACGAAGTGTGTCTTGAGTTGGTCCTTCCTTATCTCGTCGGGCGGTAAACCAATAAAATCGAAACTTTACCCTTTCGAAGATTTTTTCTTCTTGAGTATTTTTGAGCTGACAAAATGATGCCCATCCCCGATTGCATTCCGCCCAATTGCAACTGTTTCCGAGCCAAGTGCACCACTTGGCAGCAGCAAGCTAGCAAGTGTGCGGGTGCCTAAACAAATGAGAAAAGTTTAGTCCTACCGACTACCGAGCGAACGGAAGGCAGAAAGGAGGGCAGTTGACCGATTTTCCGAGCCAGAATAATGTCTTTTCAATACGCACGCAAATGTTTTTGCGCCATACTTCGTCCCAAGGTGGTGGAAAAGATATAAAATCCGTTCGATCTAAAGTGGATCAGTTTATGTTTTATGCAATTTTGCTTCCAAAGTGCACCAAGTTTCGCGGAGATCCAGTTGGCAGCCAAACTTTACAGGATCTGTCTCGGGGTTTGTTGCACGCAAGATAAGTCATTGTCGCGACGAAGCTAAAGAAAAGTTATTTGAGACGTACGTATTGTCGTTTATATACTCTAGAAAAAAGCAAAACTAAGATGCTGGTTTTGGAGAGCAAAGTATCGCAAACTTCGTAAGGCTGGAATTCAATGCAGAGCTAAGCCAAAAAGAAAGCTTTATAGATCCAACAAAGCCACATAAAATACTGTGGGGGAAATTTTATGAAAGTTTTCTTCCTTGTTAAAATTACTACTAGTTTGATTATTTTATTCTTATGGCCTAACTGACCAGTTTCCCAAATACCAAATTGTATTACGGCTTATCTCACCATCAATTGCAACTTGCAACTTAAGCAATGTGAATATTTATAGAATCCATAATTCATTAGATAACTGTAAAATCAACAACAAAGCGTTTGAAACACTGTGAAATTTCATAGAACAAATAAAAAATCAGCCGTAACTGAATGGTCCTTCAAAAACAAAAGAGTTATATGTTCCCAAAACATCCTTACTCACCCATTCATTAATGCTTATCCGCATTGAAGTGTGAAAGTAGGGCGAGAAAGATATGGAAGAAACATGTTTATAAGCCAAATCGAACTCCAAACTCTTCCCATCCATTCTTAAACCCAATGCCCAATGCTCAATGCCGTCGGATCGCTGCTGCTTCGTCTGGCAGGGCGGCGGATATCGGTTGCAATTTTTCCTCCCGGTTCATTTTTCACCGTTCGGTTAGGGTTGAAGATTTTCTGCCGGAACAAAACCGAGAGCTGTTCGACCGGCGGAGCAACCAACGTGTGTCGTATATTGCGATTAGTTATTCTAGCCTTTTGCTCTCCGGTGTTTGTGTTGATTGGAGGGAAAAGAAATTTATTTTACGACATGCAGAGGAAAATCGTACCCGAATACTATGGTTCAACATATTTCGAATCGCACCATCTCCCCCGGAAACCGTGTACACTCCGGGACCGGAGATACCACCGAGAGTGTGCAGTTTTGCAAGAGGTGTGCTCTTGATACGTGGTTGGGGGTGAGTTTTATGTGTGACTTCCTTTCGGGGCAATATTGAGAATCGAGTGCAAGAGAAAGAACCCCCTCTCTGTTGCTCTGTTCTACCGAAAATCAGCGTGGTTTTCGAACTGCCTCGTATCAGTAGCGTCCGGAAAAGAAAAGGTCCCTCCAGCAGGCACTAGCTCTGCACCGTGCCGGTGATCGTGGCGAAAGAACTTCTGCTTTCGGTGTTTAAGATCAACCCCCCTTACCAACCGAGAGCAGAATAATGGAAGCTATCGGTTAAGCAGAAAGCAAAAGAGAAAAAATAACCATTAGAGCGTAGCCAGAATGAATTTATGCGCCAATAAAAGTGGCAGTCCGAAAAACGCTCTCGGTTCATAGTGCAAAATGTGGATGACTTTTCTCGGGCGATTTTCAGTGCCGGAAAAGTGAAGTCTTCCGTTTTGTGTGCCCCCTCCGGTTACGGAACCGTACGAGGAGGAAATGTATCTTCGGGAGGGTCCAGACAGGGAGTTAGCGTGGAATCTTCCGAAAACGTTTCGAACGAAATCACGGAAACACGAAGTGCTGCAGCAACCGGCAATAGTAGTAGCAGCAGCAGCAACAGCAAAGCATAAATTCATTCGTACCTTGACGCTTTGAATATGGTCAAGTTATGTTAAAAGTTTTGGCTGGTTGTGGCTAAAGTTCGAAACACTGTACCAACGCCTGTTTTTTTTCTCCGGTCCTCCGGTAAGGTTAGTGCATTTCCAATTCTACAACACTGCAGCACACGTTTCACGGATGTATGTGTCCGTGCTTCCACCGTGCATTGTTCGTTTCTGCACTTTGGAAAGCTCCGAAAATCAATGGGGTGCGATTTATCTGCATCCTGTTCCTGTGTCCTTTCAGCTTTTCAGCTGCCGTTGCTGTTTCGGGCTTTTCGATGAGTTTTTCGTTTCAATTTCGGATAATAATATCAGCTTGAATTTTTTGGTTGGTTGGAAAGATAGGAATGGTAAGGTGCTATGAGGAATGCCACGACTTGTTGTTAGGAAATGGCTTCCGATCGTATTGTTGGATGGTGTTTCTCACTTCACAAAAATGAAATGAATGATTCACAACCACTACGTGCTACGGGAATTCGTTTTCTTTCGTTTATATAAAGTTTGAAGATGATAAGAGAAAGCTTTCTGCAGTTTTAAAAATGTGCTATAAATTACTTTCCGATGTCTGTTTCATTCTTTAAAAGTCATGAATGATTATGCATTTACTGCCATACCAATTTTGCTCACGTTAAAGAAAACTAAACCTGCAAGATGATGGAACAAATTGTCTTCTCAGCGGGTTCAGCTCGGGAGAGTAATGCATTAGTGGCAGATGAAAAGCCCTAAAGACACGAACAAGTGTGCTCTGTCACTAGGTATTTAGCAACATTATTTTCCTCCCATCACACGGTTCAGCAAAACAGCAAGACAGCGCCGCCGACAAGTGCAGGGCACGGTGTATTTAATTAAATTAAATCGTTCAACGTCGATCTTTCACTACTCTTTCCCGTGGTGTATGCGTGCGTATACAGCGTCTTAAAACGGCGAAGAACCAAGACACTTCCCAACAGGGCTGGGAGAGGTAAAACGAGGCAAATGCGATGTGGTGTTAATGATGGCAGAGTCGTACCGTCACACATGATCTTGTGACAAAAAAAGGGGGAAATATTGGGGCGCCTTCATTCTTAACGTACGAAAAACACATCTGCTAAAACTCCGCGATGGGAGCCCATGTGCTGATGAACACCTTTACCGAATGAAGCTGTTCGTGCGTGTCAGAGATTTGAGGCACGTGACAAAAAGGGAACTCGCTGTTGCGTTTCTGAGGTCGCGGACATGGAAAACTCGTGCCATCACACACTGGCAAAGGCAACTGCGCTGACCGCATAATGTGACAACCACCACCGGGTTTGTTGTCTTCATTAGAACCTATCACAAATCTAGTTTGCTACCACCGATTAACGGAATGCAAACGAGAACAACGACCGGCCACGGCTGCTGGAAAGGTGCAGCACTACCGCGTGCAACAATATTTAGCTCCAGGGCTAGTACGCAATCCACGTGACAGTATTATTTTTTTTTCCCCGACTCCGTTTCCATCACTGGCGACGACGGGGTGGGTGAAACTTTTGATGTCGTAATCCTAACGAGATTTGCGTGACTTGTTTATTAGCTGTTAGTTAGCGGGAGAATCTGCTCGTTTGCTACACTCGCGTAACGCCAACAGCAGCAGCGCAACCGTAGAATAATAATTGCGTTGATTATTTTGTGCTAAAACACATACCCACATTCGTTATGAATATGGTACGGCTAGCAAAGGGAGTTAAATCTCCGTATGGAACGGTGTCTGTACTTGTACTAGAGCAGTTACAGCATCGATATATCAATGTTGAAGCAATGGGAAACTTTTCTCATTCACCGTCGCTCAGTTTGCAGTGAAATGAATGCGAATGAAAGTTTTTCGATTGAAGTTTCCGTAAAAAAAAACCCCACAAATGGATGAATGATAAATAAACAATCATTGCAAGTTTTTAATTTGTTGTCTCCGCTTTGGCAGATGGTACTTCTGCTCGAGTGAAATCGATGATACAAACTTTATGCTGTCACTGACAAACTTATTGATCGTACAGATTTATCATCATTTTACTTCCATTACTAATATAGTTAGCTTGGTTTCAAATATATTTGACAGTATTTGCACAATTATTATGATTTTTTGTTACCTATAACGATAGTTTTGCTTAAGCATCACATCCAACTGTCGTGTCGTCTATAAAGCTTGCTCATACAGCTAACATTGGGATTCGTAAATGTAAATAGCGAAACGTTTAGGAATGTACGTACGAGAAAGGGCAACACCTAACGCGTATTCTTCGCACGTTCATGCTAATGAAGAAGTAATGTGAACACAATTTCGAGCGTTTGAGGTACTACAGGGATTTAATATGTTTGAATGGTATGCATCCGGTGTAAAGTTACATTACAGTTTAAATATTTTGATTCCCTCATATTAAAATTAAATTAAGTCATACGTGCAATAAAATATCGCGGCTTTAATACCTGTTTCTATTTAATATATTTGAGATATTTCTATTATTCACTTCCGACGTTTTGAATCGAGACTCTTAAAGTTGTGAGCAAATTGAACGAGTAGAAGATCCTATAAACAATCAATATTTTGATGTCGAACCTATGAGATATCTTTGCAAAACTCTTGTCCAACACTCGTAGACGGACATTGTGTCAATCGGTACTGGTCGTAAAACACGATAGTTCAATTCTTTGGGAAAGTAAACGTATCCCGACCGTCATCACTGGCATGGTAGATCGCACTGTTATCGTCTCCCTTACAAAATGACCCATAGCATATATCGTTTTCACACCCGATTAATAAATGTTTGTTTTCTGTCGTTTCTTCTCTCTCTTTGTAGGTAAGTGAGCGCAAAGATCAACCCCTGTATGTCGAAGGGTCTCCGATGTCTTCCAAGAAAAAGGGCTGAAATGTGTGGCGACATGGTTTGTTTTAGTTCCGGCCTTGAAAAATATTAACCTGGCTGTAGAATTCATCGAAACTGATGAACTTTAACACGATATGAGTGGAAACAAACGTTATAAGAGCAGAAATTTGTTACGAGATCACGCCGGATATATTTCACTAACGTAGCAAGGCAGAGAACAAGGGAATATCTAATGTGATTTGTTTCATCGCGACATTAAGGCATGGGTTTCATTGTTATTGCATTCCTGTACACAAAAGCGAGCGAAAAAAGCGTATCTGCATTGGCTCAACAACTCTGCGACTTTACAATAGCAATAGTAAAATTCTTGAAACCTGCTATTAGCTAGCGATGACAAAAAAAATGAACGCGATGCATCCACTGGATTTATGTTGCCCGCAGTCTCGGCGGGTTGACTGAAATACGATGCAGAAAGAATGAGGGAACAAACAGCAACAACAGAACTAAGTAAACGAATGGAATGTACTGACCGAGTGCAGTCGAGGGACATGTTTGGGTGAGTCGTCCACGGACCACGAGAGTGAGAGTGATGGCCGAGCGGAGTCCAAACCAGCAAATTACCAGCTGTACGTACAGCCCTTTGTCTCTACGGCAACGGTTCTGCCAACAGCCCTGCTGTGATGAACATCGGTTTTTATTCCCGTTCGTTCGGTGTCAATGTTGGCCCTTGGCCAGAGGGAAAGAGATAGCGTGTGTCCATGGCCGTGGTGGTATGTGAGTATGCGTGGGTCGTTTGCAGGGCCAAAGCCGCGGAACACACTAATCTATGACGAAGTCGTTTTAGCACGAGATTGAAAGCATCATCCCGTTCGGTCCGGTCCAACCTTGGGCGGCTGCTCACTCCCCCACCGTTAGGGAGGCGATTAGCGCACTTTAAATCGACTTCAATTGCTGCCAGCGAACGAAGCAGCCGGTAATGGTGGGTGGATGCGGTAATAAAATTGCTACGATTTCATTCTATAGCGCCCGCGCTGCATCGATCGTGGAATGGAAGCGAATTGCAGTGGGCAAAACGGAACAACTATTGCACTCGATTGTGGAATAAATCGAATTCAACTATGGGCGTGTGGTGTTGGTGTTGGTGGTGGACAGTCGAGTAAGAACTGCAACTGCAGTAAACTGCAGAATTTGGTGTGTGGTTTAACTCGCTTTGTTTGCTAACTACTATCACCACACCGAAACCAAAAATCTCACCCAAGCTGAAAGCGAAATACGGAGGGTAGCAAGCATTATGTAAATGTGATTTTGATTGCATTATGACGCATAAATTGCGAAAAGAGCACCAAACCCGGAAGCATGCTGATCTCAAGTGGTGCAGTCGAGCAATGAAACAGAAAAAAACACCCACCCCAGAGGGTAACTTATTGCTATCGATTGCATTTCGCAGCGCCTTTTTTCATCATCTCCTGCCTGATGGCAGCAGCATCATCATCACGTATAGTTTATGCATTTGACGTAGTGCGACAAAAGCCCCGTCGAGTGCTATTGATTATGAAGTGGTGGCGGGCAGCGGGCTCGGTGCGCTGTTGCTAGGATGTACCGAGGATGTGAACGGAAGGCGGACAACAGTCCACTTAACATGTTATGTTGAACGCACACTATATAGTGTGTCAATTGGTTTTCTCGCAACCGCCGACACCGCACGTTTGACGATAGCCGATGAATGATGGTACTTGCGCAAGGTGTGACATGTGACAATCGAATGTTGCACATACTACGAGCCTTCGAGTGTTTGCTCGACTCCCTTTGGGAGTGAAGTTTGTGCAGTAATGGAGTAAGAGGGTAACGTGTGCCTATTTTACGAGAAGCCGGAGCATTAATATTCCTCTCGTTTGCGGTTTCTTGCCAATACCCAAATGAGATGAGTTATTCTTTTAAACCGGTGTAGCCCATTATTCTGATGGTCCGCTGTCTTTAGACACGAGGCTTATAAATTTAAATCGAATGCAAAACATGTTCATAAACCACTCTAACCGGGCTGTACCTGCATTATCGGCAGACGCGTCCACACTACCTTGGGGAATTCGTAGCCGTAGTTTACAGAGCAAACAGATTAGCCCCTTTCAATTCCACCACCACCTCCCTTCTGTACCATGCGGGGCCAGGACCAGGAGGGTTGCATTATTCAAAAACCAACGTTGCACCGACTCGTTAGCATTTGCTTACAATATTTTACACGCACTTGTAAAGTGAAAATCTAGGCCGACCGACCATCCAACTGCGGGGGTGCGTATTTGAGGGTTTGAGCGAAGTAAAATGGAGCAAAATGGCTAATTATTTAGGTTTTGTATTTGCCGTCATTTAGCGTGTGCGTTGTAAAATGCATCCGAGTGGTCACACTCGTTGTAAAACGGTTCACAAACACGTAGTGTACCTACTTACCGTTCGTACGGCCGGCTCCCTTTGTTGTACCCATTTCGCTGCTCAACATTTTGGTGCACTTTGGTGTATAGGGCTGCGATTGGTAAAAGGACCATTTGCAATATTGCGCAAAACGGACAGCCGAACTTGGTACACGGGGAAGCCACCCCAGGTTGAGTATTACAAAAGTTGAATGCTTTCTAATCGATTAGTTTCGGTGATGGAATTACTTACGATATTCGTGGAAAATGGAAGGCTTTTGTTGCCGCGTACTGTAAACATGATTGGGTGAGTTTTTGGGTGCGCTTTTAGACTGCAAGCCTTTCGGGTGTTCTTTTATCCCGGTCCAAGCCATCTATTAGTGTTGAACCTTTCGACCCAGTGACGGTATGCGCGCGTGTATATGTGTGTAGTTTGTCGTATTTGGTGGCGGTTCGGAAAAGTGTGTCACTGGATCACCACTTTCCGTTGGTACTACGAGGAGCCTTTGGGGCCGTTTCCGAATGGGAATGCATAATCCTCGCTTGAAATATGTATTTTTCCAATGTCCGGAAGTTTCCTGGTTTGTTGTTGTTGTTATTGAACTACATAGGATGCCTTTTTGTGATGCTGATGTTCCCATCTATTCAACGATTGACCAACGAAACAGGTGGGGGAGAAGGAACGGGCCACATACATACACACACTGGACAGGAAGGTGCCCAGCTAAACTAATATTTTCTACCCTGCACTCCCAAATCGGCCGTATCCTCCATGTTATCGGCTTCGCTTGTTTGCGTAACGCGGTTCGAAACTGTGTCTGTAGGTAAATGGCCGGCGTTCTTTATGAGGGATGAATAATAATGACGCCGGCGGAAATCCTTTCACCGGATGCGGTACGCAAACGGGGTTGGGGAATGGGAAGGGAAGAGGGAGCACAGGATCCCACCCGCCATTAGTCGTGGGTTTTTCGTGACCGCATCATCGAAACCACCTTCCCCTGCTCTCCAGAATCACATAATTTCCTCCCGCGGGAGACGGCGTGAGCGATGGGACATGAAACAAATTCCTTTTTTGAGCATGGGAGGGAAAACGATGGGATTCCCCTTTCCCACCCACCATCCAACTCCACCACGGTCCGGTTGAGTGCCAACCGGTTTCGTCGCGTGCAGTGATAAACGTTTTCAGAATTAATCTCTCGCACGCCGTTGGGAAAATGGATTAGTGCTGGTCACCGAGGGCTGATCCTTGTCCCACATTTGATACCGCTTCCATCCTTGACCATACACACCTCGCGATGATGCGTCTGCCGGAACGGCGGCCGGGTCTTAGTGTGGCTGTACGAAAATTTATCCATATTCCCGTCTGCGTACGCCGGATGTACACCGAGAATTCATCGTTGTCGCAAACGAGTGCTGTGATAAACTTCGCCAAACGAGAACAATTTTGATGGAACACGTTTCCGTTTTGGCCGGGGGTTTTGGAAAATTTTGCACCACTTTTCCGTGCTTTCCGTACCCACACAAACACACAGTGGAAAATGTGTGACTGTGGCCTGCCTTGGAAGGAAGGATGTGGAGGTCACTTTGCCGGGTGAATGAATGAGTTAAATTCTAGTAGCTAGTAGCAAATTGAATAACGCGACCACAAAAGCATTCGGCTTGCCATTCCCGGGTATAGCGAAAACGGTTGTGGCTAAATTGTGTAGGTCCAACTTTTATTCCGTGACATACGGAGTGAAAAGTAGTCGTGTGAAAATTAATTCATAAAACTAGAACATAAATTCAATTTGCACAACCTAATGATTTTTCGAGTGTGGCAAGTAATTTTTGCCTGTGATGTGGAGTAGGTTGTTGTGCGAGGTTCCACCGCACAGGCTACTGCCCTAGGTACGGTAGCAAGAGCTCTTCTGTGTTTGTTTGTATATATGAATGAAGGACGTAGTTACCGTATCAAATTTTGTGATGACTTCTGTCTGGGAACCCGAGAGTTCTTCTTACGTCAGCGGCTATTACTGTGTGTATATGAATGAAAGGCATATTTCATTCGACTTCCACTCATTCTTCAACCCCAGAGCATAATTTCACATCGAGCAAAGCCCCCACATGAAACAGATGAGTTTTCTCTGAATGAATAGTAGATGTGCTGTTGAAATTGGATTTTACAATAGAGCACAATTCGTAAAACCATTTAAGAACCCTTCACAAATGATCCGTTTCTATATGCTCCGGTGTGAGAGGATGTCGAAAGAATGGCGAAAGTCCTGCTTGGGTTTAACAAATTTTAATGTGCCATGTACAGCGTTCAAACACTTCATCTAAATTTAGATCCCGTATCGGCTAAATAGAAAGGATTAACTGTTCCATTCCAGGTCGGTTTGTTTGGACTTTTTTGTCCCGGCCGCTCATTCACATTTTATTAGGGGTTAACATTCCACTGCCTTACCTACAGATCATTCTCCAATTTGTAATCACGGTCCGAGGCATGTGAGTTCATGCCTGATGAGAAAGGAACCTTTGTATTTAGAATGTTTGACATTTCATTTGTATTTATAAAACATATTAAATATTTAAAATAATTTTTCAAAGAATAACTTTCAAAACTGACTAAGCGTTTTCATGCCTTTCAATTCTAAAATTTTAAAGAATACGCCTGACATTATGCAATGCGCGTCACAAAATATTGTTACTTCTTGCAAACACTGTACCTTAACAGGAATCATTATTTATTGATGGCACTAGTAGATAAATCGGTATACAAATCATACTCCTGGCCTCAATGCAAGACCAACTCCTTCTACTAAAGCGAAATACGCTAGAGTACTCTCAAAGTCATAAGAAAAATGCGAAGGGACACAAGTTTTTGACCTCGGAACATTTTCCCATTATGCAGTTCTAAATAAACATGAACCAAACCGCATTCCGCTTTTTTGTGTTATTTTGTTTTCGTTCTTGTCAATAGTCTTCCAGTGGCACACTGTGTGACCCGGAACTTTTGCTATCTGTCTTTGCTTGGCTGATCTATGCTGCATATGCAACATGCCCTGGCTGCCGGATGTGGTAATCGTTTCATCGGTGTTTGGAGTGCTTTTGTGTGCGTGTGAGCGAGGCAAAACGACGCTGTACAGGCGCTTGTCTCGGCCATGCTCTGCCTTTAGGCCCCTCCGGGTTATGATTTCAATCTGTCTGATTAGATGCAAATGTACATGACCGTAGAGACGTTGGGTTTCTCGTCGCTTCCGACGCCACGTTGAAGCATGTCGAAGCCCCGATACGGAAGCGAAGACGTCGTAGAAATGGATGTACATCGTACTTGTGCCGTTTGAGATGGTCCAGTGCCAAGGAATGGAAGTGCGTCAAGCCAACGCGACGACGTAAAGGAAGCGAATGGGTTTTTGGGAGATAGTTGATAGAGCTATGAATAGTGCAAGTACTGGCTCTGGGGCCATCAGGGATGGATATACACGGACGGATACGTCGTCGGTGCAGCTTTCTTACCAGAACGGGAAGTAGCGTGTGTAGAAATTGGGCCTAGACTTCCACACTTGCACAATCCGTAGAAGCAATGGTTACAATTTCCGTCACCAGTTCGTGTCCTTTCTGTCTTCTTCTGTCGATCTCTAACCGCTTCGGAATCAGAAAACTGACCTTCTCATTCAGCACCAGTTGGTGCTTTGCGGCTTCTTGTTGTATCATTATCATTGCCATGGTCATCACGATCGTCTTTATTTTCCCACCGGATTGCAAACTCCTGACGACGGCAATGGATACGAGACGTCCTGCACCGGCTTCGGTAAGGTTGGTGTAAAGATAATTGAAAGAAAATACCCAGACCCTAAACGTACGTTTGAAGGTTGCTTCAAACCGACAAGCAACGGCCCCAAGTGACCGTTTGATAATGCCACCGTACCATTTGCACCGGTTGCCGATTTTAATGATTCGTAAGGAAATGTCTGCTTTAAACGATCGGTATAAAGGATTATAAATTCATTATCCAGGTTGAGATGTGTGAGTGTAGAAATAAGATTTAGAGATGTTGATGCCCCGTTTCTTGGTATTTCTTGAACCAATAAAGAGATTCAACCCTAATACAACAAGGGATGGATTACGGTCTCTCTTGTGCATTAATAATCAAGCATCTCTTGTTCAGCAAAACCCTGCAAAACTACTACAAATGCCAACTGAGAAAGCTGTAAAGCAGCTTATACCCTAAGCTATTTCTTTCGCTGAATCCCATAAACTAGCAAAAGCCTTTAACTGGCCTTTAACGCCAATAGAGAATCCGTCGGACACGAAAGAACTTAATAATTGTTCTGTGTTTCTATTGACGATCTTTGAAATATTGGGGTAAATTATGAAGTTTTTTAAGCGAAATTTTCGTAGTGGAATAGTTCTAGTTCCCTTAAGAGGATTTCGGGTGCCTGTGCTGTAAGACTTAAGAAAGTCGAACACATCATACATTAAAGCCATGTATTGCTTTCTGGAGTTGAGGTTGTGGAGTTGAGGGTGTTGGAAAGCTGCATTTGTAAGTGATGTGAAACCCAAGAATGGAACAAAACCTCGTTATTCTATTGCCCAAGCACACTTGTGCTCCGTGTGTCCACCTCCAAGCACCTCTGAACTTTGGACATGAATACGACCAAACAGGGTTTTGCAAAACAAATAAAGCGTGAATGAGCTTGGAACGTTTAGGAAAACTTCCCGGGCAAAAGATCGGACAGAAAGTTCTACTGCAAGCACCGAAGGGTAAGATGGGAGGACTGCCGTCCTGTTTCTGGTATCATGTGGCAGGCGCATATAAGCGACCTCTGTTCGCCGTGGTCCGAGGTGCACTTTGTTCCTCTTTTTCCCCGCTTTGCGAACAACAAAACCCGGGGAGTCGAGTGGTGGTTGGGCTTGCGGTTGACTCCATTGCATGTTGGGTTTGTTGTGCTTTACCCGAGTACCTCATGAGCCTCTCTGATGCTCATCTGATAGTGATGCTGTTATGTTGATGTTGCTATGGTTGCGGTTGTTGTGGAGAAATCAATACCAAACTTACGCTGTGTTTCGGAGCTGGAGCGTGCCGGTCAAAAGCGAAACTAAGACCAAGCGTATGCTTGAAATTGTCTGACATCATGCTTCTGGTGGGGTATTTATTCGGTCTTTCCATCGATAGAATTTAAAAAAATAGGTTTCTTGCTGCAAGAATTCTGCTTCATTTAAACCCCATACAAACAGATCCTGATAATCGAATGTGAATGATCGCTTTGTGGTGCATTTTGTAAATGGCTTTAGCTTGTTACAAGTCCTGCTTTAAACTGCACCTCGCAACTCTCCTAAGCGTACTGGGTAGGGAATGTGTGAAATAATAAATTTCTGTCTGTCAAAACAGCAGATCGGTTCTTCCGGTGTTGCTACCAGCCATCCAGTTAGAGACGTCAGTCGCACCGAGAAGTCGGAATGATACATACCACTCTGTCTGGGTGTGTTTGTATTTTTATATCTCCTTGACAGTGTATCAGGTGTTGCGGAGAACGTGTTACGTCGAGTTCTTCGGCCATATATCGGGCGAAGGATGAAGCTGTTGGTGTACGTGCCGAACTGTAAGGAATACTTTCTGTGCAGTCCTGCTCGGAGAAATCAGCTCCCACCGGTATTATCACCAGACCGCAAACTATCCAATAGTGAAGGGATGAATTTATTTTCCTGATCTCGAGGTTAACCATAAAGCAGTGATGGGAGAAAAAAGCCCGGTTCGCATTTCTTTCGCATCCCCCATTTGCCCCACTCCAGCATACGCTGGGTGTACCGAGACCTACCAAAGAAGTGTGCATGGGTTGGTCATTTGTTGGTGGTTGATTTCTTAACCTTTTTGTCTAGCACAGTGGTTTTCGTGTTTCGGACCAGGAATGATTCATGGGATATGGTTGGTATTTTTTCCCTCTGCTTCTTTCTCCCTTTGGGAAACCACACACCGTAAGAAACAGAAGTCACGCACGTTGCATCCATCTCGACCGAAGATTACCCATCATTTTATCCTTGCTATTTTCCTCCCTACTATAAGAGAAAAAAAAGGAGGAGGTAAAAAATACAAGGTGATGATAATGTGTTTGCTGGCTCGAAAAGTAATGACCCAGCGTTTCGGGGTTTTCTTCCATGTCGTCGCCAAAACGCATGCGAGTGATGTAGTTTAAGGTCAGTGCAAAACATTTACGACAACGCTTCTTGGATTTTCGGACGTGCGGTCTGGCGCGAAATGGTCCCAAGATGAAGATAAAAGTCGGGTGGCAATTAATTTATGGCGAAACAAACCGAACTGGACGATGGAATGATGGAATGTGAGGTGTGTGAGGCACTGGGATTAGCCCACGGCAGAAGCAGATCGAAATCCCCAATGTTCTTTGTGGGTGTGAAACAAACAAATGGTTGAAGTAGCGTTCGGGAAGGCAAAGATGTGCCGCTGTAAGCTTATTAATTATAATAAAGCACCTGTTAGATAATCCCGGACTCATTGTTCGGTACATTGAATATACTGACGTCGTAGCGTTGCATATTTATTAGACAATCTATCTTCCACGATAGAGATCGTTGGAGATCTTGCTAGTGATCGCAGTAGTGGAATGCACCTGACATCATTGTTTTAGCATGAAACGATTCGCTTTTGGAGAATTTTCTGAACGCCCTTTATTTGCGTAATCATTTACCCGGAACTCGGCTGCTTCCGACACGTTATGAGAGTGGTATTTAAATTTGAAATCCTCTAATACCCTCAAATTTGACAATATACTACCTTCTACTTATACGCTTAATATAAATGAATCGGGACGCTATTTTCTGGTATTTATATTTCAATATGTAAAACCATGACAGCTTTCAAAAAAGTAACGAAACTTTCAACTCAACTAAAACCCGCAACAGAAGGTCAACAGTGCTTGCGATTACGTCTGCAGAGATGATCCGCTTGTGTTGCATTCGGGTATGGCGCACCGCAATGATGCACACTCAGCAAATTGCAATCCACCCTGCACAGCTGCCATTTTGGTGATGTGCCGTCCTATTTGCTCTGGTGAAGCACAACGCGCACAAACGCCAACGAACTGTTTGCCTTCGTGGAAATAATTGGAATGGGCCTAGGTGGAGAATCATGAGCTAACAAAAGTCAGCCACAATCGTCCCGGGTACCGCGGTAGTCGCGCTCTCTCAGTACACCGAAACTTTAGCTAACATCGCACGCAACGAGTGCGCTCGGGTTGACAGGCGGGGAATAATTCATGGGAATTATGTGGTGCACAGGCGTAGGCATGTGCAAGAGCAAAGAGTCAGCAAAATGCGACTTATTCTAGACGTACACATTTACTTGCCATAAAGTAAGCAAAAACCTACCGAGAGCCTCGTCCATAGCAACTCTGTGCCATAAGGTGGGAACACTGTCAAGGGTGACACAGTAAGTTCTCGCTGGAATAAGGGTGCGACGGTTGGTGTGGTGGGAAATCATCAATGATGTCGCCGCTGCTACAGCACCATCATTACGGGTTCGTTGATTAGAGACGATTTTACGTCGTATTGATGGTTATACGACTTTTGCGAAGTAATAAAACAGAAACTTAATCGATTAACATTAGTTTACATTGCAATAAATACGTCATTAGTTGACAAATCTTATATGATGACTTAACGACCTGCTGGTACTCTTGGGTCATGTATGTCATAAGAATATAGTATCAGAGAGACCAATACTAGTGAGATTTAATTCATGCCCTTAGGGTGTGTTAGACAGAAGGCCAAGACACGACACCAGGGAGTTGACATTTCGCATTTTTATAGTTCCAAGATACTATTAGCATTAGTAACTGAATATTTTAGACATCCTAGAGTGGATAGAATACTCTATTTTTTCACACCACAATGGACTCTTATCTTTGATATGTTTTATTGTGTTAATAATACTAATTTCTTAACAAGTTTTGTTAGACTACTTAGAATTGCTTGAAATTCTTTATGCCTTTTTATGCCGTAATTCATAATCTTCAACAGCGCAGCAGCAACTCATTCTTCTTGTCACCTTTTCCAGTGCATATGATGTGTCCTTAAAATTACCGGATTCATTTCCGTCAACTGTGTCTGCGAGTCCCTCACAGGAAGAACACTTTTCATAGAAAGGTTTCCTTTCACAGTGGCATTATTATTCTTTAGAAGTTTATGTTTATGTTACGAACCAACTACCATTGATGGGGTTGTGCGTGTGGGTGTGTGATTGTTCGTTTGAATGTCGGTTTTACGGTCTGGTAAGCAGAGGCGAATGTTCGGTCCCTTTCTGTACTATCACTTTACGATGTCTAACATGTATGTGGTTCTTCTGTATCCTGCGCACTAGCTGGTGGGCAGGCACACACTGTGAAATAGTTCCATTCACCATTCTCACTTTCAATCATGCTGAGCTTCTTCGGTGGTCACCAAGCATCATGAGCCACACGATCTACTGTCGATTTCCGCCCGTACCACTGTGGGTACCATTTCGGTGAGTCGTACGACAATGATTTGGAGACGAAACTCCACATCACTGTGGCGCTGCCATTATGCGCATATATCATTGTTACAGCCGACATCAAAGTCATTAACATACACTTTCATGCATAGGCATCGGGTGTGTAATGTATGAGTTTTCACTACTCAGCATAGAAAGTGCGTCCCAATGTACATATGTAAACGGCGTGCGAGACGCGCGCGCTTTTGTGAGCTCGCTCCTGAATTTGATTCGAAAACAATCCTGCCACCCAGGACGGGGGCGAAGGATACAATTGTTTGTGTTGTGTGTTGTGGAAAATGTATCAAACCAGAAGGAACCAAAGGAGGCAGCAAATAGCACGGGACATGAACTTGTGTGGAAGCGTGTACCGTGGCAATCCTTACCATCACACAGGAACCACTCGTCACAGCTATCAAAAGACGAACACAAACGAACGAACCGGGCGCACCCGGGCGGGCAGCTTTGAATAATGACTAAATCTAAAGACTCCGTTCTGTCGGAGCCACCTTCTCTAGCCATCTATGCCGGGCTGTATTGTCGTTCCGGTTATGGCTTATGACTTTATTATGATTGCCAACGAACTATATGTAGCGGCGAATCGGAATGTTGATTGTTATGTTATATCAACGATGGGCACGTGAGAAACGAGCGTATGGGCAAACCGAGCAAACCATAACCGGGTGGGTAGTTACACTCAGTAGTTCTGCCGGTCGTATGCTAAAATTCGATTCATTACAGCGCACGTGGGGCGTGCGCTTGATAATTCAAATTCTAATCCAAATATTTTATTTATCGTTTCAGGTAAGCGAAATGATGCAAATAAAATTCATCAACTTCGTTAAAATGCGTCCCGCAACACACGCGAACATGCGTGCATGATTCAGTTCAAGGGATTAAAGTGGTAAGATCGACCCTAATATTGCATTGCCCTGCTGCTGTGCACGATCATTTTTTTAAACTGTAGCTTTATTTTGCTCTTGTAGGTCTCTCCTGAATAGGATGAATATCGGCCGTAAAACGAATGTTTTGAATTGCATTAGTTTTAAATTTTTAATTGCCACCAACTCCCAAAGCGCAGCTGTCCTCCGTGCTCGCTTTCCGCGCTGCTGCTGCCCACCATGTGGCTGTTCCCGGCTTTTATGACAGTGCTGAAAGTTTTTGATCCTTTTAACACTCATTTCCGAGCGACGGCGGGATTCGTTGTACATTTTAAACAAGTGGCGTACATTTCACCCGCGCCAAAGCCACGACCGACTGGCGTGGTGCTGCTGCTTGTGAGGAGATTTGTTCAAGCTGCGGTGATATTGTATGCTGCTTCCCGTCTCTCATCAGCACGGTCGAATCAAGCGAGGTCCTCATAAACACTGCAATAAAATGGCCATAAAGCTCCCTTCGACGGGCAAAGCAGCCCGGGCCAGGCGATAAAAGCGGAACATTAGAAAAAGAACAATTCTACCTCCGCGCGTTATATTGCCGTTGTACTTTACATCGCATCGTTGACAATTTGCGTGGACATTTTTTTTTTCGCGTAGTGCAAGCCCGGCCATTTTGTGTGTGTGCTTACGCTAAAGATACAACGCAACTGCATGGACCATAAAATTCACCGTTCTCGAGGGCTGTATGGGCATGAAATTTTTGTTTCTTGTCGCCTGTGTTTAACGGGCATACGCGATATACTGCCCGTAATGTAACGCATTGCAAAATTCACCAGCCTGCATGGCACGTCGAAAGCTAAACCTGCAATCGGTTGGGTCGGTTGGGAAGCATGAGGGCAAGTGAAGTGGGTGGTGAGTGCTGAAAAAGGCATTAAAATGTGTCAGAACCGAAATTAAAAAATATGAAATATGCAAATCTCGCGAACGAAGAGAGGGGAGACAGTGCGTTGCGTCGGTGCGTTACTGTTTGACCCTGGAATGTTGTAGTTTGCATTCAATGGTGCTCTTTTCGGTTGGTAGCAGTGCTTGATGCAATATAATACGTGCCACACACCACTGGACCAAATTTGAAATTTAATTCTCCACCGTATGACCATATTGCATGGAAGGATTTTTAATGCGCAACCACAAAATTTGACTTTGCTGTCCTGCTATTGCAGTTTGCGTCACAAATTTAGCCGAATAACCAAACCCCATTCGTCAAATTTTTATCACTTCATGTTGGCGGTGACTGTCGACGGCTATTAATGTCGAATTGTGTTACCCGGGCCATTCTTTACGATGGCCGACCACGAATAGCGTCGGTAACTTGCATGCCGAAGTCTTTGAACACGTCCGGCAAAGGTGTAAATCACGACAAGACGATTGTGTGAAGCGTACGTGATCAATTTTTCGCATTACAATTGAAACAATTCCTACACCGGTGACATCTTTTCGGGGTGCAGTCGGTGGAGACGGTTTCCTTTTGCATCTGATCATTAATATGGCAGTTTAACTTTAAATCAAAATAAATCTTGAAAATATATTTCGACACACCTTTCAACAAATCTCTCATTGTCTGTCGAACGAGCTTATACAGGACGTACCGAGGTCGTCGGGTGCATTCCTTCAGTTTGTCCCACGCCAAATTTTAACACAATTTTGTGGGAGAGATACCCAAGGGAAATAAAATCCATCCACACTGGCCCCAAAAACGGCAAGACACAGCGCATTTGGTGCTCAGTATGCAAAAAGCAATCAAATACCCGAAAAAGGGCATCCCATTCGAAGACAACCAATTTGAAATGGTGTTGAAAATTTTCCACATTCTTATCACGTATGCAGTAAATTTTACGGTAGGGAATGTCAAAACTTGCCGCATTCGTAGATTCGTTTCGTGTCTGATTCCCCCTTTCGGTACGAATATGGAGAGTGTGTGTCCGAAACGAATATGATGGTTCGGTTGGTATTTCCTTCCGTCGTCGTCGTCGTCGTCGTCGTGTGTATGTGTTCTGTATGCACATTAATACCATGAATGTTGGGAGAATGTTTGAAAGTTTGTAACACCCTTTATCGTAACGAAAAATAATTCCTTTTCACAAGGTGTTATTTGTAAAGTATCGTAAATTTGCGAGATTTTTCACCTTATACTACTCATCCCTCTCAAAACAGAAAAACCCATTGTCTCGCGAACATGAGTTGAAAAGATCATTGACATCTGTCACTCATCATTGTGCTAAAAGCTTCCCTCCACGCGGTTGGAAGGAATCTTTTCCATTTACTTGATATTCCCCTTCACAAATAATAGAAATTCTCGGTATTTACATTTTCCCTTGCTCTAATGTATGCACAGAAATAATGCCCAAACTAAAAGCGAAGTATATAGGGAGTAGATTAGAACGGCATGTTTCTTTCCGCTGACACACAAGATTCATCTCTGTTCGTGTCGTTTTATCTTGACGAAACGGGGTGATGGTGTGGCTGGTAATGTATAGAAGATGTTTTATCGCGAGGTTATCGGTGGGAACAGGGAGTCATCGTGACTTGGCGGGAGTTGCACACGGCCGTTGCAGTAGCAGATATGCAACGGAAAATAACCTTCAAACATGGGTGAAAACCTGTGTCCCTAGTCATCCGTTTTGGTTTCGCAGAATGGATGTTTCATGTTGTTTGCATAAGAATCTTCACTATTATTTGCACCGTCGATTGGGAGGTGTTCACTTTTCATTTTTCCACGGCCATTAGGAAAGTGTTATGTTCGAAGGAAGAAGAAAAATCTATACACCTGTACCACTTCAGCGTGAAATATGAGATAATGAGATGAGAAATCATCCAGAGCCGAAGGAATGGAAGGAAAACAACCGGTAGTTAGTGGCAGTGGTGATTGTATAACGAACTAAAGTATACTTGCACAGAACTAGTTGTACCTATCTTTAGCTCTCTCAAGCGTACAACGTTGTTTTCAACTATAACGATAGATGCACTTCAATATAAGGCTCATGAGGCAATGATAAATATCGTTGTTTGCCGACCTCTCCGCTGTGTTGGTGATTGCCCATCGAAGCTTTCCCAGACATTCGCTATAACGATGCCATTTATTCGAGCGCAATGACTCTGCCTCGCAATTTTTTTTGCATTCAACGTACCACTGCAAAAAAATGATAGTGTAACGAGATCCTTTTTTTCTGTGTTTGAGCAATTTTAATAAACATGTGTTCTACACTGTTGGAAAAGCAACACTTTGTTCGACACGGTGACAGAAAATTTAATTACTTTCTACCTAGAAGTGCACCGTATCACATACATTATTCAGTGGAATTAAATGCACAGAGAAATTCCGTATGTAATTGAACCATTTCGGGGAAATGTGTAACATGCTGTGAAATGAATAAGGTTCGTTGTTTTTCTGAGCTAGGGTTTGTAGATTGCAATAACGTTTTCCTGGATTAAATTTACTACATTTTGCTATTCTGCCCCTTATATTTTTTTTTAGAAATTGCTGTTACTATCGAGAACGGTGTACAAACTGCAATTAAATTAAATATCGACAAAAAGTGCTATCGATGTTATAGTTTAAGGCAGAGGTATGAAAACAAAATTAATTGAACCAACATTTGGAAAAGAAGGTCAAAGTATTCATCCTCACAATGGAGTACAGGAAATTGTTAGTTGACAATAGAACTGCTGATTCATCAAGAGTATTAGGGGGATTCCTCACAAATTTTGTCCCTCCGCTGTGTACCTTAGTTTCCCCCAGCCAACAATAAGAATGTACGAAGTTGCTATCCAGAAAAGACCATCGTAAAACCCCGTTTCCAATGTGTTAGAGGTCAGGAAGGCTGACGTCCAAATTCTAGTCCTTTTTTGTCATTTCTACGATAGGACTAAATTGTGGAGTATGTTACCGAATTCCTTCACCTCGCAGCACAAAAGACTAACAATAATGGCGCACAGTCTGTATGTGTATGTGTGTGTGTGTGTGTGTGTGTTTATTGAGGCAGCAAATTTTACAGGAAAATAGTTTTCTTCTCCACCCAATTGTTATTGGGCTGCATTGGGTTATGGTATGAGAAAACGTTGGGAAAAGTGAAGCTGCACTTTTTTATTGTTCTATTGCTCCCCCTCTTTCCATTCCTTGCCTTTCCAACGTGTGGTTTTGTGATTTGTGAAGCCCCACAAAATCGGCTTTCCATTGTCGAAAAGTATTGGATCTACTTTTACGACAGAATGATTCCCCGTCTCGGTGTATTATGGTCGGTATGGGATTGTAACAACGATGCTGACTTCGGTCTGGTTTAACTGACCGAGCTTTTTGTTTTTGAATGATATCAGTTTCTTTAGTAATTCGGACTTGAACGATGCATGTATTATAGAGTACATGATGAAATTTAATCTTATTTTAATTCATTCAAATTTGTAGAATTCCATACATAAACTTAAATATAATGGCACTCTCTACTCTAAAGATATAAATGAAAATTATATAGGCGTTTTGACTAATTAACATATTAGTTAGACTATTTTTAGTAGTGTCACCGAGATGCATTGTAATATTGAGGTGTTTCACATCGAAGCAATTTACAGCCACCTCTTCCTCATATTTATTCAGTAGATTGCTAATACTTTGAGGCTTTCGTTGAGTAATTCAATTGTTAGGTTCTGCTTTGATAGAATGCCTACTAATTTATATTATGATACACCTGTGTTCAAAGACACACGTTGTGTACATAAATTAAGCAATGTCTCGTTTCACAAGACAACAAAAAGGTTAAACGTCAGTTCAGCAACTTCCCTTCTATGTTGTAATTCCATGTAATTCCAAAAAAAAATCCATCGTTTTTCCTGCTGGATTATCGTGTACATCAGATATTCAAACCATAAAAATAACCCATTCTCGACCTGTAGCACGAACATTGTGTTTCTCCAAATCTGCCGATGACTATTTATGACACAAATGGTTACCAGAACGAGAAATTAGACGACAAACCCAAACCACACAACGACACCGAGTCTGGGTCGACATTGTTGCAACGGAGGGAAAAAGAAACAGAGAAAATCAGAGAAACAACTTTACCATTGGATAAAAATGACAAAAACTGTGTGTGTTTGTGCATGTTAAGGACAGGCACTGTTTTGTGGAAAATTAAAATGTGCACTGACATTAAAAATAATATTTCATAAACCCACCAACCTCAACCAACATGGTGCGTTGCTCGTTTTGCTTTTGCGCCGGCACAAGGGGGAAATTGGTTTGGCGTTGTCGGTGGTGACGGTGATGCAGCCATCGTATGGGATGGGAAGGAAGCAAGTAACGGAGACGCATTCAACCAATCCATGAAATCCGTGAAACAACCGGCACAGTAGCCGGAAAACTTTAAGTACGACTACGTGATTTCTGCCGCCTTTTGTGTATGGAGCGATATGTTGGTGGGGATGTGTGCGCGCTTCGAACCACGCCACCGGAATGCATAAAGAATATTAATTCCATCCCGGGACGTAGAATAATGCTCTTTACCCGCCATTGCCATCATCTTCGCCGTTGTCACCACGGCTTTCCTTCCGATCATCTTCCACCAGTTCCGCCGGCAGTTCCTTGGGCTGGATATCTTTTTGCTAGGCTTTAGAGGTCGACGGAGACACGACGCACGCCGAGTGAGGCTGGCGCTGTGCAATATGCTTCCGTTTTGCGTTGTGCATCCTTGACGCTGTGTGCGAACCCACCTATCCTGCTCTTGCTCCTGGTACAATTATGATTTTACCCTTTTGTGGTGATGGTGGTGTGGCCTCCACATCAGGCCACGGCACTGGCTCTCTCAAGACTCACGGAGTGGGGAGCTGCGGTAATGAATGAATGAAGTGGTACGTTGTGTGGCAGTCGCAGTGGTGCTTATGCAAATCCAGCCCTGAGTTGCCCAGTGCCAGGATAATGATAATGTAAAACCCTAGCTAAAATGGGGCTGCGGAAAAAAAACAGAAATGAACAAAAGTGCATCCCTGTGGAAGTTAAACGTGTGGTGGTTTCCGCTAAGCAGAAGGTCAACCGAATGTGCTGGTGAATATGTTTTATATTTATTTTTAATTACAAAATGCCTCACATTATGTGTGTGCACGAACCGGTGACATGTTGCTGCGTTTCTTTCCATATCTCTATTAACTTTTATCGGAACACGTGGGAAATGTGTTTTTAATTTAATTTTTGTTGTTTGGAAAAATTAAGCTCTGCCCGAGCATCAATATCGAAAATTATTAATTAAAGCGTTCAACCATTCGAGACACACTTCCTTCTGCATTTGTTTTCGATAATAATTGATGCAAAACACCGTAACCATTATTTCCCAGGCGCAATTACGCTTGAACGCAGGTAGGCACACAATCGGTAAGCGAAACTCCACACATTTCCCGGTGACGGATATTGAATTATTTCGGTTTCGGAACGACACGGAACGAATTGACATCGAGCAGCAGGTTTTGCAGGTTTAATGAGCGCCCGGGTTACCGTCTAAACTCGATGAACCATTTTGTTTTTCGGGGAGGCCACTAATCACGCACAGTGCCTGCATACGTGAAAAGGAAAAGCTCCGTGTTGTGGGAAGTGCATGGGTGCATGCCCGATATTATTGACACAAGCGCGACAAATTGCGTTCGAATCCGGCTAGGAAATGGCATTGCATTGACGGTGATCGGTACTGGTGGTGCTGATAGTGGTGGTGTGCTAAAAACATAAATGTTCGATCAATCTACCGTAATTTCATATACGTGGCTAGGGAAGTCCCTCGTGAAGGGCATCAAAATTTCATTAATTAAAAGCGCCCTGCTGCTATAAAATTACGCAAAAATGTGTTTTCATTTGCGAACATTTGGAATATTCGTGCTGACATAAGCTGCTACTGATGTGTGTGTGTGCGAAAGGAATAAAGCCAACAAATGGAACTTAAATTGCTTGAATCTTTCACTCGTGTTTCAACCCGATCACTTCCCCGTGCACCGAATGGCTCAACCATACGGTTCCGGCAGTCGTACAGTCGGCGAGTGCATTAGGCAGGCACTCCGAAACGACGTTGACAAACGATTAGCCGCGGGAAGCAATGAGTGCAATTGTGCAATTTGCAGTGCACCAGTGGCACCGATTCTCCGTTCTCCCGCTTGTTGCTGACCAACTGTTGTATTTGGCAAGCCCTACTTCTGATGGTAAAGAGCGGGACAGTGAGTCGAAGGCCCTCTCGGTTGCCTTCGACGCTCGGACACGTTTCATCCGGATGCGGATGTGTTATGCTCGGTTAGTAGAGTTACCAGCGGATTTCGCGGATCGTGCGGTCGTCCACAGCACAACTTGCCCGAGTCGTAAAATTTGATGACAATGATCAGCATTTACAACTGTCCCGCATATTTGCCTGCTGCGTTCTGCCTGGTGGTGCAACGGGACTGCGGCTGAGCATATTTGGGGCCACCGAACGACGAGGGGGTGCGAAGGAGAAAGAAAAAAACACGAGGGGGAAAAATTAAGATTCAAGTCGCATATGGTTTTAATTACATTTTAACTGCTGCCACCATTAGGAAAGGAAAATCTCTCGCTTCCGGCTTTCCTTTTGCTCAGGGATAGTGGGACAACGAAATGTGAGCATTAAAATGTTCCGTTCTGTGTGCAGACCAGCGGTAGAATATTTAGTACACAAATATGAAGAAGATTAGGATAAAAATTAATTATATCGTACCCTGGAACTTAAGCCCTCGAGATGCACAGTGTTGGTTTATGAAATTTGACAGTTTAGTTAATTTATTATAAAAAAAACTCTAGTATATAGGAAAATGAGGTAGAATGCCTGGTAGAATAATGCCTTCAGTTGCATCCAATAGACTTGTTTTAATGTTAGTTATTATGTTTTTTTTTCAAATGTCACTCAAAATGCCAGAGGAATTATGAGCAAACAAGAGAAGTATACTTTTAGAACTTTGAATTTTGATATTGCCCCATGGATTTTATATGCGAATACCCTTCAGCATTTTCACGAAATCCGACCATGTCTCGATGAGCGGAGTCTCGATGAGCATGGATGAACATCATTTGACTATACCATAATATTGCTACTAAAGATTGTAGTTTTTAATTATTTAATACACATAGTTTTTTATTTAATGTGCTTTTTTTGGCGTAAAACTATAAAAAAATCATACTAAGTCTGTATCGAAACATAAATCAAAGTTGCATAAAACAGTGAAAGTCTGTAAGCGACTAGATATTGGAATTTATGGCTAATTTATGCTGTAACGTGAGTGTGCCTGTCAACGTACAATGGATACGATCACCATCAGCTGCGTATGTCCATCCGGGTCGGGTACCGAATATGCCCGGGTGCGTCTTTTTTTTTTCTTTCGCCCGCGTTAAAAGCTGTTCTTTTTATTTCCTTCAATAACACTATTTGCATATTTTTTGCCCGGTATTTCCGCTCCACCATCAATGGTGCGTGGGTCACTTGAGTTCCGGGGTCGTCATATAAATCTTACACCATCGTTTCACCATTTTGTTCAACGCGCTGTATGGCACGAGAATGGATTAACTCATCCTTTCCCTTTCCCGTATCTCTCCATCGGCGGGAAATGTTGAAGTACAAAAACTACCTTCTCTCAGCGTCTTGCCTGCGTAGCGAAAATGATCTCCCTTCAACGCATTAAATGAAGCCGCCGACAACCGACGTCAAGTTTTCCGGTGCAAGAAAGGCGGAAAAACTGTCGATGTGCAATCTTACCGTCATGTGTGTTCATGTGGAGTGCGTTCGGCCTCGGTAGAAGGAGCCAAAGGGAGGGAGAGGCCTCTTCATAAGCGGAACTCTCCCCGGAATCCTGTGACATAGGTTGCGTAGAGACAGCCTTCGAACCAAGACGATGCCGTATGAATATAATTCACGCATTAGCTCATATTGCGCCCGTTACTGCCTCGTCTGGAAAGGAAGTGCCTTCTTTTGCCCGTTGAAGATAGCGCCACCTTGGAATGGTATCAGAAGCAAAAAAAAGTACGAATAATACACTTTTATTCCCCTTTGCTAGCAGAGGAGAGAGAGAGAGATGCTTTTTAGCAAAGTAAAAATGTGCAGTAAAGCGTACGTGGGAAGGAAATGAACGGGAGTTTAGTATTGCATCGCCTTTTTCTGGACTAGAATTTATTCGTGCAGAAGATTTCCATACTTTCAGCACCATAAATTTCGTTCGTTTCTTTGCGTACCGGACCGGAATTATGAGGTTTGAACAGAATTTGAAAGTAGTTCATCGAAAAGTTCGCTCGTTTCGTTGAAGTTAGCGAGGTTGGGAGAAACTATTTGTGACAGTTTTCAGTGTACAAAACGAAAAGAATCTTTATCAGGCAGCGCATAATATTCCCAAGCAATCAAGTTCAATTTAGAAAAAAATAGTCAAGTTGACATTTATTAAGCTAAAATATATAGAAGCCAACAAAACATTGTTGGGAACATTCACTCGGAAAATGGAACTTAAATCAAATAATGTTACCGTCATTTATCGTTAAAAATCACTAATTTAATTGTGTCGCTCCCGGAAATTCTAGTGAAATGCCTTACAACATCTAACCCTCGGTTACATGCAGTCCGCGCAGAGGGGAAAACTAGTTGCTCTTAATTAGCTAGTTTCCCCGAAGCCAAAACGTCATGAATGGCAATGACGCTGTGTTCCGTGTCGGTGCTTTCAGGGAAAAAAATTCATCATCCCTATCATTACGACACTGTTATCAGTGTGATAATGTGTCTGTGTGACCGGGAACTTCGCATCATTTTCACATCTCATTAGCGAACGTGTCGTCGCGTCATCGCAGCGAAAAGCGAATCTGAGCACCAACTTCTTCTACAGCCCCAAGCACATTTCCTAACGCTATCAAATTGATTGATAGTGCGGTAATGTCGTCCGTACACACACACACATACACACGGAACCATGTACATTCATCTGTACAAATCTGTTTATAATTGATGGGAAGGGAAGAATGGTGAGATGTTCCCACATCCATCTTGTTGTGTTTGTGTGAGTGTGTGTGGTGTCCAAAAAACCAGGAAATATGACACTGTTGCATGTTTTCCTGTCCTTGTGTTTGCCCAGGGTTGTCACACATTCTCTTTCCCTCTCTCACTCTCTCTCTCTCTCTATCAACGCTCTCTAGACAAGTGACCAGCGAACCACACAGCAGCCTAATTCATGTAATTACAACCAATTCTTCTCGCATCGCTCTTGGTGGAATGTAAATATTGTTCCCCCGATTTCCCCCCGGTGATAACAACGAATGTGTGATGATGATGTGGTCCTTTCGATGGCTGGTGTCTGGTGTGCTTCCAACTGCCCAAAAAACCCCGCCGGAGTAGTTCTAGCAGGGTAAAGCAAGGAACGCAACACACCATTCAGGCTCGTGCCAAGACCCAACGGACACAGAGCCGTCGAACACACGGCGATAAATGGCCACGTATCATTTCCGCGATTGTTTGTGTTTGTTCTCGTTATTGTTGATTTAAGAGTGGGGAAAAATCAACTATCAAGCGGAATATCCCACGCGAATATCCCGCCCTCCCCCACCAAGCTTCGATGGGTTGCCTTTCCGCTTCTCCTGTCGTGGAGTGTTGTTTGTGCTGGTGTGCTCTGTGCCGTTCTGTGTGTGGATTCCAATCGAGCATCACTACTCCACCGCGTGATTCCCGTCGATTCACGTCGCAAGTAAGATAAAGCACTGGGAAAAGCGCATCTCATGTGCGCGTCTGGTAAACAAACCCCACCGGGTACCCACACACTCACGCTTTTGTGTCTGATTTTTCCGACACTCGGTGCTTTCCTCGGTGCTCTTGTTTGGTGGTTGTTTTTTGGGGCAGGGTAGTCAGTCAGTCAGAGTTCCGTGTGGTTGGCACCGGGAATGGTAGTGTCTGGATATTGCTTGTCGCGGTGGTAGGGTTAGAGAAGGAAAAATATGTTTACTTCACTGATCATCCGAATTCATATCTGGTTCTGTGTGTGAGTGGTGGATATGGAAGGGCTCCCATGTTGGTGGTGGTGGTGGTGTTTGACAAGCCTTTCCCTTCACGCTGCTCCCAGCAAAAGCCGTCCCTGGTCCAGTAGTTGTTTGCACATTTATTATGCTATTGTTCTCTCTCGCGTTGGAAACTCGATCGCTCTTCCCGACCATTCCTGGGCTGTGTTTTCCACAGGCGCGAGCAGCAAAATTGGTTCTCGATGCGCCCAACCACCTAGTGTGGCAGGGTACCTAAATATGATAGCAAATAGTACGCCAAACACCGCGAAGATGGTATCGTTACGCGTCATCGTACCTCGGCACGGAATCGACCAAAACGGGGGATGGAAAATGGAAACGCTAGAGAAGCTGGTGAGAGGAAATGCGCGTGATATGAGATTGTAGGATTTTGACAAATCACTATCGTTATAATTATGGATGAGCTTCATATTTGTGTGGACCGCCGCCATACCAGCCGAACGCGAATCAGCCAAACAGCGGATGGCGGTAGGGCGATGACAAAGCGGGAACTTTGAAGTATCCCAAAAAGGAGAGGCGAGAAAAGAGGGATGGGGCTGATAAAGGGGTGTGATTGTTTTGTGCACCGAGCTCTGATGCCTCCCAGTACCAGGCAGTGCAGCAGCAACAGCAGCAGTTGTACAATGTATGTTTGAATGCCGTTTTCCCTGCACCGGTGTTAGTGGGAAAACCGTATTTGATTTGCCCTTCCACCCGAGGACACGTAAATAGGAAAGGAAGGTAGGAAGGGAATTGTTGGTGTTGAGGTTTAGTTGAGGTGCAATATGTTCCCCCCTGCACATGCATGAGAGTGGGCCCGCGCTTTTATAGGATGGAGATAACGGCCCGGAGGACACAGTACACAGTTGGCATCAGCAGAACCGGCCGCACCGCGAACCAGCTGCTGCAGCATTTTGCGATGACGGGTATATTTCGCAAACGTAATTGATACCGCCATAGCTGAGGGTGACTCACTTTCCGTCCACCTCCCCCAGCGAGCTGTTTTCCCACTCAGCCCGCCATGGATGACACCACGGAGCATTTATTTGAGAATCATTATCGCATAAGCAATTTGACCGTGCCATGGAATTGGTAGTGATAATTTTTTCCTACAAAACACACACCCACACACACACGTGCATACACATTTTCCACAATGCACCTAAAACAGCAACGAAACATATGTGTGTGGCTGCGCCGACATTGCGAATGACCGAAGGGGACACGTTTGGGCACCGATGATAACCAATCAACCTGGGCTGGGAATATATCCTTTGCTCATTTCGAACCATTGTTTGCGTGTTCGGTTCATCGTACCGGTGGCTAGTGGGGAGCAAAAAAAAAAGACACCCAAAAAATTGGCATGAACAACCAGGCGCCTCCATTGTATGCGAGTGGATGAAATCATCCTACAAATTCATCGCCCATCGTTATTGAAATGGATGGAGCAATGCTCGTAAAGTTGATCTGCTTTCAGACGCTACCGTACACATGGTGTTTCCAAATGCATTTACCGTAAAGATAAGTTTTAAGAGCTTGTGGGGAAGGAGCCACTGTACCGTATCCCCTCGGAAATCATAATTCTAATTGCTTGCTTCATTGAAGCGTTAGATGATAGGAGGTTTCGCCCCAAAAAAAAACGCCCATAAAACCAGTGCTGGGTGTTGTTGTTTCGATGGCTACACATTTTTTGTACAACCCTTAAGGGCTTGGCAGGTGTGGTGATGAGCTGTTGGGTAAAAATAGGCATCATCAACCCCCCCATCGAGCATCGAATAATGTATCGGATAACAACATGGTAGTGGTTGTTGTTATCTACGGATTATCAACATGCAATTTCGCTCGTTCCGTTGTGGTGAAAGGTGTATGTTTTCTAAACTTTGGCTACAATTCTGTTAATCACGAGAGAGCAGCATGTAGCAGACACTCATAATTGGAACCCTTTTACCTCCTTCCAACGTATGTTACGACTTCGAATTATTTGGGTATTGTATTGTATTCCGATTTTGCTCTCCCCTTGGGAGTTGTACAACAATTTTAAGGTAGACAATATATGATGAGGGAATACAGATGTTTAAACGCAATAGATGGTTGGAGTTTTTTTGTTAAATATTACCCACAACATGGCACCTGGTTTTGTCACAACATTTAAACCAGCTGCGTTGAGAATTATAAATTTTCAAATAGAAAGCATTCCATCTGCTCATCAATTTATGTTAAGAGGATTTATAATTTCAATAAACACAAAAGAGGCGCGCAACTCCCCATTTTCTAACAAAGCAGAGAAATGGTATCTGCTCAGTGTTGTTATGTCTACTGGCAATTATTGGAATGCATAATACCGGCTGCTGTTTGGTATATTTATCGTGAATAGAGAGCATTTCCATTCAGCCGCTAGTTATGATGAGCGAAATGCGATAAGTTTGAATGGGATTCCCTACTCTGCCGATTGGTTTCATTGTGCCCATCCAACGTTCATCGCCCTCATTTAGGACATACTTGTGGCGGGGATTTTCAAAACAGAACGAAACGGAGTCGCATGCCTCTACATTGTGCCCTGCTTCAACAACAGTTGATTTACGCATCTGTTCGCACTGCGATAAATCTTCACGTGCTGTGACGTGCAAAGGAGTCAAGAAAGTGAATCCAAACATACTATTCTTCATCTTCCATCTTCCTTCTTCCAGGAGAGAAACGATCACACTGTCATGCATTCACTCACTTGGGCGGGCGACCTTCTAGGTTTTCCCATCAAACTACCGAAACTTCCAATCGTCGCAAAAGTGAACACACCACGATGATCGACATCGACATACACAACCCGGGATGGGAAATTCCGAAACAAACACAACCGTCCCGCCCTAGCATCGTGAATTTTGAAAACGCTTTTCCTCGCTAATTGCCAATTAGTGGCGTATTAAGAGTTAACCGTACCCAGGGTGGTGCTTTTTACAGGCATACACTCTAAGCGCTCTCCTCGCTGGCGGGGAAGTTTTGGGGTGAAAATTATGATAGGTGTAGGACATGGTATCGTTTTGCTTTCAATTTCCGGTATAAGCGAACGATGGTGAGCTTTCAGATTGGGCCCCCATCGCACACCACCCTAAAGCCTGAAGGTGCGTCAGGAGAAAAGCCGATTCACTGCATGCACAGTAGCGCACAATTCGGTTAGGTTGAACCATAATGTTCCATCATCTTGTCGGATTTACTCCTGCCAGTGCTGGTCGCCTTGGCGGAAGAAACAATAAGCTCCCACGAACTACATCCAGCGATAGTTGAGATAGGGATTCCCTTTTACAATTCTGACTGTTGGTCGAGATTTTCCTGGGAAGCCGTCTTTGCTAAGTACACAAATTATCCGGATGTGTGAAGCTTGGCTTCGCCTCTCCATCAATACTAGTGGCAATGACTTTATCTGCACCGCAACCAAATTTGTTCTGTAAGCTTCTGGGAGTTTTTTTTTCCTCATTCGTTTACCTGCTGCACAGATTATCCTGTAATGTAATGAGAATTTTTCCCCGGGCCGTGCTGTTTCACCGGCACAAAACCACCACCAACCCATTCATATGCGTTGTTTCCGAAAGACAAACCCGTATTAGTTCGCATCATTCATCCGAAGGGCTTTACCAAACCAGCTCGAGCCGATTTGTGTTGCCCGAAAGGACTCATTACGTGTTTTTCTCGATGTGGAGGGGCAGAACCGGGAACGGGTACGAAGTTGCTAAAATCCTTCCCTCGAGGCGATGAATAGAAGGTAAAAGCCCTCGAACTATCATACCCAAGTCTCGATGTTTCGAAGACTAATGGAACGACTTCCATTCCGAGAACAAATTGTTGTATTTTTTCCCCCCACAAAGTACCAGGTATAGAACGCTACTACCTCGAGCGTGGTGAGTATAAGCCTCATGAACCGCAAAATGGAAATCTAAGAGCACTTTTCGGTCGGTCGGAAATTTGCTTGTGCTACGGTTAGACACGGTAGTGTTGTTAGCGAGAATTGAAGGAGAGAGAAAAAACAACAGCCATGAACCTGCATCTGTCTTCCGTAACGTGTTCATATCGTTCGGTCTGGTCGTAAAATGTTTTGTCGGATTAATAACACTCCTCAGCTCAGCGTTGCTGTTGTTAGACCCGTCTAGTGTAGTGGCAGTATCCTTGTGTAAGCTTTCCGATGCATTTTCACTTCTTTTTCATCACGAAACATGCATTTACTGATGCGGTTTTGCCGTTCGACTGGTGAGAGCTGGCGAGCGGTTCATCGACCCAATTGGCAAACATCGGGTACAAAACCACACGAACTCCACGGTTAATTTCGTTCGTCTAAGATCGGGTCCGTGCAATGCATCCAATGCAGCGAAGTTTTGCTTGTCTTAAGCGTACATGAGCAAACTTCCACGCCAAGTAAACTAACTGCACGGCATATCGTCCATACGCAGTGTGGCATGATGTTGGTGGGTTGTGATGGCGATACATGACGAAATTCAAGAATTAATCCGTTTTTCGACATGCACGTAGTGCATGCAGAATAAATATGTTCAGAGTGTTTTTACACAGAGCACAACATCATTTTATTACTTACCAATCAGGCGCTCAGACAGCTCCAGTTTCTTTGTTTACTGTTGGAGTTCTTTGGAAACCCTCACGAACGAGACCCTTCATCTGTTGTTTACTAATCTTTGGCTTTGTAGAAAATGCATTAACATAAATTTTTAACTTAAACAATTAACAATTACCGACCTGGGTCATACAGTGGCATTCTAATGGCATTCCCAACACATGGAAATCGATAAGTTTTGAGTGGAAGTATGTGGAGCTCTTTGTACATTCTAACAGTTTACAAAACAAATTGCTTGATGAACTTGAATTAATTTCTGTTACGTGTTTTTGTGAGCTATTAATTTATTACGTAAATCTATTGTTGCAGTCTTCTTAAAAATGCTCAAAATAATTTTCTCTTATATCCTTCATCAGTGATACACATCTATAAGCTCATATACAGACAACGATACACGATTGACTTTCAATTAACTAATTATTCGTTATACTTCTTTGTGGCGGAAGGATTATCACCATAACCGGATTACAGTTGTCACAATTGTTCCCTTCCTGGAGTAAATCGAATATCGTTTAGAATTCCAATAAAAGCTAAAATTCCTTCTTTTTCATCCGTTTTTAGACGAAAGCACACTTACAGCTCTAGCCTGTCTGGCATACGATTAAGCTACTTTGGCTTTGCACTTCTTCGCCACATAACAAACCGTATCATAACCACACACCCACTGTTCTGCAACCAGAATAGACTCAAAATATGAGCACATCGTAGCGTAGCTCCATTTCGTTACTTCTGCTCCGCAATCGAACCGACTTGGAGATGAAATTGAAGCGAGTACTTTTCGTGTACTCGTGGTGACATAATCTTCCCCGGCGTGCAAGGAGCTGCTCGCTGCCATCGACACTGCCGCATGGAAATTGGCCTCATATTTTCTGTCCATTATGCTAACAGAGAAGAATGCTTTTTCTCGCCGCCGTATTCCCTGTTTTCGAGGTAACTGTGTCCGGTGTTTTAAAGCAGCTAGTGATCTTCGTGCCCAGTCGTGTGGCAGTGCCTCGGTGCCTCTTTTGTTTCTTTTTTTTTGTTAACAGCGTAGGTATGTTGTAGCGAGGCCATTTGCATAACGGGCACATTTTTCTTACCCCCATTCTTGCATGCGGCCTTTATTAGGTTTGAATAAAAATAAAAGTTCCCGTGCTCGCCTTTTTTCCCCCTCTGCGCGCCGGAGGATTTTAAACGCTTAAACTAGCAATTTTAAGCTGCATTTTATCTCCGTCTCTCACACCCTTCGGTAGTACGTGTTAGGTATGCTAATGGAAAAACAATTCATCTCGGGGAAGCAGGATGCACATCACCGTACGCGGTGCTGAAAGTGTATCGGCCACAGGGAAAGGTGGCGTCTCTGTGGCCAGCTGTACTTAAGATGGTGTCTGGACCGTACGGCTACTGTTCTGTGGAAGTGAAGTTGGGGTTTCTGCACTTTAAACAATCAACAGATTGTGCGGTATAATTTAGCCATTATAAAATTGTATATGAAAGAATCAACAGAGGAAGACGTGAAGGTAGATGATGTGGGTTGCGTACACGAGCAATTTAAAGCAAGCAATGCAGGGCAGAGCATTTTCTTAAAACAGCTGCCTGGGTTATTTATCTATATAAGTTTTTTTTTATCTTAGCATGTAATATTTTAATCATACATTGAAACAATAAAAACAGTAAAAAATCGTACCAATTATCTATAGCAGGAAGAATCCTTCCGTTTATGTAATATTTAAGAAAAGATATACATTTTTCACCAGGTACCATGCGTCTCCATTGAATATCATCAAACTAATCTACGTTTATTCTCTATCTCTTTCTCTTTTCTCGCAGAACGCAAGCTGTTCGTTGGTATGCTTAGCAAAAAATATAACGAGAACGATGTTCGACAGCTGTTCTCGGGCCACGGCACCATCGAGGAGTGTACGGTACTGCGTGACCCGTCCGGGCAGAGTAAAGGCTGTGCTTTCGTAACATTCGCAACTAAACAGGCCGCGATCGGTGCAATTAAGGTGAGTGGCGTTACGCTAGACCTAGTGGTGACATCAAACAACCTCTTCCCTTGTGCCGAGCGTAGTAGCTAAATTCGCTGAACAAATGATTAATGAACGCGTGAACAATTAAAAGCCAAACCCCGGAAAGTTACACTGCCGCGAATCGCGGGTGGTTCGCGCCCTTACCGTTACAAATACCGTGAATTAATCCCTTTTCTATTTCGAGTTCACTTGCAAGCCGAAGGGGGTTTGTGGTGAAACACGCAATAAGTGAAACCATAAGCTCTGCAGCAATTTGTGGTCGAAACAGTGCACACACGGTGTGAACGTTTCCCCCCCGGTGGTGGCGGTGGCCGTTCGATCGATGTATAAATCATTTTTGTATTTGCAACCATAAAACACTTCATACACTCGGAGATCGGTCGATTGGATCGCCTGGTTTTTTTTTTGAGCGGGTGTGTGTTTCTGTGTGTTTATATCGCAGCGTAAGGCTCCAGAAGAGCGCGAAACAAGCGTGGCCGAAGAGTGTATCTTCACGTACACAACCTGTGTGTGCATTGTCGATGATGAGGCGACCAGAAGACCACCCTTTGAGTGGCGAGTGGTGAACAATCCGGGTCAGACAGGGAGCAACACACTGAACCACAAACCTCCGATTTGATTTATGACTCCGAAGAAAGGGTGATAAGCTACCCGAGGGTTTGGTAGCTCGGGACGGCGCGGTAAGATAAAAAATGGGTTATTTATTTATCGCTTTCAGCACCATTCACGAGTGTACGCTCGGTGCGAGAGCTGTGGAATCAAAAATGGCATATCTATAGTAATGCCATCAGGTCCAGTCGGAGCCTTCCCTAGCTCCAACGAACTCTCTCCCATTATTCCACCTCCATTAAGCGTTGGCAAATGTATCCGTGTGCGAAAGCACACGCATCCTTCTATTCCATTATTTATTTCTATATCAGTATAATGAATGCTACTGATATGTGGTGGTTCTAGCGATGTGCAAACTGAACGTATTTACCAGATACGGTTTGCGATCAGATTTATCAAGTCACGTGGTCAGTTAAAGTTCATGACAGCAATGAATGTGTTTTTTTTTATTAAAAAATGTTGCCTATTGCAGTTTCATGCATATATAACTGATATTAAATTTACAACCTTTAGTTAGAATGAAAAAAAAACACACAACACCGTTACCCGGTATTACCCGGTTACCCGGTACCACCGGTAGACAGTACACATGTTGCAATTAGTAACATAATAGTACCGCATTTGATGGTGCGTATGTTTTTTTCGCTGGCTCTGTATTCTCTACATGCACTTTAAATGTGTAATGTGATACATTTTTCATGTGCACTTGCAATTAGTGCGTTGATTATATCGGCCCAGTAGCAACCAGCAATAGAAACGAGAGATAAAACCGAATCCCAATATGTGTGTGTGTGTAATAGAAAAATTATTATCATTAAATGATCCAGCAGTACGCACATTTTCGGTATACATAGTGCTTCCCGAATCCCGGTAATGCGCGGGGTTGCACGTGAGTTGCCTAAGTGAAATCGAATTAATTGCTACGTTTAATTAAATTGAAAATATATATTTTCCTAGAACAATTTTTTTCACGGTGTTTCCTGCCCAATGAATCGTTTGATTGAGATTTGGATTTGCGTGCGTACAATCATCAGTACCAAAAGAGAAACCTCCGGCTCGACTACAAACAACACAACCACTGGCAGCCACAAACGCCAATATATCGATTTCATTTCATTTGCTTTTCCCCGAATGGTGAATGGCGTGTTGGGTTTTGGAAAAACAGAAGCGGAAATTTGTCCGGGACCGAAAACAAAAGGTGCATCTTTTTTGATGCCCTTCCCGTCACTCTCGAGTGGGTATGGATAGTCTGTCTGCGTGTGATGAGCGGCAGGTCATCCGGGGCAACGTGAGAGGACTGCAATGGTTTTAATGATTCGTTAGCGTTACCGCGGGGTCAGGGGTCACCCGGCTTCGAAATAGGTGGGCACGATGGCGATGATGATCGCGAAACCGAACAAACGATTTTATGATTGATGATGTGGAATTAACGATTTTTATTATATTAATCTGTTAGTCAGCGGTTGAATGAGTTATTACAGAAGGATTTCAATTATTTTATCATGCAATGCGTTACGGTAGGAGGCTCTCGTTATGATAAACGCAACACGGCGGGCAAAATATGTGTGCAGGTGCTGAAAGGATTTCTATTTTCCGTTAATCAGCAGCTGTTGCTTGCTGCTGACGAAAATAATACTAACATTTAAATTGTTGTACCAAATAATAGGTGGTTAGTTGAAAAATATGTAGTTTTTTGCCAATAACTTTATTTAATTCACCTCGTGGTTTCGGAAATGTTGAACATTACTGTAAACTACGTTGAATCTCATTTTTTTTACATTTTTACAAATTGTTTGCCTAAATTTATTTAAGTTAACTATCCCAAAACACAAAATCTTACACTCAATAATGTGATGGAATATGTGGTGCGAACAGAAATAATGGAATATTTAGCTTTGTTTTTTTAAAGTTGCGTCAAACGTCAAAATAGTTGTTTCACTCTCTCTGTTTTCCGTCTCCTTTGTGAATTTTTATTTTCTTGTTGCAATCAGTATGCTTCTCATTAAAATCGACCATATTTTATTCCCTCATTTATGCATCTCTGAATAAACACTTCGATTTTCAGTGATAATGATGCATATTTTTAAAGGTTATTATGCACGTTTAAGCAATGTGAAAGCAATTGAATTTAGTAGCATGATTTTTTATTCTGGTTTTCTTTTTTTGCCCACATTATTACAGCAAAAGAATGAAGCGGCACAAAGCGAGCAGGATGTGAATAAGTGTTTTACATTTGGCCCATCCTGAGCCGCGCCACATTGTCTGCGATGCTCATCATCATTGCTGTACAGTTAAATTTAATGATGGGTCAAACCGCGTCGATGTACCAGAGCAGCAAAGTTCATGTGTCCGCGGCGCAACATCAAAAACTGGTCGTGGTCGAAAAAGTTCGTCTTGATCCAGGCCACTTGAAATGTTGATCCGTTGTTGGCGAGACGCGGTTAAACGACGCCAGCACAAAACCACCAAAGCGAGTGAAACAACAACAGCACGAAAAAAAAAGCCATTTCCATCCATTTTCTTTGTGTCGTTCCCTGGGCGTTCCGGGGGGAGCGCTGCTGTGGTCCCCCATTAGTGCAGCAACATTGGCACCGCAGCATAACGACATGCAAAACATCAATAACAATAATCATCGTTTATGTGATTGTGATGGTTGTTTTGTTTGAATGGGTGTACTTTTTTGGCCGTTGTCTTCGTTGCCGCTTTTCCAATCTTTCTGACCCCGTCGTACATGTGTACGACGCTGCAGGATACGTGTGGCAAGCAAAGGGAGAAATGGCAACCACCACCATTATCACCATCAAACCAACAAACCACTGTACTAACTGAACACTAACAAAAAAATTCTTCATCTTTTCACATTTGCCAAACCCCTGTATCAGACAAGAGTGAATGCGTCAAAGGAGAGTGTCCTTTTCTTGTTTTGCTTTTCCGGAGGTGGAAAATCGTATTTTGTGCGCTTCTTTCTGGTATGCTAAAACTAAGTTGAGGGGTTTTCCACGCTTTTTGTGACTCTTCCTCTTGGTCCCACTGTAATAGTTTGCCTGTAGGGCATAAAGAAGCGACATAATACAAGCCAACTTTCCCTTCGTTGAGCAATAGCATCCATTTCCTTTATTTTTGTTGCGTTTTTTTTTTCATATTAAGGACGTAAGAAAAAGGAAGCGATCGTTATGATTTTTTATGTCGCACTGTAGTTTTGTAGCTTTACAATATTCACGCAACGCGAAATGAAGAAGAGAGATGTCGTGCGTTTGTATCGTTTCTGTTTGCGGCGTTTCTGTAACGATGATTTCTTATTGCTTTCGAATCGACAACGGTACGATGTGCCTCGGTTAGGATTTGAATTCGTTGGGTGGATTTTTACCATTATTCTTACCCCAACCCCCCCAAAAACGCCCCGTGTTGCTGAAGTAAATGTAATTTTTATTTTCCATAAGCTTATAATTATGTGCCCACATAAATGGTTGCTTCACGATTGTAACGATAGCGGTACTGCCAGCGCGTCCCATTATGGGGTGCTTTCGTCAATGGTGCGTCATTAGCACACGGGCAACAATGTATCCGCGCTGTTGCAACACCACGGCGTAAACAGGCGTGTATTGGAACCATTTTGCTCTTGCCACCGGGACACTTGTCAAGACGCAGCTAATGAGCTCTTGTTTAGCAGCCCCTTGTGGTGCTTTTATGCGCGCTTGTTCTACCGTGCGCACGCTTCGTACGGGCTGGAAGATATTGGTGTAAAATCGGTGGTATCGGGAATCGCGTGTCAATGCTGTATGGCTCTTTGTGTGGTGCAAGCTACAGCAAAAGAAGGAGACGAAAAAAAAACCTCTTCGACATGACACCACCAAAGACGACACACTTGGGATCAACCAAAAAACCCGGAACGTTCTATGTAAATTTTATGATTTTTAAGCACCACCAGAGCACTCGCTTAACATACACTTCTCCACGGGTGATGTGTACCACCGTCGACAAAGAAGCACCACGTGTTTTCTCACCTTTCCGCGCCACTTGGTTTTAAAAAGGAAAGCGCTTATTATCCTGTTGCAGAAGACCATGTTGTGGATGACATGGAGACGAACCTTGCGATGTTGCGGACGACAATACGGACACGTTTCCGGAGTTTGGGGATGGGGCCCCGGCTCATGCGGGTAAAAACCGTTTGCCCCGAAATGGTGCACCTGGGATCGACTTACCGCACAACGTCGGAAGCGTGACACGGCCATTAAGTATAATTCGACTAGAAATTAACACTCACATTTACGCAACGACTCTGTGGTACGGGAGTTTCGTTACCGTATTGACGTTGTGCTGAGTTCGTTTTAAAGTTGACGATATGTCTCGAACGTGCTGCCCGACATCATCTTATGGAGGAAGTTTTGTACGACACCAGATATCTGGGCGACACAGAAATGATTGGATGCGATTGTTTAAATTGCTTCATTATGTTACGTGTTTAACAGGAGATCATAGATCAAGTTTCTTGAGCGGAGGTGTAACTTAAAAACGATGATTGTAAGCGTGTAACATTAAAATAATTTCTGTTACAACACTCGTTAACTTCTTCGTTAATAATTTGGATAAATCTGATTCAACTTCACGACCAACTATGAACTAACTAACTAACTTTTAAACTTCATGAATGACTGTAATGAATTCTCACGAATTCAGGAATCTTCGGATATTCTTAAATCTTTGGAGTTTCGTTTGTGATGCAAGAATTTGGACTTGAATTTAAAGAATCTATTCATTATTCGAATGACTTTTGAAGAAGGTTCATTTAAATGATTTTTTTTTCTCAAAAGCATAACACTCTAAATCAATTTCTCATTCACCACTATACTAATATATACAATTAATCATTCAATTCGCTCCACGTGACCTTCGCTCTTCGACATTTTTTTTCCTTTTTATTGGAATCACTGGTAGTACGTTTCAGTTTCTTTCTTACCACTCTAATATTTCTATCCCGCATCTTATTTTTCCCACAGCATCTACATCAGAGCAAGACGATGGAAGGCTGCTCGGCACCGCTGGTGGTAAAGTTTGCCGACACGCAGAAGGAAAAGGATGCCAAACGGATGCAACAGATGCATTCGAACCTGTGGAGTATGACCGGTATCAATCAGCCGATCACACAATCGGTAACGCCCCTGACCGCATCCGCCCATCCGAACCCACCGCAACAGCAGACACCGTTCCTGGCTGCCGATGCGATCTCCCCACCGCTAACGCTGCTACAGCAGCTGCAGGCCGTCGCCCAGCAGCAGCATCTTCTGCAAGGTACGGTTGTGTTCGTGCTGAATTCAAACTGCAAGTCACGCAGCAAGCGAACCGTTTCACTAGTGCGCAACAGTTCAGATTCAGGGAGGCGGCAATGAGAGCTAAAGTGAAGAAGAGTTATCGAAAGAAGTCAGTCCGTAGACGACGAAAAGCGTTGGAAAAACATTTAAATAATCAATCATGTTCCCGTCCCCACAACGACGGCAGCTTACAGAGCAGGGGTGATAATGGTTGAAAAGTAACTTGAAAGAACCAGACGGTTCTACTGCAACGATAGAGATTACCACCCGTTTTGTCCATACCGGGTAATCAAACAAATCCGATTGCCTAATCGATTTAAGCTACTCGCCTAATCGAGCGCGCACAGGATGCTCTGTTACATAATTACCTGCCTCTAAATGCCGTCCATTCGTGGCACACTATTCCGGCCTCGCAAACATCCAGAAACGAACGACGAACCCTTCGTGCACATGTCAAACCTTTCGTGGTGGCGTACAGTTTCCCACCCCGTTCGCGATGGTGGACGCTGATTTTCGTCGTAAGGTTTTACGTACATTATGGGGTAGATTTTATCGCTTTCGAACGTGAAAATCATCGGGCATGGTAAGCAATGGAATGGACGCACGATACTGCACCATAGTCACCTAAAATTGTCCGGCGCGAGTCATGCGACGATCTCTACTACGTCGGTACAACGCAATGTGTGCCCGGTCGGTGCCGTTAGTGTGCCGGTACACAATAACTTTTCTCACTTCTCAATCCTCGCTAGCGGTGGAGCGATAGTGTCGAAAAGGCGCAAAATGGCGTCGGTTCCGTATCCACTTCCGGTGGGGTGTGGGAAAACGGTGCGGGGAGAATGAGCTTTCCCGGTATGTCAGTCGTTGGTCACCTTCATTAAAACGTGGCAATTGCTGAAAGGATCGCCGACAACACACCGCTGCCCTGAGCAGCATCTGCACGAACTGCCAACGGTCGTCCCAAAAAACGGGGTCGTGGACAGCAAAAACCCGGTGGCACTAAATGGGAATTAGAAATGATTTAATATCCACGTGCTGTACAAAACCTCCGCTACGAAGTTGTCGCAGTCGGCAAAACCGAACCCCCTAGTGGGGGAGAGGTCACACCCCAGGACTTTTTTTTGTGATTCTACTCATTCCAACTAAGACGGAGCTCTTTTAAAAGGAAAATCATGACAAAACGGTGACCCACACTAACTCACCGTCACCGACGCCCGTTCAATGATGGGCTCTTTATAGCTTTGTTACGGCCACTTTTGCGGTTGCCGTCGGCTCAAGAGCTCTCGCGAAGGGTGCATGTTGTTGGCATTGTTCAATGGATCATAAATAAACGAATTTAACGCACATCACGCACGAAGAAGAGGAGTTTCGAGCTCACCACTCCGGCCACTAACAGTCGGCTGACCCTTCCTGCCGTTTCCTATTTTTGTGTGTGGTTTTGGTAAAAATCCTTCCCGAGCTGACTTTCAAGCCGCAAAGATTGTAGCTAAAGGGCCTGGAGACTACTCTTGGGGTCGTCTTCGCCATGCGGGAAATCCTTACCGCAATGGTTATAGTCACCGATTCACTGTCGGACTTGCGTCACCAATCCGTGGTCGGGGCTTGCTGCTCTGAAATGAAGCAAACGTCGGCTCCTGTACTTTGGCTCGCACCGAACAGCTCGTGACGAAGATGAATGGGTTTTTGGGGGATTTGCCGATATACACGCGCGTGCGTCTGTGTCTGCTTTTATGCGTGCCCGGCAAGGATTAGCTTTTGATATGGTATTTTCTCGTTCTCATTCTCGGCATACGACCAACACCGTTGATGTGACTCACCGGCTGCGTGGACACAACAGGACTTAGCGCCCAGACTGATACGACCTCCGCCGCCGCAAGCCTTCTCGCTCCCATCTCGTTGCAGAATCTGGTAACGCTAGCCGGTATAACGCAACCGTCGCTGCAGACTGCCGCCGCAGCAGCTGCACAGACACCGGCAACGGCCATCAGCAATGCAGCGACATCTTTGTGTAAGTATTTGCCGACGTTAATTTGTCAAGCGCTCCTTGACAGTTTGCTTTGCAGGACAAGTGTTTTGAGAGTGAGGGTAAAGAAAGCATTCCTAAATGAAGCATTGACTCAACGTGGAAATGATTGAAACACATCGTGATTTTCGCGTGCGTATAAAGAACAAATTTGCCCCAAAATATTTCCCTATTGCAAATGGAGAACTCTGGCAAGAACACTTGCCTGAAAACACCAGCGAGCAAAGAGAAGATGTTGAGTGTTCTCCTAAACTTCAACGTTTACTCCACCAGGGGTTATACCGTACGGTTATGGTAAAACTTCCACAGAATCTCTAAGATCCGGTAGCAGAACACTCTCGAGTACCTTCCCCACTTATAATGTGAAAAATGCAGCATTCCACCACGAGTAATCCTTGTCCAGTATATACAAAACCGGCGATCCTGGCTATAATGTAAACTTTCCTTCAAGTGCACACCACTGTACTCTTGAGGAGGGAGGCCATTTTTGTTTCTACTTGTTTGTGTTACCTGTGCTCTCAGCCACTCCATTCTCCGGTCGTTTGGCGGCGTCTTCATTCCGTACCCATCTTCCACTTCAGCCCTCCCACGGGCTGTCGGATTACTCATTGAGTCGTCCCGGATATCGTCCCCGGCCACGTAAGAGCACGTAAAAAAGTAAAATTAATATCGAACGCCCCAAAACAACGCACGAAACCGAACGCGGGAACGGTCGAACGAAATCATAACAGCAACAACAATGTCCCATTAAAACAGTCGTAAAAGTTATAAAGATGAACGATTTTACTTTTATCTGTTTTATGGCTTCTTCACCTGTGCACCCATAGATTCTATGGGCATCGACGCTGGCCGGTGTTTGGTGGGCTGTGTATATTCCGTTCGGTTTGTTGTTGGGCCGTGTCTAGGGACCACGGCGCACCCTTCTTCCGTTCCTTCCAATCCCGGTTCGTGGATGTAGCTTGTTGCTTGTTTGGGCCATAATGGAGGATAGCAATCATCCATTCCCTCCATAAAAGTGTGCTCCTTGTCGAGGCAATAAACGGTTTTATGATCACAGCGGAATGGATTCGCCAACCGTGTGGTCCTGAAGCTGACGGCGTTGGGAAGGGGATGCAAAGGGGGATGGGCACTAAGTGTGCTCTCCATACCCATCAAGTGGTAAAATCCTATTGCTCCTTCCGCCGTCGGCTGTGTGGCTTATATTAAATTAAATTAGTGTCGATTTCAAATTCCTTGACGAACGATCGCGATATCGCGCAGAAAGGTGTGTGCTAGTACGCAGTGCAACAGTCGGTGGAAAATTATTTTCCTTTTCGTGCGTGGGGGAGAAAAGACCCTGAAAGCTCTCAGTGACATCGATTAATGTTTAACCATATCTTTCTATGCCACCGAAAAACGTATTCTTTATTTACTCAAAAATATTAAAAAATCTTTCTCTTGTCTCTCTTTTTCCACTGAATCCCGTCGAACCTAAAAAAAAACACACCGCCGTCTACACGTATCGGCATCGGCACGTTTTGCTGTAATTGGGGTATATGCAATATTTTGAAACTTCTTTCCGCAACTCGATCGTACATTGAAAAACAAAACAAACAAAAATCACCGACCCTGTCGAATGCGACTTCCCTTCGCACAACTCTTGTCTCGCTCTTGCCCTCCGTAGCCGGTCTGTTAGGGAAAACAGCAACGTCAGGTGAGCCCCGTCATATAGTGTTTCTCTTCTATAAGCGAACCCCCGTGTTAAATATCCCCGTTTGTTTTTATCGGAATGCTAGTTTTTTTGTTTGGTTGGAATAAGAGGTGTTTGAGACTTACCTTATCGTTTTGCCCGATCTATTTTTACTTACACTCTTTTACGTATAGTATTGCGTGTTTCCTTTTTTCCAAACAGTGTTATATGTAATTTGCTACCCGTTTGTGGTACTGTATGTATTTTTTTTTATTTCGTTTTTCTATTTGATGTGTTAATAATCCATAAAATAGTGCATATCTTTTCAAGTTACACTTTTGGTTTTGTGTGATGTGTGTATAGATTTTTCCCCTTTTTATTGTAAATGCATGTTCTTTTTTCCATATTTTTAGTTAATACATTGTCAATAACTTTTTGATCATATCGTTTTAATTTCCCTACATGTTGTTCTTTTTTAGCTTAGCTTTCAATGCTTTTCATACATACCGAAGCGCGTATGGAATGTGCTGCTTGTCTGGTGTAAAGCAAACTTTAACCATACCCAGACCATGGCCCCACACATGTGTACAAATTTTATCCGCGTAAATGTGATCAGCGGTTGCAATCATTAACACACGAAAAAAAAAAACTAACCCAGCCCCATCAAGGACGCAAGGACACATGTGTGAAAATTTAATTCGTACCTTGCCGCTGAAACCCTTTTAAAAATCATTAAAAATTTAAAATAACGATAATTACCCACTTTGCCCACGACTCGCTCATATCGTTGTGGAATGTAAGAAAAAAAAAGATCGCACGTTACTGGCCCTCCCAGTCTGGTTCGAAGTTGCAATGAGTGTGGTGGTGGTGGTGGTCATCCTGTATGGAGACGGATGTAGACGACCCGTGGTAGTTATAACTCGATCTGGCCGGAACGGTTTCGCATCGTTCATTATCGTCGTTCCGCGCGTCGACACAACATCATTGCATTGCAACATCGGCGTAATGTATCCGTCATAACTTTTGCTGAAACTAACCCTATGGTAGTACCGTCCAGCGCGAAACGATTCCGATTGACCATGCGTGCCACATGAGCGGGAAGGACACCGCACAGAGGGCTCTCCACGCTTTTTCTATCGTGCTTACGGTCGTTATCGCATGTGTTACGCGGCTTCGTCCATCCGGTCGGTTCGTCCCTTTATCGGACTGTGCCATGTCTGGTGTCGGTCGCGAACGGGCATGGCCGTACTTAGTAAATGAGTGGAAAAACTCACATAAAATTCATAAAAATTTAATTAGACTACCTCGTTACAGCACACAGAACGACCAGACAGACCCCGACTGGTTGTCTGGATGTAATAACCACGCTTCAGAATATGTTTGGGTTTCGTTGGGAAGGCTTCTGCTCTATTGAAAGGATCGTTATTCATAGGATTTCAAGTCCTTGCAAACTCACAAAAGAACGCATTTGGTCTTTTACGTTACCGTTTTTATGTTTCAAAATGTTTTCTTTTACAATATTGGTATCATACAGTACGTAACGTAACTATAGAGCCCGTTGTTTTTTGAGAATAAAGATTGTTTGTTTTGAAGACTGAATTTTAAAATCATACGTGCTGAATACTTCAATCTTACTTAAGTTATGTTTTTTAAAACAAGAGTTCCTATCCTTCCTTCTAGTGCAGCACTAGTTCTGGGCTTTAAGTTATGTTACGAACTGTACAAATAATCCAAACAGACTTGTTCTTTACTGCTCGCAACATTTCGAACTTTTTAAAGTGTAATTAATTCATATTACTATTACCGAACCTTGCATGGCTTTAATTCATTCTTCCTCTTGCTTGACAGAATCCCGTTTCCGGTTGGTTGATTTCTTATATAAGCTTGTATAATATTTTAAATTTAGTATTTGCTATCGACGGCCCTTTAATCGATTCACCCACGTTTCGTTGTAATTTTACCACTTCAACTTAAAACTGTTCAATATTCAATATACTTACCCATATATAGTGTATCGCGAAGGTTTTTTTTGGTTCGGTTTTGGCTTGTACGCAAATAAAATTCAACTTCATTTATTACCTTTATCTAATGATGTGGCTGCACTCCCCTGCCGGATAATGAGCTTTCGTTTACTAATAGAAATTGCGTTCCGTTTTTTACTCTTGCGTTTTGGCGCTACTCCTTTCACTCCCGCTGCAACAGGGACTACCGGAGCTGATACAGCCACCAGCCTGACTTCGTACGCCGCCTTACCGCAGTATGGTGCAGCCGCAGCCACTGCAGCAGCATTCACCCCGACGCCTTTAACTACGCCGACGCTAGCGCAAGCGGTGGCTGCCGCCGCAGGAAAGCAGATTGAAGGTATGTATATGCTTGCTTGAGCGCCCTATCCTTAACACCGCCAACCTCTAACCCCAAGGGACTGTAGAGACTGTCTCCGCACAGATACTGAGTTTAGCTTTGGTGCTTTGGTACCGTCTTCATAGTAGCTGCTGTTGTTTGTTGGGATATTTTTAGTTTGAAGTTTTCTCTCTAACTCCCTCTGGGATCAGTGCAGAACGGGATTCGTTTGGAAAGCTTATTAATTCGTTGTATATACTCGCTTCACCACACAGGACCAGAGGGTTGCAATCTGTTCATCTACCACCTGCCGCAGGAATTCACCGACACCGATTTGGCCTCGACGTTCATGCCATTCGGAAGCGTCGTATCGGCGAAGGTATTCATCGACAAGCAGACGAACCTGTCGAAGTGCTTCGGTTTCGTGTCGTTCGACAACGTGTCGTCGGCCCAGGCAGCCATACAGGCGATGCACGGGTTCCAGATCGGCACCAAGCGGCTGAAGGTACAGCTCAAACGCTCGAAAGACGCCTCGAAACCATATTAGGATTTGGGGCAGCTGGCGACGACAGTGAATGCGCAGTTGCTAAAGTACTGCGCGGCTGCCGTCGCCACCGCCACCGCCACCATCATCGCAAGCGCAACAATCAACCGCGGGGCCATCAGTGCGTCCAGCGGCAACAAACACACCAGCATCAGCAGCAGCAGCAGCAGTAACAACTTTGCCACCGCAAACAACCTCAAATTTACTACCACCACCAGCACCACCAACCGGGATCATACGTCGGGTGTCACAAGTAAGTCGTGAAATTGTGGAAACAAGCACATGGGGAAAGAGTGACCCAGGCAGCTTGTTTCACCACGCTGTGATTGCTAGTTCGTTACTGCAACAGATTCAGAATCGAGGATCGACGATTAATTCGATGCTGATACACCGCAGTGAAGATCATCCTAAGCAGAGACGCCACTATAGTGCCCTATAGCATACAACCGCACTGGTTCCGCAAATCGATAGGAGTTCCACTACTGTAAGAGGAATTTATAATATTAGGTTTCGGTTATTTGTTTGAAGTGATGCAATTACGTACCCCTTTTTGATCAATGATAAGATGGGAGGCGTACATTTTAAATGTCCGCAGACAGACAGGGTTGTGTTAGGTTTTGATGTCGGCACGGTACGCAAAAGGTGTAAAGTGTGACTGCGATACGTTAACGTAGCATCTTCACGCTAAACGGAAATTAATTGTGAGCTTGCGATTTTGTTAGGCGGTTAGGAAGGTTTTGAACTGATTTTCATGTCATACGGCCATTTACTTTCTTTATGTTTCTTTCTACTATCGTTACGCTACTCATTTTACACTATTTTACGTTTTATTTTACATCTTTCTTTGTTTTGATTTGCGTTATTTGCCTATTATTGCTTTTCTATATTATTAGCTTTGTTTGATCTTGATTACCATCCGGAATGGATGTTTTGTTATCGATAGAAATGTTTTGATTGGTATAGATTATCGTTTGCTCATCGTAGTTATTTTTGTTGCCTTTAATGACTCACGTCATTAATGGTGTTTGGGGTGTATAAAGTCTGTTGCAGTCAAGTTGTGATGCCGCAGCTACCGAAAACGCTGCCGTTCTTGCAAGTTTTAGGCTTTTTTTCAATTTGGAACAATGCTTCCAATATATTTGTTTGGCAGACATTGAGAACGGCAGCAATAGAATTTCGTGTTTATTTGTTTCATGTTACACCAAATGCTGTAAGGATTAAACCTATTTGTGAAAAGAACATGTATTTTGAGTAATATGTTGCATGTTAGAACACTTGATGAGTGTGTGGGGCATATACCTGATAAGAAGCATATATTGCATCTATTATGAAATGGTTTTGGTGTTCAATTTTGTTTGCTTTGAACAGATGTTTATTGTTACATTATTTTACATATTTAAATACGCGTTTCTTTGTTTTCATGTTCCTAGACACTGTTAAAAACTGTTGCATCAATAGTATAACTGACTGTCGACAATCACCTTCAAAGAAAGGTGACAACAGCACTTTATACACCAAACACTACTACATTTCAGTTATAAACGTTTGATTTTTGGTACTAAGTTGATTTTACTTGCTAAAACTAAATTACAACCCAATTTGTTTCTTTGTTTAGAACGCGATCTTAAACAACCTTATTTTATCGATAAAATTACTAACATGCGTTTCTTTTCCCGACTAATGGGAGTTTTCATTTTCATTTTTTTACTATTTTTCATTTCATCTTTACATTTTGTTATACAATGAATGTGTTATTAAATTTTTTTCCAAACTACGCGCACTTGAAGAGTGAAAAATAGTTCAAAACTTACGCACGTTAGGATGTCATTAAAAATGGCTCCCCTTTGTAATGTAGTCAACGGAAACGAACTTGAAACCAGCAGCTAGTAGATGTGTTTGCACCTTTCGTCGAGTTTATCCTTCTGTATCAGTGTGTTCCTATTGTCAGCCGAACTTCGATTGGTAGAGACCTAGATGTGAGGATTAGTCGTGAGATGTGGCCCACCATGGTGGACCACGTTTCCGTTCACTATAGCTGTGTTTGATGTATCGAGGAATCAGCGTTTGTTCGATGTGTTTTCGTACTTACACGCGTACACGTGAGGAAGCCAAAGGGTTTGATTTTGTGTGTGTCTGGCGTAACCGTAAACCCATTGTACCGAGACGAAAACGAACAGGGCTGTACCGAACAGGCTGCCACCCTGCCAGCGCAGGAGCGGTACGCGTTTATTACGTGATACAATCAATATTTCTTTAGGAAAGACACTGAACAAAGCGAACCGTTTAATGTAGATGCAAAAAGGGCACTCGGACGTGTTGTGTTGCGCGTATTACCTGTATAACTGTTTATGTACAATCGAATTAAATGTCATTTCTTCATCATGCAGCTCGATTCGTCACTGTCACATCCTTTACAGTGCTCTCCTCCGCTCACACCATCATTGATTGCGTTCGATCGTGTACACCTCCAACATTGTACGAATCGTAGTGTATTGAACGCTCGGTGCGATCTTTCCTGAATTGCTACCGATGTTTGCAGAAACTATCACCCTCACACGCACGCACTGCACGCGTCGTTGGATATGCTTGATAATTATTATAATTTCAAATTACAGGCGTAATTAGATAAATTGATAGAGGTTTGCGTTCGCGTTGGCGAACGCCCGAAATGGCAGAACCGCGCCGGGGCGGGGTGTGTCCGATAACCACAAATGACATCCCGACCGTTGACCACTTCGGCTGCCACATTGGGTATAATCAGCTGCATTCGCATTCTAGCTCATATTTCAAAACCCGTTGACCACCGTTGGCCAAATCCTAGCGGTTAAAAGGAGGGGGGATGGTGGAATGTACCGATGGAAAGCAACATACTGCCACCCCCATATGCCAGTTCGCGCATGTGTGTGTGTGTGTGTGTGTGTGGTGATAAATTTGTATGGCCTCTCGTGGTATTTTACGGTGCATGTCATCTGATCTCTGATCTGCACGTTGCCAAAGGATATTCATATTCATCCACCGGACACATCACGGTGCGGTGTGGACAAAGGTGCCTAAGGGCGAAGGAAGAGACACGCAAACCCCCCGGAATCAAATACACCGCGAGAAATTCTCACTGTAATTAGTTGACTGTTAGCTAGCGGAGACAGGAAAAAGGTGGTACACGTGTGTGCACATACGCTCGCATACGCACGCGTCCGGTTTGGGATCAATTTTCATTAACGCGGAATTAGCGCAATATGAGTAATGGAACAACCCCAATAGTGTGGTTTTGTTTGTTGAACCTGTGTTTTGTATGCGTCAATGATGTTCAAAGCGCGGTTCGCATGCAGTACCTTTTCCTTCACGCGGAACGTTCATCACCATGGGACGGTTAGACGGTCCTGCAAGTGAATGGATCATCTAAGACAATGTTCTCACAGCCAATGAGTGAGCAACGTGTGTAAACAATAGCTCATCAAGCGTAGAAAATTGAGGTCAAATCAGGTCAACACAGACGAACTAGCTGGAAAGGGTTCCGGTGAGGGTAGCCACCTAATTTGAACAAGTCCAACCCAATATTGTCACCTGGCCACGTTCAATGGCAGTAATAATTCGTACGAGGTGTGAATGTGAGCGATAGGGCAGTGATAGTTACCTCTAATTTAAACCCATTGATTATGATTAATTATTTAATTATGTAAATCCGACAAGCTTGGTGCGCTGCAAACCCTTACACCGTGTGTGTGTGTGCGTGTGTCTCTGCGCAGCATGATAAGGAGATGCGTGTGGGTGCGTATGCCACACATAACATCACCATTTCGACAACCCCGCGCCACTTGAAACCTGACGATGGTGCGAACCTTCTGCCCGGCAGTTGATTAGCTGTTAAGTTTTGGGCATCACATTCAATTAGCTCCGCGTTTGGTGAAACGACATGAAATAGGATCCTTTATTAGTGGTTTTGCATAGCCAGGGAGCCATAGGGATGCACACATTTTACAACATTGAAAAGCGGACAAATTAGTAGCTAGGGTTGTTGGTTTGCAAATCGATATTCACGAATCCAATCATTTCACATCCTATACGGTATGATATGCCGGGTAAAGTAAATTCCAGTTTCTTATTGACTGTTTTTGTTAAACGGATTCGCTCGTTAACGCCTCGGTATGGGTTAGAAACGGTTTAATATCGTCCGGCTGCTTGTTAGGAAAAGAATTGGACTATCATTGTCCAAGAAAAGCTGCTTCACGGCGCAAAAGATCACTAACATTAGTATCGGTTTAATTAATTCAGTTCAATCAACAAAATATACAAAAGAAAAAGCGAACAAATCAATCCGCACTAATGACTGAATAATATTAAAGTGGTTGATGATAGCAAGGAGCAGGAAGGAAACCCATTTTTCAATGCAACGGCGAGAGAAAGGCGTGTGTTTGTGTGTTGGATGTGATCGGAGCGGAGGTTAATTAAACACTGTGTGTAAATGTTAAATGTAGGATAAACCAATTTTGACACACCGAAAAGCAAGTGCGTCACCGAACAAGGCCAGTACACACCCGCCCGACAGCAGTATAAAGCACAGACGACAGAATGGGTGCTTGTTTTTTCTTGAGGGTGCGCGCGGGTGTTTGTGTGTGTATGTGTGTGTAGAGAGTGTTAATGAATTTCATGATCGTTCACCCATTGCCATCGAAGAATAAAAACCCGTCATATGTAATGTACAGTGTAAATTTTGCAAAGTCCCGGTGCAACAACATTTATATAAATGTGCCGTGCTCCCGTGAAGCATAGGTGCAGTAGGCCCGCGTGGGCAAACAAAGAAAAACGGCAGAAACCAAATGTAAGTACGGATAGTGTAAATGATATAAAAGATTTTTTTTTGTTTACTTGTGTAGAACAGCCAGGCCGGACAAATTGATTAACTTCAACGGATCCCTCTGATTGTGCTTCTGACTCTAGAAGAGAGCGCTTCATCTAACGACGATTAGATCTAAACTGCCTAATTTCGCTTTGCTTTTCATATTAATGCCGAGTTTTGAAGAAGCCCTATGTTTCAGCAAAGAATTGTCCTTGTCCAAAACTTCTTGAGAAGGCAAATATATCATATTTTTAAGTTACTGCTGAGCTTTTCAAGTTTCGACATAGAGCCTGAATACCAATGAACAAATGTCTCTGCTTTTTTGCTGCTATGAGATCTGTTTTTACATCCTCTAATAACGATCTCTCTATGCCTTAAACGTCATCGTTCAAGCCTGAGGAGAGTTAATGACATTCACTGATGTCTTACTATCATCTGGATCAATCATAAAAGAAGCAAACACACATGATTTTGAAAGTGCATACGACGTTTGGGTTTTTTCTTCTATTTTGCTGATATATTTGTTTCGGTGAGACCCTGCACCGACTTTTGAGTAGGAACCTGTTACTCTTTATATACGTTCCGAATCCAAAGGGCAATCGCACTTTTGTTTGATTGACTGATTTATAACTTCTGTGCTCCCACCCCTACAAGAATAAGTCGCTAACGACTTGGCTGTTCTAACGAACGAAAAAAAATCATTTTGTATCATCCGTTTTGTATAATTATTAAACTTGTGGGTAAGGATTTTGTTTCATTTCTCGTTGACACCGTGCGAAAGCGTGTGCCGTGGCAGCAATGTGGGCAACGGCTATAAAAAAAGCACCTATTTAATAGCCAAAACAATAATTAATTAGTAATAATTTACACTCTCGTCTCACGTACTTTATTGTCTTGTTTTCGTTTTCGTACAATCTTTATCTGCAAAGATTTTCACTAACTTCATTTTTTCATATATTTCTCATTCGCTTATCGCGTATCATCTGCCTCTGTAATAGGAATAGTTAGGGGTAGTTTAGTAGTGCTCAACAGGCAGCAAGTCCACAATCGTGTCACTCGGCACCGGTATTTGGTGCTTTGTAATGTATGTATGGACATGTAATGTGTAGTGTGTGGTGTATCGACGGGAATTTAACGGATAGAAAATGTAAATGCAAAACCTCTAGTGAACGAGCACACCGGAAAAATGGGAAATCTAGATTGTATAGCAGGTACATTACCGTGGCAGCAAACACAACTAAAATGCCTCGTTTAAAGGCACACATCGCGAATCGTTAAACCAGAAAGGAAACAAAAAAACTTTATGTTAAAAAAAGATTTAAAAATGTGTTAGTGCTTTTGGGGAAAAGGGCGGAAACATTAAAAACAACAAATCGTTCGTCCCTCCCCCCTGCCCACAGTGTCCTGTTGGGTGTTTGGCCGTGATTGGATAATGATGATGTATAGGAAAGTTTATAAAAACTTAAACACGTCCCGTTCGGTGCGGTAAAGTTTATAAAATGAACAACCAAAAGTGTTCGTTCTGTAAGAGAGAAAACAGAGAGAAAGAGAGAGAGAAAAGAAACACCCCACATATTCACAAAGCCGTACACAAAAGAAATGGAATAAGAGAAATATTAAATGTGCCAGTTTATAGAAAAATGTAAAATGAAAAATGGGAGCGGAAAAAAAAGAACAACAAAACACTAATGTAGAAACATTCGAAACAAAGCGCAAAAAAGCAAGACATAACAAAAACAGGAAACTGCAAACTGTTAACGAAATGTGCGATTTTGTGGAAAGATGTGCGAGAGAGTGTAAATCAATGCGCACTCGGTGTAAATGAGGAGAAGAAAAAAAAATAACAAGAGATATGAAAAAGTCTATTAGCAAAACAAAGAAAAGAAAAATGGAGCGAAATTTGGTTTAAAAGAAACAGAAGAAAAAATGAGAGATAAAAGAGGAAAAACTTAACTATATATTATATACACTAGGTACTTATATATGAATATATATATATATATATTATATACAACAGAAGGAGGTAATGAAAAGCGAAGAAAATGTACACGAGAAGAATAAGGAGTAAAGTATCCCTTGTTCGTTTTGTTCTGCACAATCGGCATCCAAGTTGCTTTCCTCCGTCCAATCGATCCATCCTTCCCATTTGAAATGTTCCCTTTGTGTTTGCTTTCCCGCGGCAAAGGATATGTTCACCATTTTTACCAAAGTAAGCGTCTATTCTCTAACTCAAAAGTTTTGTTTTCATCTTCTTTTTAATCACAAATCATTTTCTTTGCCGAATGCATCCTTACTTTTTCTTGATCATTTTTTCGCTAAACCTAGTGTATGCAAGAAATAACGCCGTTTTGTTCAAGTTATGTTGGTTTGTGTGAAAACGGGAGAAGCGTTCAATAGTCCTGAAAACTTTACCAACCCACAAAACAACAATGCCAAAACCCTTAACCCCGGCAACGGAGAAAGAAAAATAGACCCGTTTAGTTTAATGCGTTTCTTTCGTTTGCCTTTGTTTTTTTCCCCTCCTCTATCCTAGAGCTCCTTCCGGTTCCGGTGTTCATTTTCGGTACACTTTCAAAGCTGGGATCCCTCTTCTTCTTCCCACCCTTACAGTTAAGTTGTCCATTTGGCCAGCGGGAAGGGCCAGGGAAATATCAAGTCCATAGTGTAATTTCTTATCCGATGGTTCTTTGCTCCTTCTTCTTCGACTACTTCTGTATCGTTCGATTATTTGTTTACTTTGCAATTTGATAAGAATAAACTTTTTCTTCGGCAGAAACTCGTGAAATCACAAACTGAAAACAAAACAAACCGGAATTGTGTTTGTGTGTGTGTGTGCGTGTCCTTGAGTTCCAAGGAAGGAAACATTCGAAAGTTTGTAGAATGGGGCCTCTGCTGGGGAAGGAAAAGGTTTTCCCCGCTATTCGCATTCGGCAATCCTTCAGCTCGTGCCAAAGTGTTGAACGTCCGAGTTCGCATCGGAACCGACGGCTTTGGTCCCTTTGTTTGAGCATTAGAAGATGTGACGTCGTGCTTGGGTAAAATTTCTTCATTGCCACCGGAAACCCGTGTCGTGTGCCCCGGAGTCTTACCCGGAGATCCCCATCTACGTTCGCTGGGGGTGATAAATGATGCCCGCAGAGTTTGCCCTGGCGCGTGCTGTCCCGGATCGGATATTGAAACTATCTATTATTCTTCAATTAGCCCTGACACTAGCGTTGGCCCAAACTGTCACCGGTCGCCACGAAGACATTGCGGACATTGTGATGGCATGCCGAACGCGACGACCTGAAGAGGGAGAGAGAGAGGGAAGTATTCATTTGCATAATCACTAAATTAGTTCACCAATGGACTGTTATTGCTTCTTCGTGTTTTCTGCAGGATGCTTTCCAACTGCTGGTTGAGAAGCTGGCGAGGCCCGACGTCTTCTGGTCTTCGATAGTGACGACGACAACGACGACGACGACGATGATGATGATGACGACGGTGACGATCCGTGCCTTTCCCCCCACTGCCAGCCTAGTTGATAGCTTCCTTGATGCGTGGATCCTTCAGGACAGTGCCCGCCTTTCGCACCCGTAATTGCTCTCTGGCCACGCCATTATTATGAGTGCTTTATAGGATCTAACGCTGACATGGTCCTTCCGAGAGCCCTGTATTTCCCGAAGGTGGTGAACTTTTAATTACTCTCGTTCGTTCGTTTCCCCTTCCCCCGGATGGTTGTGGCACATCCCTTTTGCGCCGGCATTTAAATAAAAGCGGACATCGGCAAGAGCAAGAAAGCCTCCGAACGCCGTGGTGTGGCGTTATGGCAATGGTTTCTGCGGAATTTGTTTACAAGCACCAAACGAATGCCTAATTGCTTTGTCTTCCAGTTTTGCATAAGAAATACGGGAAAGTGGGAGGACATTCTCGCCCCACACGTCGCTACTTCGCAAACCCGAGCGATGGACGGTTTGGGTAGTGTTTATTTTGATTGGATTAAAACCGAATCGAAAAACAGCGACAAAGCGTATCCTCCAAAGTGGCCAAGGTGGTCAATGAAATGAAATGAACCCAGTTTCGGGGTGAAATTAGTTTTGGCCGTTTGTTGCTTTCGCGCTGTTTAATCATTCATTGAGGTTTTTTTTTTGCTCCGGACGACGCTTTCCTTTGCAGTCAAGTAAGAAGTGACAGTGAATGAATATTGCTAGCATTTTGCAAACAGCTTGTAGCGATATTTAAAACAAGCTACCCTTTCTTCAATTCCACCTGCATTTCCCAACACAATGCAGAAAGACCAAACTGCTTCGAAACTCAAAACGCAGCTAGTGAATGGTTTTCCTAGAGGGAAGTAATATACAGACCATTTTCGCACCAAAAACGTCCGTAGCTCCTACTTTCAAATCTCTCACCAACAAACATCCCCCCTTCCGGAAACTGCCGGAATACCCGGAGCTACTTGATGCCTTGTTTTATCGCCTGTCATGTGAGATAATTTCTACCATTTTGCGACATTTTAATGATCTTTTTTTCACGTTGCAGATGCTCCCGTCTATTCGTTGCGGGGGATGACTTGTCTCCGTGATGGCGAGTGCTCGATTAAGGGACACTCTGGTCCGCTTCTTTCGATGGTGTGCAGTTTCCATCACGGTGTACACCACGATTAATGACTCCGAGGTGTGGTACTGCAGGACACACTTCAACCGAGAGTACCACACAATACAAGCGTATCGTTCAAGAGTAATTGCTTCCCGTTCGTGGGGCGGACGGGAATAATAATTCTTTTAATAGTGGTGCCGAAAAAGCGGACAATTTTAAAGCAGCACGATCGCTGCGCATCCTTTGGGAACATCCATTTAGTACCAGCGCTAGGATGTGTTTCCAAGGGGGAATCAACTTTTTATTACGAAACATACAATAAGATAATTACCGCTTGAAAGTATAGCAAATTTTAGGGACTTTTATAAAAAAATATCCTTTTTATCTATCTACTGGATAATTCAAGGTTAAGATTCTCGATCTTGATACTTTCCGATGTTTACTCAGATGTTAATTTTCCATTCTCGGAACAATGATCGCTTTTCGATCATTAGAGCGTGCGGCATTATGATCTTGCCTTGCTTGGCCTGTTGCATGCATGTATGGCCGTGTTTGAGCAGTTAACTACTAGGACTACTTGTACAAGGTAAATATTGTCGTGAACACCCTCCCCCTCCCCCCCCTCCTTTATTGTTTTCAAAATTAGAGGCCCCAACTACAATTCCACCCTGGGACTCCATGGGAATTGATCCTCCACTGACGTTACGTAATAATTCACAGAGACCTTTCATAACTTCTGGAGCACTGCTGTCCCGGTAAAGTCGGTCCTGATGCAATAAAGTCCGTTAAAAAGAGATGCATCGAAGAATGACTGTAGCTGATGAATTATTGAACCACATAATCGGCATTTTCCATCAATACACTGATGGCAAACTATTTCGGACCATTGTTTCCGTTCGGTACTTATGCCAGCAACTTACGGCAATGGCGCTCGAATACCCGGAGCCGCGAGCTGCCCATTTTCTGGTTGATGAATATTTCATGCTTAAGCAATGGCCACGTACAGATTCTAGTGCAGCAAGCGGTCCCAAACCAGGGCTCCAGAGGGCTTAAAACAAAAAACAGTACTACACACTGGGAAGCGCTTCCCGAGCAATAATTTGTGGCTGACCGGGAGCAAACGATCCAGAGTCGGGAGAAGGACTGATGATCGAATGTCGTGACGGAACGTCATTAGGGGTTTCCGATGGACACACACGAAACGCAAAGATGCAACCGAACGCAATTAATGTTACCTCCTGCGCTAGTATTTTGCCATCCAATGGATCGCCAACGACTATTAGCGAGGACATTCATCGTCGTCCTCGGACGATGAAGCACCCGGAACAGAATAGAAGGAAAGCCGTCGATACTTACTCTCCCTCACTCGATACTTTCTACTAGTAGCAATGCGTTGCTCGAATGCTGGTCGCCTGATGAGACCACCCGTGCTTCGGTGCCAGGAATTGGGCTGCATCGATTTATCAACTGCGGTACTTCCGAGGTGGGTAAGTCCGCCGTGCAGCCAAATGGGCGCACGTTAAATAAAGTGAGTAATCAATAAATGTTTCATTACAAGACCTATTTTCTCAGCAACGGGGTTCGGTGGAGTAATTGGCCCACCGGTAAGGGAAATCGACCGTTAAGAGAGGCTTTTATTTGTTTTTTTTTTAACTTTTTGCTCTATACAACCATTACTTGGCGAAGGAAAATGTGTTTGTCCAATCGTCTGTAACATTAACGAATGGAGAATGGATGGGGAAGTACTTTTTGAAATTTTTTGAAATATCCATTTTTGCACAAATTCATTTACAATCCATTGTTTCTGGCGTGCATCAATAGGCGGTGTGACTGGTAATAGGTGACAAAGCTTGACCGCACCAGCGATCCGGGGTTTACGCTTTTCAAGCTACCCTGTGCGCAGCAAATGTTTCGGAAATGTATTGAAAACCGAAATTAAGCATGTGCAACAGCCTGATTAAACATTGAGAGCTGGAATATGCTGGAAATTGCGCATCGGTGAACCCCACAAATTGTATGGCTATTAAGAGGGAGTGTGAGCAAACTGTTCGCCCGATGTAATAAAGTCGATAGATGTTTGTTCGAAATGAGCATCGATATTAATTTTCCAACAGATGTTTATTTTTCCATTCCGTTTGCCATTGACGTAATTTGCAGTTTTTCAATGCTGCAGTGGAGATTGTTGTTGTAGGAGCTTGCGGCAATGTTGATTCAGAAGGAGTTCTTTCATTTTGCGCTGTGCAAAATGCAAATCTAAATTAGTTTACAATATATTTTCATTAATTTTTCAAAAAAAGATCGTTGGATGACATTATAATCAAGTGCGACGGTTCGGGTAATCAATCGCAGCGCGCGCCGATTAGCAACACTGGTAGCGTCCTCTGGCGGTAAATTCAGAAGCAATGTGACATTTGTGGGAAAAAAAGCGGTTTGCCGTTTCAAACAATTGTTTACCATTCCATTGGACGGAGCGTTCTCTTCCGCTGAAGTGTATATTGTATTATAAAGGTATCAACCAATTGCGGGCAAACAATGAATCGTGAGAAAGTAAATCCTTCGAACCGAGGCAAGCCGAAAAATTCAAAGTAAGTGGAAAGCTAGATGGTTTGTAATGTCATAAATGGTGTTTAACAAAGATCTTTCTCCCAGCGATGGTACCATTTTGGCAGACGATAAGGTATTCGCCAATCGCTATATAGAATGGAAGTACTTGATGGATGTATGTATGCCCAGCTCGGCCTTGGTAGTGATTCATGAACGGGAAGTGTAATGCGATTTATTTTGCAATTTCATACATAGAAATTCAACCAAACAGAAGAGGACGATGACGGTATGTCAATCGATGATGCGCTTGTGCTGTATGGTACGAACGATGAAGATGAAAAGCGAACGGAAGCAGCGCAAGAAGCACTGGAATGTAGCGAGGACGAGGAGGATAAAGCGAACAGTAAAAGTGATTATGCTGCTTTGGAGGATCAATTGACTACTGCCTTGCAGCGTCGCAGCACCGAGTGGAAAAACAACGGCATGGAAAAGATATTCAACAGCAACTTCTCTCTCAGCGTTGATTACGTGCGAAGTTGGTTGGAAGATTGTGAGCATGGTACCGCCAAGCAGATGACACAGGAACGAGCAACACATTTCACGGAGTACGATGGAAACACGCAAATGGATGTCACCCATCAAGAGAACATTTCTATACTAAACCACAAGGATAGAAAACAGCTGGCATCGGAACTCAGTTCCAACTATGAGCTTTGTAGCTCCGATCAAAGGAGAGTAATCGTACATCAAGTAGAAAAGACAACCATTTCTTCGTTCCTAGTGGTAGATCCGCGTGATTGCAATAGAACGGATGGTCCGATACCGAAGTTGCCTCTGGACAGCTACTTTGGAAACATTTCCACCTTTAAGCCGTTTAAATTTCCAAATCGCATTGAAACACTGGGATCATTGTCATGTGGCAAAGATAGGTTAGGGAAACAGCTGCATGGAAGCCGTACGATCAATTCCAGTTCCTTTAACAGTAGATCGTTGATTAGTCTGATGGAAAACTCACTTCAAATAGTGCCAAAAACGCGCGTTGAAAGTGGTTTAAGCAAGAAACACATAAAACCAAACCTCAAGCGAAGGGTAAATTTTAAACCGTTTAGAAAAGTGCACATTATAAGAGATTCGTCTGAAAGTTCGAATTCGGATGAAGATTTTGCACCAGACGACTCTGAAGAAGAGTGCCCTGCACGTGATTCAAAAGCAACGCGCACTGTGCCTGTACGTGCGATGAAAAAGAAACCTGTCACCTCAAACCCGTCATCTTTATGTTCAGGCTCTAGTGATAATTCACAGCGCCAAACGAATGCGGCCATACCGAAAGCGTCAGTTCCATCGTTACCAGCAGACATCATCATCAAAAAGCAGAAGGAAACAAGAGCACCGTTAATAAATGGTTTGAGTCAAGCCGGTAATGGTAACGAGCAACCACCGAAAGATCAACAACAGTTCGTGCAAACAAACGAACGGAAATATCAGATGCCGGACAATTATCGCCATATGTTGAGCGTTAATGGGTGCTGTCGCTATAAAACCGACGGTACAATTATTTATCGTCCCAAACCGATACACGCGGGTTTGCCGAAAGATGCAGAACGAATCCTACTCAAAGCCGAAGATCTGGATCTAAGTGGTATCAAATCCAACTTACGGCGCAAAAAGTTTGATAACTTTTCTTGCCAAACGCACCCAAACTCGGTGCTTGTGTACTACATGAGCGATTCCGACGATGAGCAGTCCGACGCGCTGCCGGTGCGGAATGCTGACGAGGATTCATCGGATGATGACGATCCCATACTCAACTATAAACCTAAACTCTGCATATTGACCTATTTCAACGAAGATCCGTAGTTCGCATGCAACCGCAATCGGTTAAAATGTCCCCGAAGAGACGTTCGTGGACGAATTTAAGGTAAAAATGTGAATGTGTCATGTTTCAGTTGCAATTTATGTGCGTTAAACGTTAATGAATATCATAAGACAACTCGTAATACTTCTCTAGAATCTTAAATACAACGAAGATTGTATGTATCTTCCACAGAAGCTAAATAGAACTTGATAGCAGTTCCACGGATTAATCACCGTAGATTTATGTTGAATGTACGCAATTTTTCGGAAAATAAAACATTATTTACACAAATTGAAACGAAACGAGGAAGAATACTGGGGAGATCAAAACACACATATGTTGATCCAAGAAAAAACTCGTTTGTTGTCAAAGGAATTGTGATAGTTGCCGGCAGCAGTTTCATGTTTTAAGTTTTATATTATTTTCGTCATTCGAATATTGTTGCTTAATAAAAAGATGCCAAGTTTCAACGCAAAAGTGTTCTCAGTGTTAAAAAATCTGTTTTCTCAGAAAGAAGCTTTGTGGTAAGCATATGAAAGTATTTAAACGGTAGAAGTCAATTATGCATGATGAAACATGCTCAATTTGAGTTTTCGTTTTGCGCAATGAATATCACAATATTATTTAGGTGGATATAGTTATCGAAAACTCGCATATTAATCTTTTGTATCCGGGAAACCGCAGGTGTACTTCAGGCCATCAGGATAGGCGTGTGTTTCACCATCATACAGCGTATATATTGTCCATCTTGTAGATCAACTTTTAATACCATGCTTTAGGAAAACTTCTTAAAGCTTATTATTAGGAAAATCATATCAATCATATCATAGTTTATAATACAAATCGTTTCTTATTGAAAAAGCAGAACCACTGCCGTGAACAAAACTCGTACTTGCTTTATGTGTTGTTTGTTTTGATTCGAGCGTGTGTATGTATGAGTACAAAAACGAGCGACGAAACCACGGACTCTGCGAATTCAGCTTGCGAAATCCCATACAAAGCAGCCGTTTTCCGATCTCTGACACCAAGAGAGCATGTATTAGCTGGAGGTAACATGTATGTCTCACCAGCGTGCATTTTTTGGTACATGGGTCATCACTATGGGCAATGTCAAACTCATGACCGAACGTCTATCACTATGGGCAAACTATCAAACTAGTGACCGAAGGTCTAGCCACAATTAATATTATTCTTAAAACTATCGTTCTGTCAAAAAGATCAATCGGATTAACCTTTGATTAACCCTTCTGTAAAAAGATTAATCGGTTTAAACTCTCTGATAGCACGATTGCGCTCTACGCACGATCCTAAAGCGAGTTTATAATTTATGTGCAATGAACGCAATTTGTGTCAATATTGTTTAATTTTTCGAAAAATCGTGTGCATTCAAAATAAAGCTATGGTGATTAATCCGTACTCTCCCGTGAAACTGAGTGCTGTGAAAAACCAAGTGAAACAAAATTCTGAACATCTTGTATCCCTTGTTGGTCCTAAAATCCTATCGTTTATAGCACGCACATACTTATCAACTTGGAGTAATTTCGTGCGGTGTTGTTGTTTTCTATTGCTAAAAATTGAATGAACACATTCTTCTTCATAAATTTCGGATTATCACAGTATTTTGTCCGAAATTTACACACCGCTAATAAAAGTTATCCCTATGGTCGAATGTAAACAAAAGATTAATAAGTACCACGGTCCTAATCGATCTGTGAGAAAGATTAATCCGTTATCTATCTGTGAGAAAGATTAATCCGATTAATCGTTTTGACAGAAAGTTTAATCAAAGACCAATTTTGAGAATAATATTAATCGTGTCTAAATGTTCGGTAAAGAGTTTGATCGTTTGCCCATAGTGATGGCCCATGATAATATGCACGCATGTTATCTACATGTTACCTCGTGCTAATACATGCTCTCTTGGTGTCAGAGATGGGGAAACTGCTGCTTTGTATGGGATTTCGTATCAACAGACGGGGAGTTCAAGAGAGATGAAGCATACTATCTATCTCACTTACGCAAGCGATCGTGCTCATTTTGAGTTTAGTTGAGTTTGTTCAGTTTGAACGAACGTTTAGCCTCGATTAACATTATTCTCACAAATATTCTTTGATTAATCTTTCTGTGAACAAGAATAATCGGATTAATCTATCCGATTATAGCTCTGGTATCCTATTATTCCTATTATTGAAGTGACAAACACGGCGGACTGGCGAAGGAGCCTTAAAAAAACACACACACAATGCTGCAGAAATGTCCAATCAGCCATAAGGACGCGACGAGAAGCAGGCTTTATGAAAAAGTAAAAGCATACACAGTGTAGTTTAATTTATATTAACTACATATTGTACAAATGTTTATTTAGTTTCGTGTGAGTATTGATCATAAATCAACATCGATCGTTCCCTCCCATACACCATTCACCTTTTTCTTCGATCGTAATTTAGGTTCCTTATGAGATGCCCACTGGTGCCATCGTTTTTAACCTCAATTTGCCGAATCTTGCTCAATATCGGTGCCGCCGTTGGAAGTATATTGTGTGGCAGCGGTGAAACACTTGCCGGATGCTCCGTGTTCAACACATTCGCGTACTCGTCGTCCTCTTCCCGTCCTTCCGGCTCGATCATCATCTCTCCGGCACGAAACGGATCGATCTGAGGTTCCTCGGTGGCAATGATAAGGGTGGTGGTAGTTGGAACGGAAGAAGTACGGTACATAGAAGATGCGGGTGGCCGTCCATCGTCCTCGTCTTCACCGGACATGCTTGCCATTGGAGGTGAACCCACGGTACTGCTGCTGCTTGCACCAGAAGGCTCAATCATTCCACCGGCCTTATTACTGCCTCGCTGCAGTTCCGCATCGATGTCTTCGAGCGTAATTGGAACTGATGAGGATGGAACGGATGGCATCGATTCGACTGGCTTTGGATGGGCTAGTGTCACCGAGGCTCGCTCTGGTACCGCTTCCGTAGGAGTGTACTTGATCGGATACGGTTGATTTTGATTGTACTGTTGTCTTCTAGAGTGTTGCCGTTGACTTCATCGTTCTCCAGTAGGCATTCGGCATCTCGATCGAACCCTGTTTGGCACCCTTGGCACGTTGCTGTTTCATCAGCTCCTCCATCTCTTGGAATTTGAGGGCAAGATATCTGGAATATTGAATTGTATTTTTATAGGAGGTTGCTGACAAAGTGAGGTAATGTTTTAAGCGTACTTATCAACCAGTAGCCCACTGTAATCTTCGGGGAACTTAGGTGTGAAGGGTAGAATGTACTTGTACAGCCGTTCATTCAGAACGTACAGTTGCGCAGTAGTGGAGCATTTCACATTGAACCACCAATCACACGTCAGAGCAACCTAAAACATACAAACGGAAACAGCATTAGGTCAAGATGTAGAGACCAGCAAATCAAAATCTATCAGTATCACAAACCTGACAGAAGATGGTCCCATTCGGACACAGGAAAGATGTTTTGCCATCGTTAAGATCGCAATAGTGCCACACCTGACAGTTTGTTTCCGGATCACCGAAGAATCCCTTGTACCGTTGATCCTTGCACTTGAAGCTTGTTTCAGGTATCTCTGCAAGGGCCGGATAGTCAATGCCGGGTTTGCCAGTGTTTGGCCCTGGTGATACAATCTTGTTGATCAACATCGGTGGCCCCGCACGGTACTTGTCCGTATCGACGTACGTTTCCGGCTCAACGGTCGTGTAGTTCGTGTGCTCGTAAACCGGTTCCACTAACTCCGGTCGTTCTTCCTCCGGACGGTGGTGCCCGTTCGCTGTCAGATTGTTCAGAATCTTCACCAACGTCCGGATGAAATTATCAATGTTATTCGGAGTGAGTGTTTTCGGGAGAAGGTCTGCGGAACCCGTTCCCGGGGTATGACGGCGTACCTTGGCCGTTCGTAAATGTCGAATATTGTTGCTTAATAAAAAGTTGCCAAGTTTCAACGCAAAAGTGTTCTCAGTGTTAAAAAATCTGTTTTCTCAGAAAGAAGCTTTGTGGTAAGCATATGAAAGTATTTAAACGGTAGAAGTCAATTATGCATGATGAAACATGCTCAATTTGAGTTTTCGTTTTGCGCAATGAATATCACAATATTATTTAGGTGGATATAGTTATCGAAAACTCGCATATTAATCTTTTGTATCCGGGAAACCGCAGGTGTACTTCAGGCCATCAGGATAGGCGTGTGTTTCACCATCATACAGCGTATATATTGTCCATCTTGTAGATCAACTTTTAATACCATGCTTTAGGAAAACTTCTTAAAGCTTATTATTAGGAAAATCATATCAATCATATCATAGTTTATAATACAAATCGTTTCTTATTGAAAAAGCAGAACCACTGCCGTGAACAAAACTCGTACTTGCTTTATGTGTTGTTTGTTTTGATTCGAGCGTGTGTATGTATGAGTACAAAAACGAGCGACGAAACCACGGACTCTGCGAATTCAGCTTGCGAAATCCCATACAAAGCAGCCGTTTTCCGATCTCTGACACCAAGAGAGCATGTATTAGCTGGAGGTAACATGTATGTCTCACCAGCGTGCATTTTTTGGTACTTGGGTCAACACTATGGGCAAAGATCAAACTAATGACCGAACGTGTATCACTATGGGCAAACTATCAAACTAGGGACCGAACGTCTAGCCACAATTAATATTATTCTTAAAACTATCGTTCTGTCAAAAAGATCAATCGGATTAACCTTTGATTAATCGTTCTGTAAAAAGATTAATCGGTTTAAACTCTCTGATAGCACGATTGCGCTCTACGCACGATCCTAAAGCGAGTTTATAAACGCAATTTATGTGAATATTGTTTAATTTTCCGAAAAATCGTGTGCATTCAAAATAAAGCTATGGTGATTAATCCGTACTCTACCGTGAAACGGAGTGCTGTGAAAAACCAAGTGAAACACATTTCTGAACATCTTGTATCCCTTGTTGGTCCTAAAATCCTATCGTTTATAGCACGCACATACTTATCAACTTGGAGTAATTTCGTGCGGTGTTGTTGTTTTCTATTGCTAAAAATTGAATAAACACATTCTTCTTCATAAATTTCGGATTATCACAGTATTTTGTCCGAAATTTACACACCGCTAATAAAATTTATCCCTATGGTCGAATGTAAACAAAAGATTAATAAGTACCACGGTCCTAATCGATCTGTGAGAAAGATTAATCCGATTAATCGTTTTGACAGAAAGTTTAATCAAAGACCAATTTTGAGAATAATATTAATCGTGTCTAAATGTTCGGTAAAGAGTTTGATCGTTTGCCCATAGTGATGGCCCATGATAATATGCACGCATGTTATCTACATGTTACCTCGTGCTAATACATGCTCTCTTGGTGTCAGAGATGGGGAAACGGCTGCTTTGTATGGGATTTCGTATCAACAGACGGGGAGTTCAAGAGAGATGAAGCATACTATCTATCTCACTTACGCAAGCGATCGTGCTCGTTTTGAGTGTAGTTAAGTTTGTTTAAACGATCGTTTAGCCTCGAATAATATTATTCTCACAATTAATCTTTGATTAATCTTTCTGTGAACAAGAATAATCGGATTAATCTATCCGATTATAGCTCTGGTACCCTATTATTCCTATTATTGAAGTGACAAATACGGGGGACTGGAGAAGGAGCCTTAAAAAAACACACACACAATGCTGCAGAAATGTCCAATCAGCCATAAGGACGCGACGAGAAGCAGGCTTTATGAAAGAGTAAAAGCATACACAGTGTAGTTTAATTTATATTAACTACATATTGTACAAATGTTTATTTAGTTTCGTGTGAGTATTGTGTGAGTTCATCGTTGTTTTCTAGCGTGTTGCCGTTGACTTCATCGTTCTCCAATACGGCATTCGGCATCTCGTTGACTTCATCGTTCTCCAGTACGGCATTCGGCATCTGTTTGGCACCCTTGGCAAGTTGCTATTTCATCTGCTCCTCCATCTCTTGGAATTTGAGGGTAAGATATCTGGAATATGGAATCGTATTTTTATAGGAAGTTGCTAACAAAGTGAGGTAATGTTTTAAGCGTACTTATCAACCAGTGGCATACTGTAATCTTTGGGGAACTTAGGTGTGAAGGGTACAATGTACTTTTACAGCCGTTCGCATGCAACCGCAATCGGTTAAAATGTCCCCGAAGAGACGTTCGTGGACGAATTTAAGGTAAAAATGTGAATGTGTCATGTTTCAGTTGCAATTTATGTGCGTTAAACGTTATTGAATATCATAAGACAACTCGGAATACTTCTTTAGAATCTTAAATACAACGAAGATTGTATATTTCTTCCACAGAAGCTAAATAGAACTTTATAGCATTTCCTGTCCCTATAATTATCTTCCACCGACCGTAGGAAGGAAAAGCTGTTGCTAAACCTAGCGGGATGACTAGCGCTTGGTCGTGGAGAGAGAAAAAAAGAGAGAAACAACGTTTAATTGCATCGCGCTAGACAGATCACCGGTTCCTGACGTTACCGAAAGTTTTCCCGCTTGTAAAATTACGCCCGTCGTGTATTATAAGTAACAGCTCGGTGGAAGTTAATCTTTCGTAATTTATGACGAATTTCCGCACGGTTGTCGGCACTGCAGCACCTTACCGCACATTACCAGCACCTGCGGGGAGTAACTGGTTGAAATATGCGCGAGATGAATGAAAATGTTTCGTCCCAGTATACGGGGAACAAAACATGCAGATACTTATACCTTTTTCCACGGTCCAAATATTGTGTACTACACATAGATTTTTTATTTGCTTTGTTTGTAGCTTTATAAAATTGTTTTCAAATCAAAGTTTTAGGAACATTTAATACGCGCCAAACCATCTCTCCAACCACAACGTGCGACTCGAATGCGTTCTAATGCACCATGTTTGTTGCACCATGCACTCGAACTATGGCACTAGGCGAGCCTACCGGTTCTGGTAAAGAGACGGGCTATAGAGGTTTTGAGGTTTAACGGATTTGGTTTCCGCAATCGGACATGTAAGCTGCAGGCCGTGTTGAATTTGATTTAGAGCATGTACAGCATGTAATATTTGCAATCTGTGCTGTTCGATTGGTTGGGAATGCATGTATGCTCACCCATACCAAACCTCCCACGCCGTTCCTCGTTTCATCCGGGTGACGGTTATCGACCGATTTACATGTACATGCCGGCTTCCGTGCGTTTGGAGTGATTGTCCAGTAGCGTCCAGTGAATGCGAAAGGGCATATCAAGCGGCGGCAAGGAAAAACCAATCAATTTGTGATGGAAAATAACAAACGTGTACACCCTATGGGTAGGCACGGTACATTTAATTTTGCATTATTGGTTCATACAAATATATTCAGAGCTTTCATACGGAAAAACTCACAGGAAGAATGCAGAGAAAATATGTTTTTTTTATCATATATAATAAAAAACATAATAATTTAATTGCATGAACCAAGAAAAACCCTCTACAAAAACGTGTATTCTTGTAACTCGAAATTGGTTCGTACCCCTGCATTCCTGCAAGGATTTTCGCAAAAGCACGTTATAAATCATGCGTAACCGATTGCTGCTGCAAGGATTATTACGTACGACTTTACCATTACGATTGAAACTGTCGGTTCGCCCCCCGGAACGAATCGATTTCGTTGTCTTCGATGTGTCCTTACGAGCAGCACTAGATAGACCCCATTGGCACACATTGCCGCATGGTAATGCTCATTTCGGCATTTGACTTACTGCACCGTTTCCTTTGCGGGGAGGTGGGGGCAATGATCTCATTCTTCCGCACGCAATCGGTGTCCATAGCGCAGGGCATTAATTTATCACGACAAAATGATAAATGAAGCTAATGCCAAAGCACCCGTTTTAGGGTGTATTGGGCGGTGGTATATGGTGGTGTGTAATACCAACATATCGATCCTGCGGGTATTTTAACCTACTCCCAGCAGCAGTACTGGAAACAGTAAATGGAGGAGTAAAACTAGGTCACTGAAGGGACAAACATGGGGGACAGGAGAAGGAGCCTTAAAAAAACACACAATGCTGCAGAAATGTCCAATCAGCCATAAGGACGCGACGAGAAGCAGGCTTTATGAAAGAGTAAAAGCATACACAGTGTAGTTTAATTTATATTAACTACATATTGTACAAATGTTTATTTAGTTTCTTGTGAGTATTGATCATAAATCAACATCGATCGTTCCCTCCCTTACACCATTCACCTTTTTCTTCGATCGTAATTTAGGTTCCTTATGAGATGCCCACTGGTGCCATCGTTTTTAACCTCAATTCGCCGATTCTTGCTCAATATCGGTGCCGCCGTTGGAAGTATATTGTGTGGCAGCGGTGAAACACTTGCCGGATGTTCCGTGTTCAACACTTTCGCGTACTCGTCGTCCTTTTCCCGTTCTTCCGGCTCGATCATCATCTCTCCGGCACGAAACGGATCGATCTGAGGTTCCTCGGTGGCAATGATATGGTTGGTGGTAGTTGGAACGGAAGAGGTACGGTACATAGAGGATGTGGGTGGCCGTCCATCGTCCTCGTCTTCACCGGACATGCTTGCCATTGGAGGTGAACCCACAGTACTGCTGCTGCTTGTACCAGAAGGCTCAATCATTCCACCGGCCTTATTACTGCCTCGCTGCAGTTCCGCATCGATGTCTTCGAGCGTAATTGGAACTGATGAGGATGGAACGGATGGCATCGATTCGACTGGCTTTGGATGGGCTAGTGTCACCGAGGCTCGCTCTGGTACCGCTTCCGTAGTAGCGTACTTGATCGGATACGGTTGATTTTGATTGTACCGTTGTCTTCTAGAGTGTTGCCGTTGACTTCATCGTTCTCCAGTACGGCATTCGGCATCTCGATCGAACCCTGTTTGGCACCCTTGGCACGTTGCTGTTTCATCAGCTCCTCCATCTCTTGGAATTTGAGGGCAAGATATCTGGAATATTGAATTGTATTTTTATAGGAGGTTGCTAACAAAGTGAGGTAATGTTTTAAGCGTACTTATCAACCAGTGGCCCACTGTAATCTTCGGGGAACTTGGGTGTGAAGGGTAGAATGTACTTGTACAGCCGTTCATTCAGAACGTACAGTTGCGCAGTAGTGGAGCATTTCACATTGAACCACCAATCACACGTCAGAGCAACCTAAACCATACAAACGGAAACAGCATTAGGTCAAGATGTAGAGACCAGCAAATCAAAATCTATCAGTATCACAAACCTGACTGAAGATGGTCCCATTCGGACACAGGAAGGATGCTTTGCCATCGTTAAGATCGCAATAGTGCCACACCTGACAGTTTGTTTCCGGATCACCGAAGAATCCCTTGTACCGTTGATCCTTGCACTTGAAGCTTGTTTCAGGTATCTCTGCAAGGGCCGGATAGTCAATGCCGGGTTTGCCAGTGTTTGGCCCTGGTGATACAATCTTGTTGATCAACATCGGTGGCCCCGCACGGTACTTGTCCGTATCGACGTACGTTTCCGGCTCAACGGTCGTGTAGTTCGTGTGCTCGTAAACCGGTTCCACTAACTCCGGTCGTTCTTCCTCCGGACGGTGGTGCCCGTTCGCTGTCAGATTGTTCAGAATCTTCACCAACGTCCGGATGGAGTTATCAATGTTATTCGGAGTGAGTGTTTTCGGGAGAAGGTCTGTGGAACCTGTTCGTACGGATCCCGTTCCCGGGGTATGACGGCGTACTTTGGCCGTTCGTAAATGTCGAATATTGTTGCTTAATAAAAAGATGCCAAGTTTCAACGCAAAAGTGTTCTCAGTGTTAAAAAATCTGTTTTCTCAGAAAGAAGCTTTGTGGTAAGCATATGAAAGTATTTAAACGGTAGAAGTCAATTATGCATGATGAAACATGCTCAATTTGAGTTTTCGTTTTGCGCAATGAATATCACAATATTATTTAGGTGGATATAGTTATCGAAAACTCGCATATTAATCTTTTGTATCCGGGAAACCGCAGGTGTACTTCAGGCCATCAGGATAGGCGTGTGTTTCACCATCATACAGCGTATATATTGTCCATCTTGTAGATCAACTTTTAATACCATGCTTTAGGAAAACTTCTTAAAGCTTATTATTAGGAAAATCATATCAATCATATCATAGTTTATAATACAAATCGTTTCTTATTGAAAAAGCAGAACCACTGCCGTGAACAAAACTCGTACTTGCTTTATGTGTTGTTTGTTTTGATTCGAGCGTGTGTATGTATGAGTACAAAAACGAGCGACGAAACCACGGACTCTGCGAATTCAGCTTGCGAAATCCCATACAAAGCAGCCGTTTTCCGATCTCTGACACCAAGAGAGCATGTATTAGCTGGAGGTAACATGTATGTCTCACCAGCGTGCATTTTTTGGTACATGGGTCATCACTATGGGCAATGTCAAACTCATGACCGAACGTCTATCACTATGGGCAAACTATCAAACTAGTGACCGAAGGTCTAGCCACAATTAATATTATTCTTAAAACTATCGTTCTGTCAAAAAGATCAATCGGATTAACCTTTGATTAACCCTTCTGTAAAAAGATTAATCGGTTTAACCGTAGAGTTGTCAACCAAATTTACACACGTAAGTTGGCAACCGGCATACCCGGGTATTCCATACGTTTTGACGTATGCAATTAACGGTTTTCGTAGGTAAACAATGCTTCCTATACATTTATATTCTTGCAAATCTGTGAAAATCAGAACGTTAAATGAATATAGAACTATAATGCAATATTATATACATTTTTTTATATCTCACATATTGTAATACAAAAAAGAAACAAGTAATAAGAAATGTGTTGTATTACAATCCATTGTTTACATTTTCGCTAATTCAGCATAACCATTGTCTTTATACTTTTAATTTTATGTAATGTATTTATTTACAATTTATTCATTTATTCTAGACTTTTTGTTGCTTGTGTGTATCTAAAATCTATTTCATTCATTAATTATGTTGTTCTATGTTATGATTAATCTAACGATCCATTTCAAATTTTAAATCGATTGAATTTGAAGAAGAAGAAGAAGAGAAACGTCATTCTCCATACAAAATGTATGGAATACCCGGGTATGCTGGTTGCCAACTTACGTAGTAAAGTTTAAAATAAATCAAAATAAAATATTTACTGGTTGTTGAAAATTACAATTTATGCACCAAAAAATCGGAAATAAAAAGTTGGGAGGCTACAGAAATTTTCAGGTCAATACAAGCAATGAATCAAAAGAAATTGCAGTTTAAAGTTGAAAAAAATACCCGGGTATCCGGTTGCCTACTTGAAGGTTAAACTCTCTGATAGCACGATTGCGCTCTACGCACGATCCTAAAGCGAGTTTATAAACGCAATTTGTGTCAATATTGTTTAATTTTCCGAAAAATCGTGTGCATTCAAAATAAAGCTATGGTGATTAATCCGTACTCTCCCGTGAAACTGAGTGCTGTGAAAAACCAAGTGAAACAAAATTCTGAACATCTTGTATCCCTTGTTGGTCCTAAAATCCTATCGTTTATAGCACGCACATACTTATCAACTTGGAGTAATTTCGTGCGGTGTTGATGTTTTCTATTGCTAAAAATTGAATAAACACATTCTTCTTCATAAATTTCGGATTATCACAGTATTTTGTCCGAAATTTACATACCGCTAATAAAATTTATACCTATGGTCGAATGTAAACAAAAGATTAATAAGTACCACGGCCCTAATCGATTTGGACTGTCGGCGATTCATCTATCTGTGAAAAAGATTATTCCGATTAATCGTTTTGACAGAAAGTTTAATTAAAGACTAATTTTGAGAATAATATTAATCGTGTCTAAACGTTCGGTAAAGAGTTTGATCGTTTGCCCATAGTGATGGCCCATGATAATATGCACGCATGTTATCTACATGTCACCTCTTGCTAATACATGCTCTCTTGGTGTCGGCAATCTGAAAACAGCTGTTTTGTATGGGATCTCGTATCAGCCGACGGAGAGTTTGAGCGAGTGGATGAAGGATGCTTCCCATTTCATCCATCTCACTTGCGCTGGCGATCGCTCTCACGGGTTTGACAGTATGCAATGCAAAAGTTGGCAGCTTCGCATTTCAATTTATCAATGTTTAGCAAATGAGTAGAGAAAAATGCCGAATTGTTTCTATATTTCCTTGAATTCTTCGTATTGCTTGAAGAGCCCCCAAACGGTTTTATGGAATACATCAGTTTATAATTAAATAGAACAGCTAGAATGACGAAAGCACGATTAAAGTTGGAAGGCTACTGAAAATTTCAGGTCAATACAAGCAATGAATCAATATAAATTGCAGTTTTCAGTTGAAAAAATACCCTGGTTACCCGGTTGCCTACTTGAACGTTAAAAATATATTTAGTATTTTTTATGTATGAAAACCGGACTTTCCGACTTTGATTTTCTGACTTTGACCTAAAGATACATGAACATAGAAATAGTAGCTAGAGTGATTTTGTTTTATTAAGAATAAAAAAATTCAAGGATTCATGTATTTTTTTTTTTGTTATTCCGACCAGGCCGATGTGTTTCACTCGTAGTTCAAGATAAATATAAGCGTGCAGCCGCGCACTCAGCCTCAATTGATAACGTAGATAAAATTCGTACCGATGTTCATATTCTTGATGGTGCGATTGCTAAGCAGAACTTGCTGCTTCTCCATATCCACCATTAAATCTCCTTCCTCGATGGTCACCTTGCCAGACCGGTAGTCCTGAAACGTGGGTAGACTGCGCGGTCCCAGTACCGGATCTTCGTATCGCATAATTTCCAGAGCCGACAAGTCAGCTGAAATTGAAAGAGGATAGTACAGGTTTATCGTTTGTAATCGAAGCTTTCCATACAACAGTCCTCCAAAAACACTTACCTTTGAAACCAATTTGCTTCGCAAGCTTCTCTTTAAGCGTTTCGCTCGTACATCTATCAGACAGATTCATAGTGACCGCAAACAAGCCGGATCGTTCGACCGGATTCTCGAATGTTACTGTCACGAACGGTAGAACCTTGAATTCGATAAACGGTACACCGGGTCGGACCTCCTCTCGCGTCTTTTCCGGTGTATCCGATTCGTGCGTGTATCTGAACTCTAATACATCTACCTCGAGCGTGTTGAACAGATATGTGTAATTTTCCTTCAGTATATCGTGCTCGTCGAAATCCATCGTCACATCCATTGCCTGCTTTCCCGGCCCTCCGATCGCTTATCATCTGCGCGTAAGGCATCACTCGCTTCATATATTTATTCAGCACTTCTTTCCTGCCTAGCTCGGTCGCAATGATCTTGTTGTCCGGCAGTGTTTCATTGCCCTGTCCCGCATCGTGTCCAGCACGCAGGATTGCCACGGTGGGCACGTTTTCGCTACCCAAATCGTAGCACCGATAGGTTTTCCGGTCACTATCTTATTTGCCCCGCCCTTGCCGCCTTTCGGCTGGGTGAAATTTTTGAAAATTGAACACGAAACGAATGGGCCGCTTCCTTCAGATAGACGTAGCATTTCACATTCCCCTCGTTAACCGATTCGACGGTTGGCCAGGACTCGTGCAGAATAGACGTTTGTCCATTGTCATACTATCAAATGACCTGTTGCGAATAGGAAAGGGTTTACGACATGGGTCTAAAACGACGATACGGTGTCTGGCGTCATGGTATATTTTTTGGCGACACTCACCACGACTCGATCCTCTTCGCAGAGTATGGCTTGGTGCACCTGCCAGCCATTGTGCAAATGTGCTAACATATACGACATCGCGAAATGTGTGTTTTAAAGACGGTTTTTAGAGAAACTTTAATGTTAATTATCACTTGTTTTTATGCAAATCTGTGTAACAGCAACGAAGCAATAACAAACTTTGTTGCCCGGAACGTAAACAAACGTTGACATTTGTCGTTTGACTTTTGCACACAGTGGATTTCCATGATTTTTGTATTATTATTTAAATAATTTCTAGTTGAAGTGAATTAAAACACGAATTTCCGTAAGAAAAACAAGATGTTATGTGACTTCTGTGAAGAAAGAAATGTTTTTTGCAATTTTCACTCTCTTCGCTTCGTTGCTCCGCAATTATTCCAAACACCATCCAGGAGCGCCGCGTACATCACTTTTGTTTTCATTTGCAAACTCTCCCGTACGCAATCCCATACAAACCAGCCGTTTTCAGATTTTCGACACCAAGAGAGCATGTATTAGCAGGAGTTAACATGTTTATCCCTCCAGCGTGCATATTATCATGGGCCATCACTATGGGCAAACGATCAAACTCTTTACCGAACGTTTAGACACGATTAATATTATTCTCAAAATTGGTCTTTGATTAAACTTTCTGTCAAAACGATTAATCGGATTAATCTTTCTCACAGATAGATAACGGATTAATCTTTCTCACAGATCGATTAGGACCGTGGTACTTATTAATCTTTTGTTTACATTCGACCATAGGGATAAATTTTATTAGCGGTGTGTAAATTTCGGACAAAATACTGTGATAATCCGAAATTTATGAAGAAGAATGTGTTCATTCAATTTTTAGCAATAGAAAACAACAACACCGCACGAAATTACTCCAAGTTGATAAGTATGTGCGTGCTATAAACGATAGGATTTTAGGACCAACAAGGGATACAAGATGTTCAGAATTTTGTTTCACTTGGTTTTTCACAGCACTCCGTTTCACGGGAGAGTATATTGACACAAATTGCGTTTATAAACTCGCTTTAGGATCGTGCGTAGAGCGCAATCGTGCTATCAGAGAGTTTAAACCGATTAATCTTTTTACAGAACGATTAATCAAAGGTTAATCCGATTGATCTTTTTGACAGAACGATAGTTTTAAGAATAATATTAATTGTGGCTAGACGTTCGGTCCCTAGTTTAATAGTTTGCCCATAGTGATAGACGTTCGGTCATTAGTTTGATATTGCCCATAGTGAAGACCCATGTACCAAAAAATGCACGCTGGTGAGACATACATGTTACCTCCAGCTAATACATGCTCTCTTGGTGTCAGAGATCGGAAAACGGCTGCTTTGTATGGGATTTCGCAAGCTGAATTCGCAGAGTCCGTGGTTTCGTCGCTCGTTTTTGTACTCATACATACACACGCTCGAATCAAAACAAACAACACATAAAGCAAGTACGAGTTTTGTTCACGGCAGTGGTTTTGCATTTTCAATAAGAAACGACTTGTATTATAAACTATGATATGATTGATATGATTTTCCTACTAATAAGCTTTAAGAAGTTTTCCTAAAGCATGGTATTAAAAGTTGATCTACAAGATCGACAATATATACGCTGTATGATGGTGAAACACACGCCTATCCTGATGGCCTGAAGTACACCTGCGGTGTCCCGGATACAAAAGATTAATATGCGAGTTTTCGATAACTATATCCACCTAAATAATATTGTGATATTCATTGCGCAAAACGAAAACTCAAAATGAGCATGTTTCATCATGCATAATTGACTTCTACCGTTTAAATACTTTCATATGCTTACCACAAAGCTTCTTTCTGAGAAAACAGATTTTTTAACACTGAGAACACTTTTGCGTTGAAACTTGGCATCTTTTTATTAAGCAACAATATTCGACATTTACGAACGGCCAAAGTACGCCGTCATACCCCGGGAACGGGATCCGTACGAACAGGTTCCACAGACCTTCTCCCGAAAACACTCACTCCGAATAACATTGATAACTCCATCCGGACGTTGGTGAAGATTCTGAACAATCTGACAGCGAACGGTCACCACCGTCCGGCGGAAGAACGACCGGAGTTAGTGGAGCCGGTTTACGAGCACACGAACTACACGACCGTTGAGCCGGAAACGTACGTCGATACGGACAAGTACCGTGCGGGGCCACCGATGTTGATCAACAAGATTGTATCACCAGGGCCAAACACTGGCAAACCCGGCATTGACTATCCGGTCCTTGCAGAGATACCTGAAACAAGCTTCAAGTGCAAGGATCAACGGTACAAGGGATTCTTCGGTGATCCGGAAACAAACTGTCAGGTGTGGCACTATTGCGATCTTAACGATGGCAAAGCATCCTTCCTGTGTCCGAATGGGACCATCTTCAGTCAGGTTTGTGATACTGATAGATTTTGATTTGCTGGTCTCTACATCTTGACCTAATGCTGTTTCCGTTTGTATGGTTTAGGTTGCTCTGACGTGTGATTGGTGGTTCAATGTGAAATGCTCCACTACTGCGCAACTGTACGTTCTGAATGAACGGCTGTACAAGTACATTCTACCCTTCACACCCAAGTTCCCCGAAGATTACAGTGGGCCCCTGGTTGATAAGTACGCTTAAAACATTACCTCACTTTGTTAGCAACCTCCTATAAAAATACAATTCAATATTCCAGATATCTTGCCCTCAAATTCCAAGAGATGGAGGAGAAGATGAAACAGCAACGTGCCAAGGGTGCCAAACAGGGTTCGATCGAGATACCGAATGCCGTACCGGAGAACGATGAAGTCAACGGCATCACGCTAGAAGACAACGATGAACGGTACAATCAAAATCAACCGTATCCGATCAAGTACACTACTACGGAAGCGGTACCAGAGCGAGCCTCGGTGACACTAGCCCATCCAAAGCCAGTCGAATCGATGCCATCCGTTCCATCCTCATCAGTTCCAATTACGCTCGACGACATCGATGCGGAACTGCAGCGAGGCAGTAATAAGGCCGGTGGAATGATTGAGCCTTCTGGTACAAGCAGCAACAGTACTGTTGGTTCACCTCCAATGGCAAGCATGTCCGGTAAAGACGAGGACGATGGACGGCCACCCGCATCCTCTATGTACCGTACCTCTTCCGTTCTAACTACCACCACCCTTATCATTGCCACCGAGGAACCTCAGATCGATCCGTTTCGTGCCGGAGAGATGATGATCGAGCCGGAAGAACGGGAAGAGGACGACGAGTACGCGAATGTGTTGAACACGGAGCATCCGGCAAGTGTTTCACCGCTGCCACACAATATACTTCCAACGGCGGCACCGATATTGAGCAAGATTCGGCGAATTGAGGTTAAAAACGATGGCACCAGTGGGCATCTCATAAGGAACCTAAATTACGATCGAAGAAAAAGGTGAATGGTGTAAGGGAGGGAACGATCGATGTTGATTTATGATCAATACTCACACGAAACTAAATAAACATTTGTACAATATGTAGTTAATATAAATTAAACTACACTGTGTATGCTTTTACTCTTTCATAAAGCCTGCTTCTCGTCGCGTCATTACGGCTGATAGGACATTTCTGCAGCATTGTGTGTGTTTTTTTAAGGCTCCTTCGCCAATCCCCCGTGTTTGTCACTTCAATAATAGGAAGATTAATGGGTACCAGAACTATAATCGGATCGATTAATCCGATTATTCTTGTTCACAGAAAGTTTAATCAAAGATTAATTGTGGGAATAATATTAATCGAGGCTAAACGTTCGTTCAAACTAAACAAACTTAACTACACTCAAAACGAGCACGATCGCTTGCGTAAGTGAGATAGATACTATCTTCATCCTGCTTCATCTCTCTTGAACTCCCCGTCTGCTGATACGAAATCCCATACAAAGCAGACGTTTCCCCATCTCTGACACCAAGAGAGCATGTATTAGCACGAGGTAACATGTAGATAACATGCGTGCATATTATCATGGGCCATCACTATGGGCTCACCGAACTCTTTACCGAACATTTAGACACGATTAATATTATTCTCAAAATTGGTCTTTGATTAAACTTTCTGTCAAAACGATTAATCGGATTAATCTTTCTCACAGATAGATAACGGATTAATCTTTCTCACAGATCGATTAGGACCGTGGTACTTATTAATCTTTTGTTTACATTCGACCATAGGGATAAATTTTATTAGCGGTGTGTAAATTTCGGACAAAATACTGTGATAATCCGAAATTTATGAAGAAGAATGTGTTCATTCAATTTTTAGCAATAGAAAACAACAACACCGCACGAAATTACTCCAAGTTGATAAGTATGTGCGTGCTATAAACGATAGGATTTTAGGACCAACAAGGGATACAAGATGTTCAGAATTTTGTTTCACTTGGTTTTTCACAGCACTCCGTTTCACGGGAGAGTATATTGACACAAATTGCGTTTATAAACTCGCTTTAGGATCGTGCGTAGAGCGCAATCGTGCTATCAGAGAGTTTAAACCGATTAATCTTTTTACAGAACGATTAATCAAAGGTTAATCCGATTGATCTTTTTGACAGAACGATAGTTTTAAGAATAATATTAATTGTGGCTAGACGTTCGGTCCCTAGTTTAATAGTTTGCCCATAGTGATAGACGTTCGGTCATTAGTTTGATATTGCCCATAGTGAAGACCCATGTACCAAAAAATGCACGCTGGTGAGACATACATGTTACCTCCAGCTAATACATGCTCTCTTGGTGTCAGAGATCGGAAAACGGCTGCTTTGTATGGGATTTCGCAAGCTGAATTCGCAGAGTCCGTGGTTTCGTCGCTCGTTTTTGTACTCATACATACACACGCTCGAATCAAAACAAACAACACATAAAGCAAGTACGAGTTTTGTTCACGGCAGTGGTTTTGCATTTTCAATAAGAAACGACTTGTATTATAAACTATGATATGATTGATATGATTTTCCTACTAATAAGCTTTAAGAAGTTTTCCTAAAGCATGGTATTAAAAGTTGATCTACAAGATCGACAATATATACGCTGTATGATGGTGAAACACACGCCTATCCTGATGGCCTGAAGTACACCTGCGGTGTCCCGGATACAAAAGATTAATATGCGAGTTTTCGATAACTATATCCACCTAAATAATATTGTGATATTCATTGCGCAAAACGAAAACTCAAAATGAGCATGTTTCATCATGCATAATTGACTTCTACCGTTTAAATACTTTCATATGCTTACCACAAAGCTTCTTTCTGAGAAAACAGATTTTTTAACACTGAGAACACTTTTGCGTTGAAACTTGGCATCTTTTTATTAAGCAACAATATTCGACATTTACGAACGGCCAAAGTACGCCGTCATACCCCGGGAACGGGATCCGTACGAACAGGTTCCACAGACCTTCTCCCGAAAACACTCACTCCGAATAACATTGATAACTCCATCCGGACGTTGGTGAAGATTCTGAACAATCTGACAGCGAACGGTCACCACCGTCCGGCGGAAGAACGACCGGAGTTAGTGGAGCCGGTTTACGAGCACACGAACTACACGACCGTTGAGCCGGAAACGTACGTCGATACGGACAAGTACCGTGCGGGGCCACCGATGTTGATCAACAAGATTGTATCACCAGGGCCAAACACTGGCAAACCCGGCATTGACTATCCGGTCCTTGCAGAGATACCTGAAACAAGCTTCAAGTGCAAGGATCAACGGTACAAGGGATTCTTCGGTGATCCGGAAACAAACTGTCAGGTGTGGCACTATTGCGATCTTAACGATGGCAAAGCATCCTTCCTGTGTCCGAATGGGACCATCTTCAGTCAGGTTTGTGATACTGATAGATTTTGATTTGCTGGTCTCTACATCTTGACCTAATGCTGTTTCCGTTTGTATGGTTTAGGTTGCTCTGACGTGTGATTGGTGGTTCAATGTGAAATGCTCCACTACTGCGCAACTGTACGTTCTGAATGAACGGCTGTACAAGTACATTCTACCCTTCACACCCAAGTTCCCCGAAGATTACAGTGGGCCCCTGGTTGATAAGTACGCTTAAAACATTACCTCACTTTGTTAGCAACCTCCTATAAAAATACAATTCAATATTCCAGATATCTTGCCCTCAAATTCCAAGAGATGGAGGAGAAGATGAAACAGCAACGTGCCAAGGGTGCCAAACAGGGTTCGATCGAGATACCGAATGCCGTACCGGAGAACGATGAAGTCAACGGCATCACGCTAGAAGACAACGATGAACGGTACAATCAAAATCAACCGTATCCGATCAAGTACACTACTACGGAAGCGGTACCAGAGCGAGCCTCGGTGACACTAGCCCATCCAAAGCCAGTCGAATCGATGCCATCCGTTCCATCCTCATCAGTTCCAATTACGCTCGACGACATCGATGCGGAACTGCAGCGAGGCAGTAATAAGGCCGGTGGAATGATTGAGCCTTCTGGTACAAGCAGCAACAGTACTGTTGGTTCACCTCCAATGGCAAGCATGTCCGGTAAAGACGAGGACGATGGACGGCCACCCGCATCCTCTATGTACCGTACCTCTTCCGTTCTAACTACCACCACCCTTATCATTGCCACCGAGGAACCTCAGATCGATCCGTTTCGTGCCGGAGAGATGATGATCGAGCCGGAAGAACGGGAAGAGGACGACGAGTACGCGAATGTGTTGAACACGGAGCATCCGGCAAGTGTTTCACCGCTGCCACACAATATACTTCCAACGGCGGCACCGATATTGAGCAAGATTCGGCGAATTGAGGTTAAAAACGATGGCACCAGTGGGCATCTCATAAGGAACCTAAATTACGATCGAAGAAAAAGGTGAATGGTGTAAGGGAGGGAACGATCGATGTTGATTTATGATCAATACTCACACGAAACTAAATAAACATTTGTACAATATGTAGTTAATATAAATTAAACTACACTGTGTATGCTTTTACTCTTTCATAAAGCCTGCTTCTCGTCGCGTCATTACGGCTGATAGGACATTTCTGCAGCATTGTGTGTGTTTTTTTAAGGCTCCTTCGCCAATCCCCCGTGTTTGTCACTTCAATAATAGGAAGATTAATGGGTACCAGAACTATAATCGGATCGATTAATCCGATTATTCTTGTTCACAGAAAGTTTAATCAAAGATTAATTGTGGGAATAATATTAATCGAGGCTAAACGTTCGTTCAAACTAAACAAACTTAACTACACTCAAAACGAGCACGATCGCTTGCGTAAGTGAGATAGATACTATCTTCATCCTGCTTCATCTCTCTTGAACTCCCCGTCTGCTGATACGAAATCCCATACAAAGCAGACGTTTCCCCATCTCTGACACCAAGAGAGCATGTATTAGCACGAGGTAACATGTAGATAACATGCGTGCATATTATCATGGGCCATCACTATGGGCTCACCGAACTCTTTACCGAACATTTAGACACGATTAATATTATTCTCAAAATTGGTCTTTGATTAAACTTTCTGTCAAAACGATTAATCGGATTAATCTTTCTCACAGATAGATAACGGATTAATCTTTCTCACAGATCGATTAGGACCGTGGTACTTATTAATCTTTTGTTTACATTCGACCATAGGGATAAATTTTATTAGCGGTGTGTAAATTTCGGACAAAATACTGTGATAATCCGAAATTTATGAAGAAGAATGTGTTCATTCAATTTTTAGCAATAGAAAACAACAACACCGCACGAAATTACTCCAAGTTGATAAGTATGTGCGTGCTATAAACGATAGGATTTTAGGACCAACAAGGGATACAAGATGTTCAGAATTTTGTTTCACTTGGTTTTTCACAGCACTCCGTTTCACGGGAGAGTATATTGACACAAATTGCGTTTATAAACTCGCTTTAGGATCGTGCGTAGAGCGCAATCGTGCTATCAGAGAGTTTAAACCGATTAATCTTTTTACAGAACGATTAATCAAAGGTTAATCCGATTGATCTTTTTGACAGAACGATAGTTTTAAGAATAATATTAATTGTGGCTAGACGTTCGGTCCCTAGTTTAATAGTTTGCCCATAGTGATAGACGTTCGGTCATTAGTTTGATATTGCCCATAGTGAAGACCCATGTACCAAAAAATGCACGCTGGTGAGACATACATGTTACCTCCAGCTAATACATGCTCTCTTGGTGTCAGAGATCGGAAAACGGCTGCTTTGTATGGGATTTCGCAAGCTGAATTCGCAGAGTCCGTGGTTTCGTCGCTCGTTTTTGTACTCATACATACACACGCTCGAATCAAAACAAACAACACATAAAGCAAGTACGAGTTTTGTTCACGGCAGTGGTTTTGCATTTTCAATAAGAAACGACTTGTATTATAAACTATGATATGATTGATATGATTTTCCTACTAATAAGCTTTAAGAAGTTTTCCTAAAGCATGGTATTAAAAGTTGATCTACAAGATCGACAATATATACGCTGTATGATGGTGAAACACACGCCTATCCTGATGGCCTGAAGTACACCTGCGGTGTCCCGGATACAAAAGATTAATATGCGAGTTTTCGATAACTATATCCACCTAAATAATATTGTGATATTCATTGCGCAAAACGAAAACTCAAAATGAGCATGTTTCATCATGCATAATTGACTTCTACCGTTTAAATACTTTCATATGCTTACCACAAAGCTTCTTTCTGAGAAAACAGATTTTTTAACACTGAGAACACTTTTGCGTTGAAACTTGGCATCTTTTTATTAAGCAACAATATTCGACATTTACGAACGGCCAAAGTACGCCGTCATACCCCGGGAACGGGATCCGTACGAACAGGTTCCACAGACCTTCTCCCGAAAACACTCACTCCGAATAACATTGATAACTCCATCCGGACGTTGGTGAAGATTCTGAACAATCTGACAGCGAACGGTCACCACCGTCCGGCGGAAGAACGACCGGAGTTAGTGGAGCCGGTTTACGAGCACACGAACTACACGACCGTTGAGCCGGAAACGTACGTCGATACGGACAAGTACCGTGCGGGGCCACCGATGTTGATCAACAAGATTGTATCACCAGGGCCAAACACTGGCAAACCCGGCATTGACTATCCGGTCCTTGCAGAGATACCTGAAACAAGCTTCAAGTGCAAGGATCAACGGTACAAGGGATTCTTCGGTGATCCGGAAACAAACTGTCAGGTGTGGCACTATTGCGATCTTAACGATGGCAAAGCATCCTTCCTGTGTCCGAATGGGACCATCTTCAGTCAGGTTTGTGATACTGATAGATTTTGATTTGCTGGTCTCTACATCTTGACCTAATGCTGTTTCCGTTTGTATGGTTTAGGTTGCTCTGACGTGTGATTGGTGGTTCAATGTGAAATGCTCCACTACTGCGCAACTGTACGTTCTGAATGAACGGCTGTACAAGTACATTCTACCCTTCACACCCAAGTTCCCCGAAGATTACAGTGGGCCCCTGGTTGATAAGTACGCTTAAAACATTACCTCACTTTGTTAGCAACCTCCTATAAAAATACAATTCAATATTCCAGATATCTTGCCCTCAAATTCCAAGAGATGGAGGAGAAGATGAAACAGCAACGTGCCAAGGGTGCCAAACAGGGTTCGATCGAGATACCGAATGCCGTACCGGAGAACGATGAAGTCAACGGCATCACGCTAGAAGACAACGATGAACGGTACAATCAAAATCAACCGTATCCGATCAAGTACACTACTACGGAAGCGGTACCAGAGCGAGCCTCGGTGACACTAGCCCATCCAAAGCCAGTCGAATCGATGCCATCCGTTCCATCCTCATCAGTTCCAATTACGCTCGACGACATCGATGCGGAACTGCAGCGAGGCAGTAATAAGGCCGGTGGAATGATTGAGCCTTCTGGTACAAGCAGCAACAGTACTGTTGGTTCACCTCCAATGGCAAGCATGTCCGGTAAAGACGAGGACGATGGACGGCCACCCGCATCCTCTATGTACCGTACCTCTTCCGTTCTAACTACCACCACCCTTATCATTGCCACCGAGGAACCTCAGATCGATCCGTTTCGTGCCGGAGAGATGATGATCGAGCCGGAAGAACGGGAAGAGGACGACGAGTACGCGAATGTGTTGAACACGGAGCATCCGGCAAGTGTTTCACCGCTGCCACACAATATACTTCCAACGGCGGCACCGATATTGAGCAAGATTCGGCGAATTGAGGTTAAAAACGATGGCACCAGTGGGCATCTCATAAGGAACCTAAATTACGATCGAAGAAAAAGGTGAATGGTGTAAGGGAGGGAACGATCGATGTTGATTTATGATCAATACTCACACGAAACTAAATAAACATTTGTACAATATGTAGTTAATATAAATTAAACTACACTGTGTATGCTTTTACTCTTTCATAAAGCCTGCTTCTCGTCGCGTCATTACGGCTGATAGGACATTTCTGCAGCATTGTGTGTGTTTTTTTAAGGCTCCTTCGCCAATCCCCCGTGTTTGTCACTTCAATAATAGGAAGATTAATGGGTACCAGAACTATAATCGGATCGATTAATCCGATTATTCTTGTTCACAGAAAGTTTAATCAAAGATTAATTGTGGGAATAATATTAATCGAGGCTAAACGTTCGTTCAAACTAAACAAACTTAACTACACTCAAAACGAGCACGATCGCTTGCGTAAGTGAGATAGATACTATCTTCATCCTGCTTCATCTCTCTTGAACTCCCCGTCTGCTGATACGAAATCCCATACAAAGCAGACGTTTCCCCATCTCTGACACCAAGAGAGCATGTATTAGCACGAGGTAACATGTAGATAACATGCGTGCATATTATCATGGGCCATCACTATGGGCTCACCGAACTCTTTACCGAACATTTAGACACGATTAATATTATTCTCAAAATTGGTCTTTGATTAAACTTTCTGTCAAAACGATTAATCGGATTAATCTTTCTCACAGATAGATAACGGATTAATCTTTCTCACAGATCGATTAGGACCGTGGTACTTATTAATCTTTTGTTTACATTCGACCATAGGGATAAATTTTATTAGCGGTGTGTAAATTTCGGACAAAATACTGTGATAATCCGAAATTTATGAAGAAGAATGTGTTCATTCAATTTTTAGCAATAGAAAACAACAACACCGCACGAAATTACTCCAAGTTGATAAGTATGTGCGTGCTATAAACGATAGGATTTTAGGACCAACAAGGGATACAAGATGTTCAGAATTTTGTTTCACTTGGTTTTTCACAGCACTCCGTTTCACGGGAGAGTACGGATTAATCACCATAGCTTTATTTTGAATGCACACGATTTTTCGGAAAATTAAACAATATTGACACAAATTGCGTTTATAAACTCGCTTTAGGATCGTGCGTAGAGCGCAATCGTGCTATCAGAGAGTTTAAACCGATTAATCTTTTTACAGAACGATTAATCAAAGGTTAATCCGATTGATCTTTTTGACAGAACGATAGTTTTAAGAATAATATTAATTGTGGCTAGACGTTCGGTCCCTAGTTTAATAGTTTGCCCATAGTGATAGACGTTCGGTCATTAGTTTGATATTGCCCATAGTGAAGACCCATGTACCAAAAAATGCACGCTGGTGAGACATACATGTTACCTCCAGCTAATACATGCTCTCTTGGTGTCAGAGATCGGAAAACGGCTGCTTTGTATGGGATTTCGCAAGCTGAATTCGCAGAGTCCGTGGTTTCGTCGCTCGTTTTTGTACTCATACATACACACGCTCGAATCAAAACAAACAACACATAAAGCAAGTACGAGTTTTGTTCACGGCAGTGGTTTTGCATTTTCAATAAGAAACGACTTGTATTATAAACTATGATATGATTGATATGATTTTCCTACTAATAAGCTTTAAGAAGTTTTCCTAAAGCATGGTATTAAAAGTTGATCTACAAGATCGACAATATATACGCTGTATGATGGTGAAACACACGCCTATCCTGATGGCCTGAAGTACACCTGCGGTGTCCCGGATACAAAAGATTAATATGCGAGTTTTCGATAACTATATCCACCTAAATAATATTGTGATATTCATTGCGCAAAACGAAAACTCAAAATGAGCATGTTTCATCATGCATAATTGACTTCTACCGTTTAAATACTTTCATATGCTTACCACAAAGCTTCTTTCTGAGAAAACAGATTTTTTAACACTGAGAACACTTTTGCGTTGAAACTTGGCATCTTTTTATTAAGCAACAATATTCGACATTTACGAACGGCCAAAGTACGCCGTCATACCCCGGGAACGGGATCCGTACGAACAGGTTCCACAGACCTTCTCCCGAAAACACTCACTCCGAATAACATTGATAACTCCATCCGGACGTTGGTGAAGATTCTGAACAATCTGACAGCGAACGGTCACCACCGTCCGGCGGAAGAACGACCGGAGTTAGTGGAGCCGGTTTACGAGCACACGAACTACACGACCGTTGAGCCGGAAACGTACGTCGATACGGACAAGTACCGTGCGGGGCCACCGATGTTGATCAACAAGATTGTATCACCAGGGCCAAACACTGGCAAACCCGGCATTGACTATCCGGTCCTTGCAGAGATACCTGAAACAAGCTTCAAGTGCAAGGATCAACGGTACAAGGGATTCTTCGGTGATCCGGAAACAAACTGTCAGGTGTGGCACTATTGCGATCTTAACGATGGCAAAGCATCCTTCCTGTGTCCGAATGGGACCATCTTCAGTCAGGTTTGTGATACTGATAGATTTTGATTTGCTGGTCTCTACATCTTGACCTAATGCTGTTTCCGTTTGTATGGTTTAGGTTGCTCTGACGTGTGATTGGTGGTTCAATGTGAAATGCTCCACTACTGCGCAACTGTACGTTCTGAATGAACGGCTGTACAAGTACATTCTACCCTTCACACCCAAGTTCCCCGAAGATTACAGTGGGCCCCTGGTTGATAAGTACGCTTAAAACATTACCTCACTTTGTTAGCAACCTCCTATAAAAATACAATTCAATATTCCAGATATCTTGCCCTCAAATTCCAAGAGATGGAGGAGAAGATGAAACAGCAACGTGCCAAGGGTGCCAAACAGGGTTCGATCGAGATACCGAATGCCGTACCGGAGAACGATGAAGTCAACGGCATCACGCTAGAAGACAACGATGAACGGTACAATCAAAATCAACCGTATCCGATCAAGTACACTACTACGGAAGCGGTACCAGAGCGAGCCTCGGTGACACTAGCCCATCCAAAGCCAGTCGAATCGATGCCATCCGTTCCATCCTCATCAGTTCCAATTACGCTCGACGACATCGATGCGGAACTGCAGCGAGGCAGTAATAAGGCCGGTGGAATGATTGAGCCTTCTGGTACAAGCAGCAACAGTACTGTTGGTTCACCTCCAATGGCAAGCATGTCCGGTAAAGACGAGGACGATGGACGGCCACCCGCATCCTCTATGTACCGTACCTCTTCCGTTCTAACTACCACCACCCTTATCATTGCCACCGAGGAACCTCAGATCGATCCGTTTCGTGCCGGAGAGATGATGATCGAGCCGGAAGAACGGGAAGAGGACGACGAGTACGCGAATGTGTTGAACACGGAGCATCCGGCAAGTGTTTCACCGCTGCCACACAATATACTTCCAACGGCGGCACCGATATTGAGCAAGATTCGGCGAATTGAGGTTAAAAACGATGGCACCAGTGGGCATCTCATAAGGAACCTAAATTACGATCGAAGAAAAAGGTGAATGGTGTAAGGGAGGGAACGATCGATGTTGATTTATGATCAATACTCACACGAAACTAAATAAACATTTGTACAATATGTAGTTAATATAAATTAAACTACACTGTGTATGCTTTTACTCTTTCATAAAGCCTGCTTCTCGTCGCGTCATTACGGCTGATAGGACATTTCTGCAGCATTGTGTGTGTTTTTTTAAGGCTCCTTCGCCAATCCCCCGTGTTTGTCACTTCAATAATAGGAAGATTAATGGGTACCAGAACTATAATCGGATCGATTAATCCGATTATTCTTGTTCACAGAAAGTTTAATCAAAGATTAATTGTGGGAATAATATTAATCGAGGCTAAACGTTCGTTCAAACTAAACAAACTTAACTACACTCAAAACGAGCACGATCGCTTGCGTAAGTGAGATAGATACTATCTTCATCCTGCTTCATCTCTCTTGAACTCCCCGTCTGCTGATACGAAATCCCATACAAAGCAGACGTTTCCCCATCTCTGACACCAAGAGAGCATGTATTAGCACGAGGTAACATGTAGATAACATGCGTGCATATTATCATGGGCCATCACTATGGGCTCACCGAACTCTTTACCGAACATTTAGACACGATTAATATTATTCTCAAAATTGGTCTTTGATTAAACTTTCTGTCAAAACGATTAATCGGATTAATCTTTCTCACAGATAGATAACGGATTAATCTTTCTCACAGATCGATTAGGACCGTGGTACTTATTAATCTTTTGTTTACATTCGACCATAGGGATAAATTTTATTAGCGGTGTGTAAATTTCGGACAAAATACTGTGATAATCCGAAATTTATGAAGAAGAATGTGTTCATTCAATTTTTAGCAATAGAAAACAACAACACCGCACGAAATTACTCCAAGTTGATAAGTATGTGCGTGCTATAAACGATAGGATTTTAGGACCAACAAGGGATACAAGATGTTCAGAATTTTGTTTCACTTGGTTTTTCACAGCACTCCGTTTCACGGGAGAGTATATTGACACAAATTGCGTTTATAAACTCGCTTTAGGATCGTGCGTAGAGCGCAATCGTGCTATCAGAGAGTTTAAACCGATTAATCTTTTTACAGAACGATTAATCAAAGGTTAATCCGATTGATCTTTTTGACAGAACGATAGTTTTAAGAATAATATTAATTGTGGCTAGACGTTCGGTCCCTAGTTTAATAGTTTGCCCATAGTGATAGACGTTCGGTCATTAGTTTGATATTGCCCATAGTGAAGACCCATGTACCAAAAAATGCACGCTGGTGAGACATACATGTTACCTCCAGCTAATACATGCTCTCTTGGTGTCAGAGATCGGAAAACGGCTGCTTTGTATGGGATTTCGCAAGCTGAATTCGCAGAGTCCGTGGTTTCGTCGCTCGTTTTTGTACTCATACATACACACGCTCGAATCAAAACAAACAACACATAAAGCAAGTACGAGTTTTGTTCACGGCAGTGGTTTTGCATTTTCAATAAGAAACGACTTGTATTATAAACTATGATATGATTGATATGATTTTCCTACTAATAAGCTTTAAGAAGTTTTCCTAAAGCATGGTATTAAAAGTTGATCTACAAGATCGACAATATATACGCTGTATGATGGTGAAACACACGCCTATCCTGATGGCCTGAAGTACACCTGCGGTGTCCCGGATACAAAAGATTAATATGCGAGTTTTCGATAACTATATCCACCTAAATAATATTGTGATATTCATTGCGCAAAACGAAAACTCAAAATGAGCATGTTTCATCATGCATAATTGACTTCTACCGTTTAAATACTTTCATATGCTTACCACAAAGCTTCTTTCTGAGAAAACAGATTTTTTAACACTGAGAACACTTTTGCGTTGAAACTTGGCATCTTTTTATTAAGCAACAATATTCGACATTTACGAACGGCCAAAGTACGCCGTCATACCCCGGGAACGGGATCCGTACGAACAGGTTCCACAGACCTTCTCCCGAAAACACTCACTCCGAATAACATTGATAACTCCATCCGGACGTTGGTGAAGATTCTGAACAATCTGACAGCGAACGGTCACCACCGTCCGGCGGAAGAACGACCGGAGTTAGTGGAGCCGGTTTACGAGCACACGAACTACACGACCGTTGAGCCGGAAACGTACGTCGATACGGACAAGTACCGTGCGGGGCCACCGATGTTGATCAACAAGATTGTATCACCAGGGCCAAACACTGGCAAACCCGGCATTGACTATCCGGTCCTTGCAGAGATACCTGAAACAAGCTTCAAGTGCAAGGATCAACGGTACAAGGGATTCTTCGGTGATCCGGAAACAAACTGTCAGGTGTGGCACTATTGCGATCTTAACGATGGCAAAGCATCCTTCCTGTGTCCGAATGGGACCATCTTCAGTCAGGTTTGTGATACTGATAGATTTTGATTTGCTGGTCTCTACATCTTGACCTAATGCTGTTTCCGTTTGTATGGTTTAGGTTGCTCTGACGTGTGATTGGTGGTTCAATGTGAAATGCTCCACTACTGCGCAACTGTACGTTCTGAATGAACGGCTGTACAAGTACATTCTACCCTTCACACCCAAGTTCCCCGAAGATTACAGTGGGCCCCTGGTTGATAAGTACGCTTAAAACATTACCTCACTTTGTTAGCAACCTCCTATAAAAATACAATTCAATATTCCAGATATCTTGCCCTCAAATTCCAAGAGATGGAGGAGAAGATGAAACAGCAACGTGCCAAGGGTGCCAAACAGGGTTCGATCGAGATACCGAATGCCGTACCGGAGAACGATGAAGTCAACGGCATCACGCTAGAAGACAACGATGAACGGTACAATCAAAATCAACCGTATCCGATCAAGTACACTACTACGGAAGCGGTACCAGAGCGAGCCTCGGTGACACTAGCCCATCCAAAGCCAGTCGAATCGATGCCATCCGTTCCATCCTCATCAGTTCCAATTACGCTCGACGACATCGATGCGGAACTGCAGCGAGGCAGTAATAAGGCCGGTGGAATGATTGAGCCTTCTGGTACAAGCAGCAACAGTACTGTTGGTTCACCTCCAATGGCAAGCATGTCCGGTAAAGACGAGGACGATGGACGGCCACCCGCATCCTCTATGTACCGTACCTCTTCCGTTCTAACTACCACCACCCTTATCATTGCCACCGAGGAACCTCAGATCGATCCGTTTCGTGCCGGAGAGATGATGATCGAGCCGGAAGAACGGGAAGAGGACGACGAGTACGCGAATGTGTTGAACACGGAGCATCCGGCAAGTGTTTCACCGCTGCCACACAATATACTTCCAACGGCGGCACCGATATTGAGCAAGATTCGGCGAATTGAGGTTAAAAACGATGGCACCAGTGGGCATCTCATAAGGAACCTAAATTACGATCGAAGAAAAAGGTGAATGGTGTAAGGGAGGGAACGATCGATGTTGATTTATGATCAATACTCACACGAAACTAAATAAACATTTGTACAATATGTAGTTAATATAAATTAAACTACACTGTGTATGCTTTTACTCTTTCATAAAGCCTGCTTCTCGTCGCGTCATTACGGCTGATAGGACATTTCTGCAGCATTGTGTGTGTTTTTTTAAGGCTCCTTCGCCAATCCCCCGTGTTTGTCACTTCAATAATAGGAAGATTAATGGGTACCAGAACTATAATCGGATCGATTAATCCGATTATTCTTGTTCACAGAAAGTTTAATCAAAGATTAATTGTGGGAATAATATTAATCGAGGCTAAACGTTCGTTCAAACTAAACAAACTTAACTACACTCAAAACGAGCACGATCGCTTGCGTAAGTGAGATAGATACTATCTTCATCCTGCTTCATCTCTCTTGAACTCCCCGTCTGCTGATACGAAATCCCATACAAAGCAGACGTTTCCCCATCTCTGACACCAAGAGAGCATGTATTAGCACGAGGTAACATGTAGATAACATGCGTGCATATTATCATGGGCCATCACTATGGGCTCACCGAACTCTTTACCGAACATTTAGACACGATTAATATTATTCTCAAAATTGGTCTTTGATTAAACTTTCTGTCAAAACGATTAATCGGATTAATCTTTCTCACAGATAGATAACGGATTAATCTTTCTCACAGATCGATTAGGACCGTGGTACTTATTAATCTTTTGTTTACATTCGACCATAGGGATAAATTTTATTAGCGGTGTGTAAATTTCGGACAAAATACTGTGATAATCCGAAATTTATGAAGAAGAATGTGTTCATTCAATTTTTAGCAATAGAAAACAACAACACCGCACGAAATTACTCCAAGTTGATAAGTATGTGCGTGCTATAAACGATAGGATTTTAGGACCAACAAGGGATACAAGATGTTCAGAATTTTGTTTCACTTGGTTTTTCACAGCACTCCGTTTCACGGGAGAGTACGGATTAATCACCATAGCTTTATTTTGAATGCACACGATTTTTCGGAAAATTAAACAATATTGACACAAATTGCGTTTATAAACTCGCTTTAGGATCGTGCGTAGAGCGCAATCGTGCTATCAGAGAGTTTAAACCGATTAATCTTTTTACAGAACGATTAATCAAAGGTTAATCCGATTGATCTTTTTGACAGAACGATAGTTTTAAGAATAATATTAATTGTGGCTAGACGTTCGGTCCCTAGTTTAATAGTTTGCCCATAGTGATAGACGTTCGGTCATTAGTTTGATATTGCCCATAGTGAAGACCCATAAAAATAATATAAATATATATAAATAACATTATAAATATAATATATATAAATAAATATATAAAAATACAATTCAATATTCCAGATATCTTGCCCTCAAATTCCAAGAGATGGAGGAGAAGATGAAACAGCAACGTGCCAAGGGTGCCAAACAGGGTTCGATCGAGATACCGAATGCCGTACCGGAGAACGATGAAGTCAACGGCATCACGCTAGAAGACAACGATGAACGGTACAATCAAAATCAACCGTATCCGATCAAGTACACTACTACGGAAGCGGTACCAGAGCGAGCCTCGGTGACACTAGCCCATCCAAAGCCAGTCGAATCGATGCCATCCGTTCCATCCTCATCAGTTCCAATTACGCTCGACGACATCGATGCGGAACTGCAGCGAGGCAGTAATAAGGCCGGTGGAATGATTGAGCCTTCTGGTACAAGCAGCAACAGTACTGTTGGTTCACCTCCAATGGCAAGCATGTCCGGTAAAGACGAGGACGATGGACGGCCACCCGCATCCTCTATGTACCGTACCTCTTCCGTTCTAACTACCACCACCCTTATCATTGCCACCGAGGAACCTCAGATCGATCCGTTTCGTGCCGGAGAGATGATGATCGAGCCGGAAGAACGGGAAGAGGACGACGAGTACGCGAATGTGTTGAACACGGAGCATCCGGCAAGTGTTTCACCGCTGCCACACAATATACTTCCAACGGCGGCACCGATATTGAGCAAGATTCGGCGAATTGAGGTTAAAAACGATGGCACCAGTGGGCATCTCATAAGGAACCTAAATTACGATCGAAGAAAAAGGTGAATGGTGTAAGGGAGGGAACGATCGATGTTGATTTATGATCAATACTCACACGAAACTAAATAAACATTTGTACAATATGTAGTTAATATAAATTAAACTACACTGTGTATGCTTTTACTCTTTCATAAAGCCTGCTTCTCGTCGCGTCATTACGGCTGATAGGACATTTCTGCAGCATTGTGTGTGTTTTTTTAAGGCTCCTTCGCCAATCCCCCGTGTTTGTCACTTCAATAATAGGAAGATTAATGGGTACCAGAACTATAATCGGATCGATTAATCCGATTATTCTTGTTCACAGAAAGTTTAATCAAAGATTAATTGTGGGAATAATATTAATCGAGGCTAAACGTTCGTTCAAACTAAACAAACTTAACTACACTCAAAACGAGCACGATCGCTTGCGTAAGTGAGATAGATACTATCTTCATCCTGCTTCATCTCTCTTGAACTCCCCGTCTGCTGATACGAAATCCCATACAAAGCAGACGTTTCCCCATCTCTGACACCAAGAGAGCATGTATTAGCACGAGGTAACATGTAGATAACATGCGTGCATATTATCATGGGCCATCACTATGGGCTCACCGAACTCTTTACCGAACATTTAGACACGATTAATATTATTCTCAAAATTGGTCTTTGATTAAACTTTCTGTCAAAACGATTAATCGGATTAATCTTTCTCACAGATAGATAACGGATTAATCTTTCTCACAGATCGATTAGGACCGTGGTACTTATTAATCTTTTGTTTACATTCGACCATAGGGATAAATTTTATTAGCGGTGTGTAAATTTCGGACAAAATACTGTGATAATCCGAAATTTATGAAGAAGAATGTGTTCATTCAATTTTTAGCAATAGAAAACAACAACACCGCACGAAATTACTCCAAGTTGATAAGTATGTGCGTGCTATAAACGATAGGATTTTAGGACCAACAAGGGATACAAGATGTTCAGAATTTTGTTTCACTTGGTTTTTCACAGCACTCCGTTTCACGGGAGAGTACGGATTAATCACCATAGCTTTATTTTGAATGCACACGATTTTTCGGAAAATTAAACAATATTGACACAAATTGCGTTTATAAACTCGCTTTAGGATCGTGCGTAGAGCGCAATCGTGCTATCAGAGAGTTTAAACCGATTAATCTTTTTACAGAACGATTAATCAAAGGTTAATCCGATTGATCTTTTTGACAGAACGATAGTTTTAAGAATAATATTAATTGTGGCTAGACGTTCGGTCCCTAGTTTAATAGTTTGCCCATAGTGATAGACGTTCGGTCATTAGTTTGATATTGCCCATAGTGAAGACCCATGTACCAAAAAATGCACGCTGGTGAGACATACATGTTACCTCCAGCTAATACATGCTCTCTTGGTGTCAGAGATCGGAAAACGGCTGCTTTGTATGGGATTTCGCAAGCTGAATTCGCAGAGTCCGTGGTTTCGTCGCTCGTTTTTGTACTCATACATACACACGCTCGAATCAAAACAAACAACACATAAAGCAAGTACGAGTTTTGTTCACGGCAGTGGTTCTGCTTTTTCAATAAGAAACGATTTGTATTATAAACTATGATATGATTTTCCTACTAGTAAGCTTTAAGAAGTTTTCCTAAAGCATGGTATTAAAAGTTGATCTACAAGATCGACAATATACACGCTGTATGATGGTGAAACACACGCCTAACCTGATGGCTTGAAGTACACCTGCGGTGTCCCGGATACAAAAGATTAATACGCGAGTTTTTGATAACTATATCCACCTAAATAATATTGTGATATTCATTGCGCAAAACGAAAACTCAAATTGAGCATGTTTCATCATGCATAATTGACTTCTACCGTTTAAATACTTTCATATGCTTACCACAAAGCTTCTTTCTGAGAAAACAGATTTTTTAACACTGAGAACACTTTTGCGTTGAAACTTGGCATCTTTTTATTAAGCAACAATATTCGACATTTACGAAGGGCCAAAGTACGCCGTCATACCCCGGGAACGGGATCAGTACGAACAGGTTCCACAGACCTTCTCCCGAAAACACTCACTCCGAATAACATTGATAACTCCATCCGGACGTTGGTGAAGATTCTGAACAATCTGACAGCGAACGGTCACCACCGTCCGGCGGAAGAACGACCGGAGTTAGTGGAGCCGGTTTACGAGCACACGAACTACACGACCGTTGAGCCGGAAACGTACGTCGATACGGACAAGTACCGTGCGGGGCCACCGATGTTGATCAACAAGATTGTATCACCAGGGCCAAACACTGGCAAACCCGGCATTGACTATCCGGCCCTTGCAGAGATACCTGAAACAAGCTTCAAGTGCAAGGATCAACGGTACAAGGGATTCTTCGGTGATCCGGAAACAAACTGTCAGGTGTGGCACTATTGCGATCTTAACGATGGCAAAGCATCCTTCCTGTGTCCGAATGGGACCATCTTCAGTCAGGTTTGTGATACTGATAGATTTTGATTTGCTGGTCTCTACATCTTGACCTAATGCTGTTTCCGTTTGTATGGTTTAGGTTGCTCTGACGTGTGATTGGTGGTTCAATGTGAAATGCTCCACTACTGCGCAACTGTACGTTCTGAATGAACGGCTATACAAGTACATTCTACCTTTCACACCCAAGTTCCCCGAAGATTACAGTGGGCCACTGGTTGATAAGTACGCTTAAAACATTACCTCACTTTGTTAGCAACCTCCTATAAAAATACAATTCAATATTCCAGATATCTTGCCCTCAAATTCCAAGAGATGGAGGAGAAGATGAAACAGCAACGTGCCAAGGGTGCCAAACAGGGTTCGATCGAGATACCGAATGCCGTACCGGAGAACGATGAAGTCAACGGCATCACGCTAGAAGACAACGATGAACGGTACAATCAAAATCAACCGTATCCGATCAAGTACACTACTACGGAAGCGGTACCAGAGCGAGCCTCGGTGACACTAGCCCATCCAAAGCCAGTCGAATCGATGCCATCCGTTCCATCCTCATCAGTTCCAATTACGCTCGACGACATCGATGCGGAACTGCAGCGAGGCAGTAATAAGGCCGGTGGAATGATTGAGCCTTCTGGTACAAGCAGCAACAGTACTGTTGGTTCACCTCCAATGGCAAGCATGTCCGGTAAAGACGAGGACGATGGACGGCCACCCGCATCCTCTATGTACCGTACCTCTTCCGTTCTAACTACCACCACCCTTATCATTGCCACCGAGGAACCTCAGATCGATCCGTTTCGTGCCGGAGAGATGATGATCGAGCCGGAAGAACGGGAAGAGGACGACGAGTACGCGAATGTGTTGAACACGGAGCATCCGGCAAGTGTTTCACCGCTGCCACACAATATACTTCCAACGGCGGCACCGATATTGAGCAAGATTCGGCGAATTGAGGTTAAAAACGATGGCACCAGTGGGCATCTCATAAGGAACCTAAATTACGATCGAAGAAAAAGGTGAATGGTGTAAGGGAGGGAACGATCGATGTTGATTTATGATCAATACTCACACGAAACTAAATAAACATTTGTACAATATGTAGTTAATATAAATTAAACTACACTGTGTATGCTTTTACTCTTTCATAAAGCCTGCTTCTCGTCGCGTCATTACGGCTGATTGGACATTTCTGCAGCATTGTGTGTGTTTTTTTAAGGCTCCTTCGCCAATCCCCCGTGTTTGTCACTTCAATAATAGGAAGATTAATGGGTACCAGAACTATAATCGGATCGATTAATCCGATTATTCTTGTTCACAGAAAGTTTAATCAAAGATTAATTGTGGGAATAATATTAATCGAGGCTAAACGTTCGTTCAAACTAAACAAACTTAACTACACTCAAAACGAGCACGATCGCTTGCGTAAGTGAGATAGATACTATCTTCATCCTGCTTCATCTCTCTTGAACTCCCCGTCTGCTGATACGAAATCCCATACAAAGCAGACGTTTCCCCATCTCTGACACCAAGAGAGCATGTATTAGCACGAGGTAACATGTAGATAACATGCGTGCATATTATCATGGGCCATCACTATGGGCTCACCGAACTCTTTACCGAACATTTAGACACGATTAATATTATTCTCAAAATTGGTCTTTGATTAAACTTTCTGTCAAAACGATTAATCGGATTAATCTTTCTCACAGATAGATAACGGATTAATCTTTCTCACAGATCGATTAGGACCGTGGTACTTATTAATCTTTTGTTTACATTCGACCATAGGGATAAATTTTATTAGCGGTGTGTAAATTTCGGACAAAATACTGTGATAATCCGAAATTTATGAAGAAGAATGTGTTCATTCAATTTTTAGCAATAGAAAACAACAACACCGCACGAAATTACTCCAAGTTGATAAGTATGTGCGTGCTATAAACGATAGGATTTTAGGACCAACAAGGGATACAAGATGTTCAGAATTTTGTTTCACTTGGTTTTTCACAGCACTCCGTTTCACGGGAGAGTACGGATTAATCACCATAGCTTTATTTTGAATGCACACGATTTTTCGGAAAATTAAACAATATTGACACAAATTGCGTTTATAAACTCGCTTTAGGATCGTGCGTAGAGCGCAATCGTGCTATCAGAGAGTTTAAACCGATTAATCTTTTTACAGAAGGGTTAATCAAAGGTTAATCCGATTGATCTTTTTGACAGAACGATAGTTTTAAGAATAATATTAATTGTGGCTAGACCTTCGGTCACTAGTTTGATAGTTTGCCCATAGTGATAGACGTTCGGTCATGAGTTTGACATTGCCCATAGTGATGACTCATGTACCAAAAAATGCACGCTGGTGAGACATACATGTTACCTCCAGCTAATACATGCTCTCTTGGTGTCAGAGATCGGAAAACGGCTGCTTTGTATGGGATTTCGCAAGCTGAATTCGCAGAGTCCGTGGTTTCGTCGCTCGTTTTTGTACTCATACATACACACGCTCGAATCAAAACAAACAACACATAAAGCAAGTACGAGTTTTGTTCACGGCAGTGGTTTTGCATTTTCAATAAGAAACGATTTGTATTATAAACTATGATATGATTGATATGATTTTCCTACTAATAAGCTTTAAGAAGTTTTCCTAAAGCATGGTATTAAAAGTTGATCTACAAGATCGACAATATATACGCTGTATGATGGTGAAACACACGCCTATCCTGATGGCCTGAAGTACACCTGCGGTGTCCCGGATACAAAAGATTAATATGCGAGTTTTCGATAACTATATCCACCTAAATAATATTGTGATATTCATTGCGCAAAACGAAAACTCAAAATGAGCATGTTTCATCATGCATAATTGACTTCTACCGTTTAAATACTTTCATATGCTTACCACAAAGCTTCTTTCTGAGAAAACAGATTTTTTAACACTGAGAACACTTTTGCGTTGAAACTTGGCATCTTTTTATTAAGCAACAATATTCGACATTTACGAACGGCCAAAGTACGCCGTCATACCCCGGGAACGGGATCCGTACGAACAGGTTCCACAGACCTTCTCCCGAAAACACTCACTCCGAATAACATTGATAACTCCATCCGGACGTTGGTGAAGATTCTGAACAATCTGACAGCGAACGGTCACCACCGTCCGGAGGAAGAACGACCGGAGTTAGTGGAGCCGGTTTACGAGCACACGAACTACACGACCGTTGAGCCGGAAACGTACCACGATATGGACAAGTACCGTGCGGGGCCACCGATGTTGATCAACAAGATTGTATCACCAGAGCCAAACACTGGCAAACCCGGCATTGACTATCCGGCCTTTGCATAGATCCTTGTAACGAGCGTGAAGTGCAAGGATCAACGGTACAAGGGATTCTTCGGTGATCCGGGATGTGATTTCGTATCAGCAGACGGGGAGTTCAAGAGAGATGAAGCAGGATGAAGATAGTATCTATCTCACTTACGCAAGCGATCGTGCTCGTTTTGAGTGTAGTTAAGTTTGTTTAGTTTGAACGAACGTTTAGCCTCGATTAATATTATTCCCACAATTAATCTTTGATTAAACTTTCTGTGAACAAGAATAATCGGATTAATCGATCCGATTATAGTTCTGGTACCCATTAATCTTCCTATTATTGACGTGACAAACACGGGGGATTGGCGAAGGAGCCTTAAAAAAACACACACACAATGCTGCAGAAATGTCCAATCAGCCATAAGGACGCGACGAGAAGCAGGCTTTATGAAAGAGTAAAAGCATACACAGTGTAGTTTAATTTATATTAACTACATATTGTACAAATGTTTATTTAGTTTCGTGTGAGTATTGATCATAAATCAACATCGATCGTTCCCTCCCTTACACCATTCACCTTTTTCTTCTTCGATCGTAATTTAGGTTCCTTATGAGATGCCCACTGGTGCCATCGTTTTTAACCTCAATTCGGCGAATCTTGCTCAATATCGGTGCCGCCGTTGGAAGTATATTGTGTGGCAGCGGTGAAACACTTGCCGGATGCTCCGTGTTCAACACATTCGCGTACTCGTCGTCCTCTTCCCGTCCTTCCGGCTCGATCATCATCTCTCCGGCACGAAACGGATCGATCTGAGGTTCCTCGGTGGCAATGATAAGGGTGGTGGTAGTTGGAACGGAAGAGGTACGGTACATAGAAGATGCGGGTGGCCGTCCATCGTCCTCGTCTTCACGGGACATGCCTGCCATTGGAGGTGAATCCACGGTACTGCTGCTGCTTGCACCAGAAGGCTCAATCATTCCACCGGCCTTATTACTGCCTCGCTGCAGTTCCGCATCGATGTCTTCGAGCGTAATTGGAACTGATGAGGATGGAACGGATGGCATCGATTCGACTGGCTTTGGATGGGCTAGTGTCACCGAGGCTCGCTCGGGTACCGCTTCCGTAGTAGTGTACTTGATCGGATACGGTTGATTTTGATTGTACCGTTCATCGTTGTCTTCTAGCGTGTTGCCGTTGACTTCATCGTTCTCCGGTACGGCATTCGGTATCTCGATCGAACCCTGTTTGGCACCCTTGGCACGTTGCTGTTTCATCTTCTCCTCCATCTCTTGGAATTTGAGGGCAAGATATCTGGAATATTGAATCGTATTTTTATAGGAGGTTGCTAACAAAGTGAGGTAATGTTTTAAGCGTACTTATCAACCAGTGGCCCACTGTAATCTTCGGGGAACTTGGGTGTGAAGGGTAGAATGTACTTGTACAGCCGTTCATTCAGAACGTACAGTTGCGCAGTAGTGGAGCATTTCACATTGAACCACCAATCACACGTCAGAGCAACCTAAAACATACAAACGGAAACAGCATTAGGTCAAGATGTAGAGACCAGCAAATCAAAATCTATCGGTATCACAAACCTGACTGAAGATGGTCCCATTCGGACACAGGAAGGATGCTTTGCCACCGTTAAGATCGCAATAGTGCCACACCTGACAGTTTGTTTCCGGATCACCGAAGAATCCCTTGTACCGTTGATCCTTGCACTTGAAGCTTGTTTCAGGTATCTCTGCAAGGGCCGGATAGTCAATGCCGGGTTTGCCAGTGTTTGGCCCTGGTGATACAATCTTGTTGATCAACATCGGTGGCCCCGCACGGTACTTGTCCGTATCGACGTACGTTTCCGGCTCAACGGTCGTGTAGTTCGTGTGCTCGTAAACCGGCTCCACTAACTCCGGTCGTTCTTCCGCCGGACGGTGGTGACCGTTCGCTTTCAGATTGTTCAGAATCTTCACCAACGTCCGGATGGAGTTATCAATGTTATCCGGTGTGAGTGTTTTCGGGAGAAGGTTACTATCTTGCAGATTCTTCAGCAAATCAGACAACGACCCGGTTGATGCGCCGTGTGGTAAGCCTAATGCTTGTTCCGTAACTGGAGCTAGCGGAATGGGTCTCGGCTTGTGTTGACTTGGGTGACGCATCGACTGTGGATAGAATCGTTGTCGGTTGGCGTACTCTGTGCGATTGTTTCGAGGAGCCTTCGCCGCTTGATGGTGATAAACAGGGTACAAAGGTGTTTCATGTATCGGAGGTGATACCGTAGTGATAGGAGACCCAGTAGAATACGTTACAGGTCTTGAAGTAGTGGTGGAATACGTTGCCACTGACTGTGGAGCATGCGCATATGGGTATGATGGCTCTGGCATTACGTTGTGAAGTTTGATCGGCACTTTGTACACCTTATAGTTTGGCCCGATAAAGTACTGTCCGGTGAGGACGGGACTCTTTCCACCCGCATCCGGCACTACTACCTTCTGCGGCGTGTGCTGTGGTAAAATCGTTTCCGTCAAATGCTGTCGTGGAGGTGGCAACGATGGATGCTTGATGGGTGCCGGCACATGATCTTGAACCTTGTACAACTGCTGGCCGATTGTGTAATAGGCACCAGACGGATGTTCTGGCTGTGTTTCGCTGGCGTGATTGTGTGGTTCGACAGAAATTCGTACCGGTACCACTGCTGGTATCCGTGGCCTTGAGTAACCTATAACCGGAACCAATAATAGTATATCATCTTCAAAGTAATATATCAAGAGTTTAACCCAACTTACCACTGTGATTGGAGTGCTGCTTGCGGCCTTCACTGGGCTTTTCTTTATAATACACCTGGTACGGTACCGGGGTAGGTGTAGACACTGAAATCCTTGGTTTTTCGTAGTAATATTTAGGAACAGTTTTCACTACTAGGTATGGCGAAGACACAGCTTCACCGTGGGCACGATTATCCTGAACTGGAGCACCATGATCGTACGAAGAATAAATGGCTACTGCCGGTTGTTCGGTAACTGTGTTCTTAAGGTATGATGTAGGGGAAACTCCAGCTGTAGCACGTCCTCCTTCCTGTTGATACTGAGCATTCACTGTGTGTGAGTTAGATCCATTGTTACTACTACTGCTTCCGCTATTACTACTGCTACTACTTCCACTGGTCATGGGTGTGAAAGGTCCCGGTATGGTGTTCGATGGCAGAAACGGATTAATGATCTTCTTCTTGTACGTGACCGGAACTGCTTGGTACTGGAATAGAAATCTGGTGTTAGTCTCGGTGCTCACCGACCATAATTCCTGTTCCCCCTCACTCACCAGTGCTGGTTTACGCGATGGTGGTAGCTCACTGGCCACCGTTGGAAGAAAGTATTTACCACCACCGGACGGTAAATCACTTCCACCTTCGTCCTCAATCACATGCTTCGTGTGCACCTCAATGCCGTACAGCTTTTGTGGTAAAACGGCAGCAAACCGCTGCGGAACCTGTTCGTACGGATCCCGTTCCCGGGGTATGACGGCGTACTTTGGCCGTTCGTAAATGTCACTACCGCTGGGGCCGTTGTGGTTGTCACTGTGATCGTCTGATGAGGCTGTATTAAGCACCGAATAGGAAGTCGGTGACCCAAGGGACGTTCCTCCAACGGACACCACTTTCACGGGGGTTTGCTGTTGTTGCTGCTGGTGTCTGTGATTGTACTCGTAGGTGAACGGATTAATATTGACCGATGGTAGCGACTTAAGGCCGGTGGATGAAATCAACTTTGTATTGTAGTACGGCTTGCGGTGCTGCACTAGCGGTCGCTGCAGATCGTACGTAAACGTTTCTTCTTGCTGTCGGTACGATTGCTGTTGCTGCTGTTTCGCGTGCTTCGGAGCGTAATAATTTTGCCGAATGTCTGCCGCGGGCTCTTGTCTGACAGGAACATTCTAAACAAAAAGTAAGTGTGCAAATAAAAAGAAATATAGTACGCACAAACTTAACACAAAAACTACTGTGCCAGCCAAAACAAGAACACAAAAACTCATGAGCACGATCGCTTGCGTAAGTGTGATAGATAGTATGCTTCATCTCTCATGAACTCCCCGTCTGCTGATACGAAATCCCATACAAACCAGCCGTTTCCCGATCTCTGACATCAAGAGAGTATGTTTTCAGCATCAGCAGGAGCGCATATTAACATGCGTGCATATTATCATGGGCCATCACTATGCGCAAACGATCAAACTCATGACCGAATAAAATTAATCCCCATGGTCGAATGTGGTCGTAGAGTGATTATTCTCATCTCTAGTTAACAGCGTAGGAGGAAAGGTAACACAAAACAGCATCCAGCACAATATCGAAAGCGTGAAGCCATGATCTGAACTAGATTCTTGTGCCGATCGCGTGAATCGATACAGTGACCGGGCATGTCATTGTCCGGCAAAACTCGTTACATAAACGGCAACAGAAAAAAAGCCTTTGCTACATTTATTCTATCAAAATAATGTACGTTCGCGCCGTTTCCCTTTCCTAATAGCGTCGCGTCGGTACCTAGGCAGCGAATTGGTGAAGGGATTGACCAGATCGGTGGCCGACAGAACGACGTTTTGGAGGCGCAGGCGCAGCTGTGTACCTTAATCCTAGCAATCTGCATACATAAGGCAATACTCACGATCGGCCTATAATTATAGACCTGGTTGAACGACGGCTGATAGTCCGCATTATCGGTTTCCCCGGTTGGTGATGGCGCAGCCGTCGACGTTACGTAGTACTGCATGTAAGGAATCAGTCTCCGGTGGCGTTCGATGGCAGACACGCCGGATGAGCTGTTGTGTGGTGTGGAGCCCACCGCTAACAAAGGATCAACTCCGCCGGCCAGATGAGTGTCCCGCTGGGTCGCGGCATCCTTTGTGTGGTGAGTTGGACCCGGCCCGTGTCTTATCATCGTTCCTTCTAATCCGATGATGCACATCGCTACGGTAAGCAATTGGGGGTAAAAATAAGAAACCGAAAGGGAAAGAGATCATTATGATTGGTGTTGATTTTTTTAATTCCAGGTCACAAAGCTGCACATAAATTAAAAAGACAAATAGAAATCGCCTTCGTGCGGGTCACCAACCAAACACAAACCAAACCGTGTGTGATCGGTTGGAGATGCCGTATCGAGCTCGCTAATGTGGAAAACATGTGGAAAAGTTTGAAATTATGTTGTGTGGTTCCGTTTCGGTACAGCGTGTGCGTTGTGTGTTTGTGTGTCCCCACAACGGACTTCACGGTAAGTTCCATCTGGCCAACCATGACCGGCCGATTTGGTCACGCTCGTTTTCAACACATTAATTTTTGCGCACCGGCACACTCATATACAAAGGGGAGAATGGGGGAAATGGGAAAGATGGTAAGATCATCACCCGCATCGCCATCTCATCGATTGGTAGACCGATATTTGGCCGACGGCCGTGAGATGCCGCACCAAGGCTTTTCGGCCAATGGCGTCGATGAAAAACGGTGACACCGTTACTCAATCAACAATCTCGCACGCATTCTCGCGTTCCCGCCGCGTACGTAAGGCGTGTGTTTGGTGTCGCTGTTTGCGCGACTTCTTGGATAATGGATTACGGAGGTGCCTTCGTGTTTTCCCCACACTCATACACTCTATGCGGCGTGTGTTGATGTTTTTTTTAGAAAATTTTCTTGTGACCTTTGGTTTTATTTAGGCTGTAAATTATTAATTCCGTGAGGTGTTTGAGGCAAACTAAATCAATTACAAGCGTTGGAAGTGGTGCATGGCAAGCAACGCGGGGTTGGGTTTGTGTGGATGTTTCTAATTATGAAATCGAAAATTTGTGTCATTCATTCGGCGGTTCGAGGATCGATTGAAGATCATCGATTTCCTTTTATACCCGATGGGGCCGAAGAGGTTTGGCTGCCCCGCCAGCTAATCTGCCGGAAAGTGGTGCCCCCATTTGCAATCAAAAAAAAAACTACCATCTCCTCAGTTCTGCCAATTGGCAAACGTTTAAGCGGACAATTCGCCACAACCAGGTGCAAAGGTGTAAAAGTGCGAAGGAGAAACGACCGAAAATTGGTAGGCAATTTTCGGTTTGGCAGAATGCATCAAAGTCGTTCGCGTTAGGTGTAATTTTTTTTTTGGTGGAGGTAAGGAATTTATAACGCGTAGGTCGTTGTTGCTGCTTCATCTGCAAATTCTTCGCGTTTCTGCCATTTCTGGCGACCATTTGTTTTTTGGTGATGGTGGGATAGAAGGGTGGTTTCGTGGCGGTTCACCAACACAACCCGCCGCCGTATGGCGAACCCATAAATGGTCAGCTAGCAATTGCAATTTAAGTGGTTTAGTGCTCTAGAAAATTAAATCTGTTCGCTCTGAACGGATTATTAGCGCTGACCCGTTCACGGTGTACATTGTGTGCGACGTCGTCAGCCCCATCGGTGACGGGTCAATCAGCTACTCCGGTACACGGTGCAGGGCCAAAGGAGTAGTAAAAAAATAGAATGCAACCAGTTGAGCACTCCCTTCCGGGGGTTGAAATTGTACTCCGGGTGGGGTAGTTGGCGTGGGTGCCAAACAACCCCACCCAACAATGGTAGCTCAGCACTCGGGGTGATGGTGAAGGATTTTCTCACCCGTTGTTGTTTTGTTCCGAGTTCTTTGCTTGGTACGATCTCGCTAGTCCCTTACTAATCTCCGCTCTCGTGTGCTAGTCACAAACAAAGGGAAACTTCGTGCCTCCGGTGACCTTGCGTTCTGGAGCGTTTACCACCGTGGCGGATTCTGTTTGATTTTTGATCCCGTTTTGCCAGTTTTGTTACGGCATTCCCACGACGGCACGCTTTTCTATTCGCTTGTGGAACGCGCCGGAGATCCATGATCGTAGATCTTCAAGATCACGACCGGCACCACATAATAAAATCATTATTTGAAGTGCGCCTGGCGGTGCACCTTTAATCGATCAACCAATTAACTTGTTTGAATGCATATTCAATTGAGAAAAGCCGGATACGCTTTTCTTCCGATGACGCAGGGCAGCGGAGCGGAGCGTGAAGCAAAATGGAAAGGTTATGCAGATTAGAGTTTCACATAATTGAGTTGGCTTTTTTCAGTTTTAAATTTGCTCCATGAAAAACACAGGTGTCCTCACTTGAATTCTAGACATTGTTGACATTTTCCATGAAAACGTTTTCCGCATGAATTTTCATACGCTGGGATATAATGGGTTAGTAGAATGTCGAATTGATGAAAACATCTTAATTTAGTCCTCCTTTAAGATTTTGTACTTGAATACTTCTCGATATACACATCGATATCTTTGAAAAAAAAAAAAACCATTCAAAACCTATTCTCCTAATACTAACCACGCAACAGCATCTTATTTTACGTCAAAGTAATGTTCTCATTTTCCTTCGTATTTTCGAATATTTAGTTTTATTTTATATTGAAGTTATTCCATCAGCAAGTAGTTTAAAATAAGACAAAAGTTTATCGTCTTGGTAAACTACTCGAGCCGCGCAGTGTAATAGCAACAATGGGTGTCAACGAGTTATGACGAAATGAAGCATTAATATTTTTTTTGCCGCTTCACAAGCACACCAATATGGCTTAGCATTAGCGCCCTATTATAACACCCAATTACACATCGATAATTGAACCCTTCGTCACCGTATGATTCAATTTGGATGTATCTGCAAATGAGCAATTCGATCCTGCTCACTATTAAAACCCTTCTCACTCGCTTCTTTCTCACACGCATCTCACGCACAGCTGATCGGAAAGCTTCAAACCGGGCCCACGCCACACTCGTACGCTGTTTCGCTTCTTCGCATCTCTCTTGAACCGCTCGCGACTGACCTTGCGATCGGTCAGTGCGGTGTGCTGGTGGAAAAATAAACGGCACTATCAACAGACAAGGGCACTTGGTGCAATCACACGCCGTGGCTATGGCACTGACGGTTGGTGGGGACGAGGAAAAACTGGGTCACAAGCAGTACACGTCGCTCCCGGTTCACAGCAATCAACTCGGCGGACAAAACACAAACAATTTAACGAGAAAAACGCAACCCCGATCGAAACGGGCAGGTGGAAAAACGGGAGTTTTTGGCGGTTCTACTCCCAGCTTCCTGGCGGCACATCATTGTCAATCCAATGTCCCAATGTCAATAGCTCGGAATAATTTGTAGCGCGATGGAAGGTATTGGAAAAAACCGGGATTAAACCGGCTGCTGTGTACTGTGAGCCGCGTTGGTGAAAAGAAAGATTAAGAAAATCAAACTTTCCCTTTTTTGTTGTTGATGGACATTTACATTTGACACTCAAACCTGATCGGATGATTGACTTAGAGAAACGTATGGGCAAACAAAAGCGTCAAGAATACAAATTGGCTTGCAGCGAAGTTACGCCCAAAACGGTTTGCAACCGAGAGACGCGAAGAAGAGGGAAAACAGCGCCAATACAGCAAGCGACGTTTCATGCGAACGTCATCAGCATTGTGTGAGACACATTGTCGCTCTACTTTCCCTCCGGTCTTGCACACACGACCGTTTTGTGTGCCCCGTAGTGGCCACACATTTTGTGATCACAGTCCCGTGGATCATTTCTTTCTTGCTCTCCACCCTGAAAAGGGCGAAGAGGGAAGAAAACCTTCAGGGGGCAAGGGAGGGGGGGGGGGGGGGGATCGACGACAGAAAACAAAAAAACGATCAAACCAGTTTTTCGTCGAATGCGGAACTAACCATTTTTTCTCTCCAACCTCCCCATTTCTTTAATGTGTCGGACTTTATCGGGCGAAGGCCTTTTTCGCAGTTTGCACCCGGAGGGAGAATGGCTTTCCGGAGAAAGTCAACACTATTGTGGCCGGTAAAACTCTTATAATTACTAAGACACAATTTATATTGACCTAAAGAATGAATGCCACGGCACGCGCGCTGCTTGGTCGAATAAGAGGACGAAAACAGTCATCCCGTATGCAAAAATTCCCCGATTGAGCGATTAGAAAACGACCACAGTAGAAGAGTCTATGTGGTAGGAGGGAAGAGTAATTACCGCTTTACAAATCTCCAACGCACCAAAAAAAACAGCCAAATTTAACGGGCCGAGAACGGGGAATATCTTATTTCCGCATAAATAATATCGAACCGCGGCGTGGGGTACCATATTTATGTCCGAGGAAATCCGACATAAAACCCCACGGGGGATGATCCTTCCTGTTGGCGTTAACACCTCTGTCGATCATTTAAGGGTAGCCAGTAGGGAAGCAAAATATTGTTTTGCTGCCTGTTTTTTTTCTTAAATTTTTCTCTCTATGTGTGTCGGTTTATTTTTTGCGATCTTATCTTTATTAGCGATTTTCTGGTTTTGGGTGGTTTATTTTCCCGGTTCTTCTCGTTTTCTGCTTGTTTCGTTAAGCCTTTCCCGTGCTTCGTGTACCAGATCCGGACCTTTCTTCATTTCCTTTTGCATTTTTTTGGTCTTCGTTGTAGGATTGTCTTCTGTTTGTTTTATATTTTTGCGATTTTTAATGCTTTGGTATGCAAACTAGCCGTGTGGTTACTGATCTTGATTATCGGTGTATCGTATTGCTTGTAAAAAGGTAAGATCATTGGTGGATTGGAGAGTTTATCAAAGTCAAAAAAGTGTAATTCCTTATTATAAAGGTTCTTTTTCTTGAGTTTAATTCTAGAGACGTATATTAACGATTTAATACGTCAGAGTTTTCCAAACTACGGCCCATGAGTGACACGCGATCCTCTGGAGCCTCCAGACTTAGCGAACCTCCTAGAACGTATGACCCTTACCTATTTAATCAAAATTGTACTATTATCTAAACGTTTATCTAATAATTATTGTTTTAGTTAATCAAACGAAAAGGTATTAATATATATGATATATGTGAATATGTGATAAATGGCCCTCAAGTTTCTGAGTAATTGGTCTCCAGCTATGGTAGCATCAACCAAAGCGACCCGCAAGCTCAAAAGTTTGGAGAACCTTGTACTAGATCATATCTGTCATATAACGACGCAATTATTTTTTAGACTAATTTTCAATCCCGTAGCAACTGAATGTGTTCATCGAAGCTTCGACTTCGTGGCTCCAATATGTATGGCATACAAAAGACTTAAATGCTTATAAGCGACGAAACTCTAATTCAACATAATCGAAGTAATCTTGTCGTCTTTTGCGAACCTAACAGTTATCGGACGTTGTTTCTTTTCAATTGTATTGAAAGCTTCAAGCCCTATTGATGAAATTTTGTCCCAAAATGCCAAATAGAATATCAAATTCGGTGTTAAAATTAGAACACCGCCTGAGTTGATGGAAACAGACACAACTGAAATTTTATAACTATACTTTTAGAACTCTTGAATATGCGTAGTTAAAATTCTTCAAAGTCAGTTTGGAGAACAATATGTTATGAAAAACTCCATTATATTATTTACACGATCTAAAATTTCACTATTAAAACGGTTCGATGGCGAACTACCAAGCCACTGTGGAAATTTCATCTGATTTGCTAAAACAATTTCCACAACTTTGGCAAGATGTACAAGGGGGGCCGTTGGACCTCAGACCGTTAGCTCTGACCATAAACATCTCATGAATAATTAAAATAATCAACGTTCATCTAAGATTGCACTATGACAGACATCCAACACAAAGAAACAAGGGCCTAAATGGAAAATGTGTATGAAATCGATGCTTTTTTGTTGGTATATAGTTTTGCATTTTCTTTTTTTCCTAATTTTCAACGGATGCTCGGATATATTGTTTCATTTATGCAGTACAGATTGATTTAGGGGACGTATGCCTGACTTGTGCTACGGTGTCCACAAAATACATTGTTATTATGGTTTTTTATCCGCTCTATGATAGATGAGCGAAAAACAAGCTGAGGTTTATATTGAAATATTCTAAAGTGCTGTTTCCTCAACTGAACTCCCAATAGTGATCTACTTGTAATCTTCCAAAATTGCGCAATCACTAGCCATACGCTTTAAACCAATTAAGGAAGTAAGTAAATAATAGTGCAATGCATTTAAATTCACTCAAAAAATGCTCACTTTCACAACCGTCTATTAACAGCGCCCTGCTGTTGCTGTTATCACACACACACACACACATCCCAATGAAAGCAAACGGCTCAGTCGAGTGAGATGCACCAATTTAATTGTCATTTTCACCCCAAACAGTGGCCTTCGACGCAAAAACGGCAGATCACGCCCCACTAACGGAAATAGTCCAAAAAATGCCTGCTCGCCAACGCAATTGCATTGTGCCTCGCGTTGTTGAATGTTCGAACCTATCCACACTATCAGCGCCCATTATCTCAATGCAATGCAGACGCCCGGCAGGTTATCCCGGCATTTCCTCATTATCTCACATCCAAAAATATGCGGTTTGCGTTTTGTGCTTCCCCAGCACACACTCTCTTACGTGACACACGACGAACGGCACGAGATGGGGGATGCCCAGATGGGATGTTTTCGTACAGTTTACCGAGGCTACCATCTCCATCGGCCATTTTCTTCGAACCGTGTGTTTGCATTCACATGCAACAATCTCACCCGTACCCGGCATACACACATGCTGGTTGTGTGTAGATCGGTTGATGTTGAAGAGTCGTAGGTGCCCTCCACTCTCCCGTTCCATGGCACGCACTTCGAACTTTTCCGCGATTCCAAGACCGTTGGTGGTGCATGTCGCATACTGCTTCACTCTGCTACCCCTAATCGCACGGCGGTAGAAGCAATAGGGGCGGCAAGAGAGACGTGAGATGTTTGTCTTTTTCCTCATTGTAGCACCCCCGACTTGTCCGCGGTAGCATGGTGCCTGGAGGGAACCCTCGCCAGAGACCAATATTGCAAGGCTCGTTATTTCACACTCCAATTTTTTTTTCGGTTTCGTTTCGAATTCAGCGTACCATACGGAGCCGCAGGCTTATGTTTCGCGCAGGTAACCTAACCGTGGCAGACGGGCGGACCGATTGGTGGTGGAGCCGGAGAGACCGGGCACGATGCAAAACAGAGTGTATGAGATAGTTTTGTTTTTTCTTCATCGGCTTTTATGTGTGCTGTGTTTGTTTCACTGTTTGTTATTTCTTCAGCCCGTTATGCCCGCGGTACTAAAGCTACATGCTGCCGTTGTGCATCTAGGTGCTATGATGCTCGGTTGTGTTCCGTGACGCGCGCGCGTCCGGGTTTTCCGATCTGTGTGATCGGGGTGTTCAGTAGGAGGCAGAGGCTCGCAAGCGAACGGAGGCGGGAGAGAGAGAGAGAGTGAGAGCGAGCGAGAATGGTGTTTGCGTTAGCATTACACGTTGCGTTACATTCACCAGCAACAGAAGCATAAGCACCCGCACCGAAATCACCTGATGGCTGACATTTAGAGGAATTTCGAGTCGATCGTGAACGATCCGAAGGTGCTCACGCCGCTGCACATTCTCTTGATTTATGGCTTTCTTTTCACTGGCACTTCGTGATGAATGTGTGCTGTTGCATTATGTTTCGAAGCAATGGGTCAGTGTGCATGATTACTTTGTTCTAGTTCCTGTGCTGGGACGTTAATCAGAGCGTCTAAAGCTATGTTTTTCTTTACGGATACATAAGATACCGATGTGTTCATCAGAATGTGTGTTGTTGTGGAATAATTGGGTTAAAACACCTGCAAGACCTCACGAGTTGAGTTACACCGATCGTCCGTAGTAGTAGTCTCATCATAAGTCTCACTTCGCAAGTCAAGAACGGAATTCTCCTTAAGATATTTGAGGTTGTGGAATAAGTGCGTCAATACGTCTTCTAGAGTTGAATTAAAGTGTATGCGATAGTAGGCTATGTTAAATTTCACTTCGTACGTCAAAATCAGTTTGATAAGAACGGAATGATCTTCGAGGTATTTGAGGTTATGGAATAAGTGAATACACCTTCAAGACCTAAACAATATATCGTACTCCAATATCAATTTGGGAAGCGCTTGAATACATCTTCCAGAGCGCAAGATTTGAATTACGCAGCATCCACAGTAGATCATGTTAAATCTCACCTGGTACGGGTCTGTTTGAGGAAAACGGAATTCTCATAGAGGTATTTTTAGGAAGTAATCTTTAAGGAATATTTACGTTAATTTATAAAAAAAAACCCGATGATTTCGACAGAAATGAACAATTCTAACATCCTGAGTACCACATTAACCCATTGTATACGAGTTCTTGTTTAGTATCTTGAATTTTCGATCGCTGGCATTCGCCCTTTTGCTATATCCAGGGCTTCAATTACCAATAATTGATTCTGATTCGTAATGTGGTTTTTGATTCGCTACTTTTTAATATGCTGCTCTGGATCTAAAACCTAGTTCCCATATCTATCTCAACCTAAGGTCTTAATATCCGACATCTGGGTGCGGCGTTTAAGAACACGAGTGCCAAAAGTACCCATCAATGCCCAGTTACAAATATAAACTAGATGAATGTCGTAGTCGAAGTGTTGAGCGTAATAGGAAAAATCGGTAATTATGTACTTTCGTTGAATAATTTTCTTCCCTGAAGGTTCTTTCCTCCACGCACTATTATTACAGCACAGATGCAAAAATTAACAACAAATAAGGATGTAGTTATAGTGCTAAACGAGCCCTTCCTTTAGTAAAACTCTCAGCACGCTGCGAATATAATGGGAGGAAGTGTGTTTAAAGACCTCGCAAAGGGAAGCGAGAAAGACCCTCCCCACGTTTGCTAGACCTAATGGTAATGACAAACTATTTTCAATTCAGTACGGCCACCACCAAGCATGAACGATCACTTGTAACAACAAAAAAAGAAATAGAAGCAAGAAGCAAACTCCAACCCCATGCCAATGCCCATTCACTGTACGACGGAGGCAGCCTGTGGTAGCAGTTTCCCTTCGAAAAATTTAAATGCAGCTCACTGCAAAGCAGGAACTCCAATGCATTTTATTACGACACTGGCTCTGGCAACATGACACTCGCCAGGGCACACATACACACACACACACACACACACACACACACACACACACATGGTCTGCCGGTCGCTTGCAATTTGTCCGCCAAAGCAAAACCGCAAAACCCCGAACGCATAACCCGGGTGTGTTGGCGCCTACCTGTGACCATGAATAGTGGCAGCGTTCGTTGCCTCAGCCATCGTTGATGTCTTGCGTTCATCTTGCTTAGAACGGTGCGTATCTCTTGCGTACGCTCGCACTAGAACCGGAACTGGAGCACAGACGCACGGTTCCGAGTCGGTTACGTCCACACGACGCGACCGCTGTGATGCTGTTACTCACGCGCGGTGTGGCGGTTTCTTGAGGTCTCGACGAGTTTTCGCTTTTAGGCGCACCGTTCCTAGTTAGATATGAGTTTCCACTGGCACATGTTATGATGCGTGTAGGACGAGTGAAAGTGTCGTTATCGTAGCAGTTGGATCACTTGCAATGCAACTTTCAAAACCGCGTCGAATCACTCCGAGAGCACACACATTCGACACAGCTGATGCAGATCAGCAACGGAGGCGCGAACGTTGCACATTACCGTTAGCGTTGCGCTACGAGACCGCGATGCACCGCGGAAGGATGTGCGGACAGCGGACGACACCACACACTGTACTGTACGACCGATGGCATAACACGGCCAGTAGGCTGCTGGCACGCGGCTGTTATACACAGAACAGGACGAACAGCGCCGATGTGACGATTACGACACTGACGCTTTTTAATGGATCCACTGTCTGTCTTTCTGATCGATGTGTGTACTTCTTTTTGCTTCTTCCTCCGTTAAGTGCAATTACAACGCTTGGAGAGTACGTGCGCGTGCGCGAAGAACCAACAAACTGGATCGACCGTCCGATCGGTGATGCGCGGCGTCCACATGCGCTGCACGGTGTCCGGTTCGGCTGTGAGCGGTGCAAACAAAAACAACTGATCCTGACCACAAACCACTCGAAACCAACGCCACTGACTTACTGAACTAGTGCCGGGCGCTCGCGCTTGGCGTACCGTGTCCGAGAGCGCCAACCAGCCCCGATGAGAGTCCGACACGCTTTTCCCGCCACCCTCTTTTCCCCGGTGCGGTCGGGCATTTTTCACCGCGAAAGCTCCCGCTCCAAAAGCTCTTGAGCGCGGCAAACAAAGACAACGCCGAAAGCACACACCAGCTTGAAGCCGCGGTGAGAGGCATTCCACCGAACCGTGCGGTAACTTTGGGCATCTTTTCGCCAGCCACTCACCACACACCACACCACGCGGAGGACGGGTATCGGTAGAGCTTTTTTGCTGTCTGTCCTCGCTCTAGGGGCTGTCACACAACAGCAACAAAAAAAGCGCCCCACGCCGGTACGAAAGCTTTCCGCGCAGGGGTTTGCAAATAACAGTAACAATGGTGAACTTAATGGTGGAAGAACCAGTGGATGTAGCTCAAGAGAACTTCAAGAAGGAAATTAACCTCTTTTGTTGCTTTGGACACAGCCGGACATCAGCTTCCCGGCGCAGTGTTCTGTGAATTGAGGTTATGGGAAAGATGAGGGAAGTGGTTCATCCGAAAATTTGGGATAGAAAGTTTGTTTCGGGGAGGAAATTGAGATGATAAGTAATGTGGCACGCTGTTTTGACAGATTGTAACTGTCATTTGAATTGAAATGCGGCCAGGGCGGGAAATGCGTGATTGAAACCGTTATAATTTGAATTCGACTATTATTATCGAAATTGTAGTCGTAGCGCTTTGAGAAAAAAGGTGCCTTGGAAGCTTTTAAATGTGTTAAACTTTATGGCTTTCATGATTTATGATATATTTATTCATCACTTTGTAGTAAACTATAATTATCATTATTTTGCCCTTTACCCATGTGTTTTTGCTCGTGTTTCATAATGAAAAATAGAGTATGGAAAAAGAGAAATATGGGCTTGACCCTTCGTTATTGAAATAGAGTGTGGGAAGCTTCACAAGACAGGATCGCTTTAAAATCCCATCTGGACCAATCTCCCGTACGCCGAACGGCCAATCACTACCGGATCACTGGCTTAATTAATTTCACGAGTAGGAAAGAAACACTGAAAACACAACGACGGGATCGAATGCGAAAATTTGGCCAGGACAGGAACTGTTCGGCGTGTGTTGTGGAAATTTTCTTATCCTAAACGACCCTACTACTAATACAGTCATACTTAACGGTAACGCTGTTCCCGTGAAAACATTAGCATTTGCAGTAGCTAAGGACGCGAGTGGATATAAAAAATATCAACACAAATAAAGCCAGAAATGACAAACCTTAGACTTCTAGAGGTTGTTGTACCGATAACGATGAAAAAGTAGAAGTCAGAACTGAGTCAGAATGAGTAATTCGCTTTAAATTTATTTCTGCATTTCACACCAATTTTAACTATTTTTAATTCCTTAAATTATTTGCATTAATATCCATAAATTATGGCGAATTAACCATAATTGAACTCCTGTGAGAAACAAATGTTCAGGATAGAACGGTAGCTAATCAGAAATTTGGGCAATTCGAACTGCATTTTTGCCGATCGTTCCGTACATTTATTGCAGAAACGTCTTTACAAACCCTGTGATTCTTGATGAGCTTACTGTTGAGTACCTTATCTCGGTGTATCCATGCGATTTGTTATGATTAAGAGAAAACGAAGCACACATTTGGTGGTAAACTCATATGTACATACTTTATTACACTTTATGTTATTTCTTTTTTACAATAATACAACCGATAACGAGTAATGCCTAACTTTAGCAAGGTAGCATCTTCATGGTAGGATTCAAATAAGCAACATTTACAACAGATTATCGGTACCGAAGAGGGAAGGTCTTGGTAGGGAGCATATTCCTTGTCTGGCAAAAACTTTGGATAGTACAAATGTGCAAAATCCACAGCTGTGGCTGATAGAGAAACTCGCTAACTTTTGATGCGACATTGCCGACGACAGTCGCACGGTCATCTTACACACTAGCACAACTATAAAATAAATAGTGATGATATTTAACACGAGGGCGCCAACACGCAGAGCTGTTTTTTTTTCGTCTGTTACACGTTAAAAATCTCGTCCACCAGCTGGCGAGTGATGACTCGGTGCGGTTGCGTCGGATTGAACTTGGGCCGCTGGTACAGCCGGGCATTGATCGAGTACAGCCGGGGCGAAAGATCACAGCGCACGTTAAACCACCAGTCGCACACGAACACCGCTTGCGAAAACTGCGTACCATTCGGACAGAGGAACGTCGCCTGCCGTCCATCGATGTCGCAATAATGCCATCCTGGTGAAGCGAAGGAGAAGCGTTATTGAAGTGAAGCGGTTCGATAGATTAGTATGTGGAGCGCATTCGGCATTTGTGCTGCCGGGTAATGCGTCCCCGGCGGCACCATTCTTACCTTGACATCTCGTGTCCATGTCGGCGAAAAAGCCCGGATATTCTTGCTCGTCGCAGTAGAAGTTCGTGTACGGTATGGTGGCCAGTATCGGGTAGTCAGTTCCTGGTCGGCCTGTTACGTGTAGCAGAGGAACAAAAGGTACTTAAAACAGCACGACCTTCACAGAAATAGTTTCGGGGGACGCGCTAGAACTTGTTCATCGCATGGGTAAATAATGAAAAATTGCCCGATGTAAGCTCTACTTGTTTTCAAACAACAATCGCCTTCAGCAGGACGTGCCGAACGCAGTAAAATTTAATGTATGCTGGGAAGGTTTTGTGTTCCTCTAACAGCGCTTAGAGAAACATCAATCATCTCAAGGCTCCAAAAACTAGTCATCGGTCGGACGGCCAAATTAGCATATCTGTGAAAAATAACTCACCAGGAATGGATTTACCAAGCTCCAGATACTCCTGCACGGATGGGCTCAAAAACCCGGGCGGTATTACGGGCACATCCTGCTCTCTGTTACCGCTGGAGTCGAGATCTTGGCTGGGCTCGTTACCGGCAATCGTTTGCGGTGCGTTCGACGTCCGCGCGTTGCGTCCACGCTTGGTGCGATTCTTTTCCTCATGACCATCTGCAGATATCAAATTGATAGAGTTGTTTCTATGCTTGTTGGTTTTCGTGACTTTTACTCTATTTGGACTAAAGCAGAAGGAACGGTGAACAACAAAGCCCGTCCATAAATTCCAAGCTAATGGTACTAAACGTTTTCCCGTGCATTTGCAGGATGTAGATCTTTTTCCCCCTTCTAAGATCAATAATTATAAATTAATTTAACAGAGTGGCTCCCTCTAATTAATCGGGGCTGGCTGTGGATTCAGTTTCAAAAAACGTCTTCATCCACGTCAAACAAAACGGTTTTACGGGCTGGTTGAAATTAGTTCTGCTTCGGAGTTTTTTTTTACTTCGAAGCAAACCATTTGTGTATTAATATTTTAATTGCATAGCATTACGATGGTGGCGATTAAATATGCAAAAGACCCCGAAATTGTTGAGCCGCACAAACGAGCTATCAGCTCCTCCTCTATTAGCGTTGGTTAAAATAAAGGGTGGCGAATGGGAAGATCATAAGAAAGAGAATCACAAGACAAATAACCTCCCCGAGACAGTTTAGGTCAGGGATGATCAACAATTGAGCGACTAGAAAACAACACAACGTTTGTTAGGTGAAGTGTTGATCAATTAATTTTTGAATGATTTTCTATCGTGTATTACATGAATTTTTATTTGTTCTAATGCACAACAATAATGTGGCACTGTGCAGAATATCTTAGGTGCCCAAATACATTACTAAACACCAAGTAGAATAAATTTACAGCGTTTTTCCGAGTTACACTCGAGTTACGCGAAGTCGAAATATTTGACAGTTCGTGGAATTTTGTATATGAATTTCATTATTTTATTTGTCAAATTATTAATTAAGATTTCCTTGTCGGTCATCGGTTGCCTAATTATCATTTCGCGAACATCAATGGGCTAAAACCGCCAGCGGATTGATGTGGACATTCTTGAATTTTTTGAGAGTCAATTACTGATCGAATGTTTCCTCGCTAAAGATTCATATGATTGACTCTTCTCAAATGTTTCATTACGCACAACATTAATCCTGTGTCATTCGAAACACGAATTGACTCTCAAGTCAAACTTTTTTTGTTTCATGAAATTCTGGCATTCAAAGATCCAAAGCTCTCGAGAGATGCATGTATGTTATAGATTCCGGCCGCTTCTAGTTGACTACCCCTGAATTCACCGCCCATCGTTTGTCGTAAAAAATCAGGCAACCGAAGTCAAGGAAATTGGTCGAACCGATCGGACAAGGCCAAGACCGGCCCCGGGTGCGCTTTTGTTTCATCTCGCCGGGCCGGGCAAGGGGACGGGACCCATAAAACATAAATCACGCCTGTTGTGATTAGAGGCGCCGCGAACGTCCAAATTCGTACGTCCTTCTGCGCTACGGGGTGTCTGATTCCCTCCCCTGCAGTATGAAGCAACCGTCGCGCGAAGCGCTGGGCAGATGGGACATAGTTCGCACCGTCGTGCGACATTTGCATGCTTCCTTAACCGTATTCGATCCGCGCGCGCCCGTACACACACAAGCAGAAGCACGGGCGGGAATCCGGGACAGTCCGGGCAGGGTTATGCAACGCTCAAAAGCTTACCTATAATTAGTAGACATCCAAATATCAGTAACACTACCGAATTGGCCCGCCGGAGAAACATCGTTGCTGTTGGTGTTGTTGGTTGGGAAGGAGACAAAATAAAAGGGAGACGATAAAGTTATAATATTAATAACCGAGGTGACAAGTATAGAAAAGTGGCCACAAAAAATGGGAACGCAGTTATTCGCGCGAAGGAGTTTATGGTTCACGGGTTGTTTATTTGCATAATGTTAGCACACATCTTCCACGCATCTTTGCGATTGCAAAAGCAGCGGATACACGCGGAGTAGTTTTTGTTTAACGCAATCCACAAACCAACCAAACGGGAACGCACTTATCGCATAACGTGATGTCTTTCTCTCCTGCCTGTGGTAAGCCTACGTCACACGCGACACTGTAGACACACACAAACACACACGTGGGGAGTCTGGAGATGTTACAGGAAGATGTAACGAAGATGATTGCTATTATCTAACTTCTGCATGTGCACGCAAACAACTTTTACTTTTACACCACGCTTTACCGTCGCCAGCGCGCGTCTGTAACCGCAGAAGAACGAATCGGTACCGGAGACCTCTGACTCTGGCGGACCCAGCATCATCATCCGCCGATGGACGGCCTCTCTCTCTCTCACTGGCACGCGCTCGCTCGTTTTCTCTCGTGTCTCCTGTATACGAAAGACTTCAATGACGCGGGCAGCGACGAACCGCGCGAGTTCGATGACGATTTGCGCTGCTGATGGTTGACCCCAAGACTTGTATACTCCAGCATCCTCGCTGCGGTGCGGTATGATTAATGCACCACGACGACACACCCACATTAAAGCGAAGGGGGAGGTCTGCATACACATACACCACACACAAACACAGCAATGGACACGAAGGGGCACCTTTTTGGGCAGGGCTGTCTTGCTGGGCCCTGGGCTGGGCCCTCAAAATGTCCGCAGAATTACGTCGACCGACAAAATGTTCGATCGGCGCTCTAATTTGTGGCCACCGCGCCACGACCCAATATTGGAGCAGTGTGCGCGTTGCGTTGCAAAACGCCATACAGCTCCTAAACGGGGGGGTTTGTGTGTGTGGTGAGGGAGGCAGGAAAGGGAAGGCAGGGGCGGGGATGGAACGATAGAAATAAGAAGGTAAAAAAAATCACACAAACATAGCACAAAAACCGATCTGGGTAAATGTCAAGCACCGAAACGTGAGAGAACGTTTGTGGCCACCGATTGTTGTTGACGCTGAAGCGGCGTTGTGTTGGCCTTTCGAGCATTGTTCGATGTGTTTAAGCAAACGGACCACAGCACGCAGTACGGAGATTGGCGGCGTTGGTGGAGGTGCGACCAGAAGTAGCAACATGTATCACCTTCACAGCATCACAGAGAGGGAGAGAGGAAGGGGGGGGGGGGGGGGGGGCAGGGTGTTTTGTGCATGGCGGGACGAACGTTCTTGATTAAGAAATAATTAACACTAGAAGTCACCGCACCACAGTGGCAGGCACTGGTGGGTGTTTTATAATTCGCACGATCTTCAAGGTCCCTAATGGCTTATTAGAACATTAAGGACGGACCGGAGGCTAATCGCACCTTCTTCAAATTGGGATCACTAATCACTAGCGGCTAATCACTGCACAACCGCACGAGGGGAGGCGAATAGAAGGAAGGACCGAGAACCCCGGTGACGGCGAGCAAAGGGACACTGTGGGACGACACTACGCGATCGGATCGGTTCTATACTCATAGCCCCGTACGACCCATGAGCTGGACGGACACGGCACAACACAACTTCTGCTGATCTCGTGCAGCCGTCAACACATACTGATTCATAATGATGGGAACCGAATGCTCTCTCTCGCTGTTATGCTCGAACCCACCGGAGGAGACCAGACGTACGCCGTCCCGCTTATTCGCGCGCGGTTTGTTTGCGCCCCTAACCCCCCTCAAGCAACGCGCAGACAACAATATCTACGGCGACGTTCGCTTCTCTTCCCTTCTAATCTGGCAAGGCTCGAGACGTTGCTTCAACGCTTTTTATTCCCTCCCCGTGTGTTGTTTGCGACTCGCGATCTTGCGCCCGACATCTCGCGCGCTCCGCGTGGTAAGGGCGTGCGTTGAATCCGTTTGGCCCGCGAGAGAGCAAGAGCGCGGGCTGCTGACCCTCGTGCGCCTCTGGTGCCTTGGGGATGCCGGGCCTCCACCGTGCCATTCCACCCGTTTAATGCTGCGCCAGCCGGGTGCGTACGGGAGCTCAGCTGTGTAAGCGCTCACCCCATCCTTCACCGAACCCTGCACGTGCAGCCCCTGACCTTCGACAGACCGCACGGTACGGTATGGATTTTATTCTTAAGCAATCCATCCGCGGGCCAGAATACAATCGAACGGACTGTATCCGAATCTTCCTTTCTCGAATTCTGGCCCGTTCAGATTGCTGGAGGCGGCTTGATTTTTCCGTACGGGTCCCGGTGTGTTGGCCTTCCATCGGCGGCCTGGGAATGGTTCGGGTTTTGCGATGAGATCATAAATACCGTCACCGCCGTTATATGTCCGCCTGCCCGTCATATGTGGATGGGCTGAAAGCAAACACCATCACCACGCAACACCGATCGTGTTCTGGTGGTAACGAAAAAAAATGAAGTAAAACAGTTAGAATTGGACGAGTTTTTGGAGGGTGAGTTTTTATGATTGGTACCGATCTGGACGATCCGATGAACGAATGCAAGGACACGGGCGAATGAAAGGTTTGAGATTAATTGAAAGGCCATCGCGTACAATACGCAGGCATTGGGAGGAAGAATGGTGATCCGCTGGTGATCTTTTTGCGGAAACAAACATGTGATTTTACTTCGGATTAGGTCATGCATTGGGACCAACAGCATGGGATGAATTAATGAGCAGATAAAAGATCAATTTAATCGGTTGTGGTTTTTGAACAAAGTGCAATCAGTTTTATTGCTTAACATTAACCACGATCGGTTTAAAGTAAACTGTTCATTTGAAGTATTGAACTGCTGGCAACACTGTATGCAGCGCGTGAAACTGATCTAATGAGCTTTTAGATGCGTTTCAAAGCAACGCATTTGAATTGACAGTTACAATGTGCATAAGCTTTTGCCGACAACAGCTTCTTTCATATATCCTTTGAGTCTTCTCCGTCACTCCAAGTTTAGATTAATCCCTATGAGAATCATGTACGGTAGTTTTATAATAGTTTAGCTGTTTCGTAGTTTACATAATTGACCGTTTTTTTAATTTTCATTTTGATCGTTTCTGATTTTTGCATCCGTTTGCTGCTCAGAGTTTCGTAGTAAAGTTCAATCACACAACTCGTCGTTTTTACCGTCGTGTTATTTTTCGATGTGCAGATGAGAGGTTTGCTCATCTTCGGGGTGCTTGCTTTTCGATTGAAGCCATTTTTTACAACTTTCGTAAAATTGAAGTCGATAACTGTACTGTGCAGACAATACACTACAAGCTTCTTCTACCCAATTTTTCAAGAATAAGGTTTGGTTTTGAAGAATAAGTCCCTTCCAAAAATCACTCACTTTGCCACCTTTTTATCACAAATTTTCCAATATTTTGGTCAATTTTCAAATATTTTATATTCAACAGTGCTTCGTAACGTAATCAATCAATTAAATGTGTGAATATCGAGTGTAAAATCTATACAATTCAATTGCCAAAATTCAAACAAAATCAAACCAAATCATTCGACATTTATCAATTGTAAAATCGCACCAAACGGAACGTCTGAACAGCTTTTCCCCCATTCACTTCCGAATGGTGCACACTCAATGCTATTCGGCAAACCATCAAATCAAACCATGCAAACAATCGAGTGCGACATGTTTCAAGAACATTTGTCCCAAGATCGAAAACCGACCAGACGTTCTATCGATTTCCTCTCGGTACGTTCGATTCCGGCATATGTGGAAGCCGAAACACCTTCGTCTAACGGCCCGGCCAGTTCCCAGAAGGGGATGTGTGTACGCTCTATCGGGCCGTCCGTTCCATTGACAGACACTAAATGATTTGGACATCTGTCTCTCGGTTACGGGCCGGCGCAACGGCGTGACTGCCGTAAAAACGTGCCACTTTCTTGCACCGAAGCACCCGAAGGACAACACTCCCACACGATGGCAATGGTGTGCTTTGTGTGATTAGGATGGCGTTGGGAAGCTGGCAATGTTACAATCCTTCAATAAAGGATGGAAATCTATTGTTTTTTTGTAGGAGGGAAGCGACACGGTCGGATGGAAGGTTTTTGTTATCGGTGGCGCAACATTTCAACGCTTCATTGGAGATACTGGCAATGGGAAAAATGGGATCGGGAAAGAGAGATCGTCCTATGAATGCGAATAGTGCGTGTGGTGTTGGAGTTGAGCCTTCTTACCAGGTTCTGGCAGGCAGTTTTGATTGCAAAGAAGGAACAAATCTATTTCGTGATGCATTTCGTTTCGTTACCGGTCAGCTAACAAGCACACGTGTTAGCAACACATCGGGAAATGAATGTTCCAAGATCGTATCGCGCATCGGACCTTTTGGCGGGCTTGTTTAATGATTCAAACGAGGCGTTAACAGACGACAATACACAGGAAAAAGCACGAAAGTGAAAATTTCCGAATGTATTCTTTGTGCAATGTGTAGGACAATTCTACGAGATAAGCGCCTAAATGTATGCATTCTCACAACAAACTGTTCCGAGTTGGAATTCTAACAACAACGGGAATGTGACTAGGGAATTTTAGCTTATTTTGGCGAGGTGTTCCAATTTGATGTGTCAGCTTGCACACACGTCAGTCTGCAACGTCCTGACAAATCAAATATTGAACAACGCCAGAAGAAACGTGTTAAGGAGCGAAAGTGTTATTTGCAGCTGATTACGCACCGTGTCGAACAGTCGATTCCGGTGTAACGAACGAAACGAATCCAGCACCAGCAGGTCGTACGAGGTCGAGGAAAGTTTTAATTAGAACACATCCCAGCCGGAAGCAACGTCAGGAGGAGCTCGAAAGCTCTTCTGTGAGACAATCGGTGTTCGTATTAAATTGGAATCAGTTCGGCAAACTTAATCATGTCGCCTAATGTCATTTCCGATTTACTGAGATCTGTCTATCTAAAACGTGGTAAGGTGTTAATGTTTTGTGCCGTGCCTGGAATGCATTTTGGCGGGCTGTGATTCTGCGGACAAATTTCCAGCTGTTGCACAATCCCCCTCACATCCAATGTCATCTCAGAATTAACAGCTTTGGGATTATCTTTCGCTTGTTCCGCTCTCTAAAAAGCCCAACAGAGCATAAAAGCAGCGAGACTCCAGAACTTAACCTTATGTGACACATAAAACAATCCCCCTCAATCGGAGGGCTCCAGTTAACCGCGCAACCTTGCCGTGCGTGTACGTTCACTCCGAACCGAACCGTCCATCAATGGGGGTGATGCTTCGGATAGCACCGTGAGTGTATGCAAAGTACTACCGTGGGCCCGCGTGCGTCAACGGATCGAAATAATTAGACCGCAGCGAGAGCGAGTGTCTGTGCGTCTCGTGAACGGCCAGATCCGAATGGCATCTTTTGGGGTCTCTGAGGCCAAGCTGCGGTGCGTGCACGCCAAGGTCTCGTGCGTCAAACCAGACGAAGAAGACATTCGCCTGGAAACCGAATCCAGCACGGATGCAGGCACGGATGTACTGTACTCGGTCAGCTGGTGGTGACTGTTTTAAGTGATTGCAGCCGAAAGGGGCATGCTCTAGTTATGGTGTCTGTGGATAGAATCGGCGATGCTCGGCGGTGCTGCGGTGGTTTTGGTGTGTTTGCTTAGTTCAAGGGAAGGTTCAATTGAAAGGCGATGCGTGGTTTCTTCAACAGAAGCATCCAGTTAGTGCGGTTAATTTGGTTTTGGAGATGGCGTTATGGTTTTTACAGTGTCGTATGTTCCCAAGTTTGCTTTTTGAAGTTCTGTGCTTCAATTCGTCTTAATTAATGATTTAAATCAATGTTTTGATTGATTTCATGCGTAATTATGGTTCACAGGAGCATGTATCTACTTATTGAAATGTACACAGAGCATCATTCTGGATTTGTACTTTGCTTCGATTTGCTAAGAGTTCTAAGAGCGTAATAAACCATTCCATCCTTTCAGTTTTACTGAGCTTGCACTAGGTCAAGTCTAAGAACACATAACGCATTTGCTTCGCTAAAAATTAATTGAGTGGCGAATGAGTTACAAGAATTACATTCTCCGCTAGCCGAAATAAATTAAATCTTAAGCTTTAGCTAGGAAATCCTGTCATCCATTATTATTCAAGTAGAAAAATAAACTACTGATTAGTTCAAGCATTGCATTCTTCCCCCCCAGTTCCCAATGTTCACAATGTCCGCAAGGGTGGCGAAAAATCATTCCCAATACCACACCACTGCCAGATTTATTGTGGGGTTCAACAGACGAAAAGTCAAACTATCAATTATACACGCTGCCTTGGCAGGGACTAACGGACTCCGAAACACCCACCCGGTGGGTGCCACCGGAGCAACGTGACAGTTCCATCCGGTGCGCGGTTGAAGTGGTTTCGACAGAGTTCCCGCCCGGTCCCGCTCTGTGTACCGCCCTCTGCGAGGTGGTGAAAGTTGTTTGGTTTGAGTAGCAGCAAGAAACCAATTTTCAGGCTTCAGGTTTGCTGCACAAATCACTGGACTACATTTTCGGTGACGGGGTCGTGCTACCGGCTACACGAATGAAGTGTGCCTTCGGTGCTGTGCGGAGTGTTTATTGAATCTCGTCTTGTCCACTTGTGTGCTGGGTAGAGGGAAAAGTCCTCCAGAGAGAAAGAGGGAGAGAGAGAGTGAGAAAGAAGGGAGGAATGAAGTGGGCAAGGATGCGATAGAATGTGGGACACAGCTTCCACCAATGCTGGGGTTTGTTGTTTTTGGGTTGTGGAATAAATTTCCAAATTTTTCAATTAAATTCTAACCATAAATCTACTTATGGTTTTGCGCGGAGGGAAATGGGAATTTTCCTCTTGGGTAAGCTTTTTCCGTTCCCATTCTAGGAGGCGCGGGGTAGGGTGTGTGGGATTGGGCTGGTTACGAATCGGAGGAAGGTGACTGTACCGTTTCGCAAACGGATGGGGACGGTATCTATTTTCCAGAAGTCGAAATAAAGTGGGTCCATGGTGCGTTTTCTCTTGAGCGAAACTTGTAGCAATGGAAATGAACTGTGGGAAGATAAGAACAAAAAAAATGAAATAGATTGTTGACGGTCCCAGTTCAGGGAGTTGGCGCAGGGTGGGAAAATAATAATTTAGCTTAATTGAGAATGATATTGGAATCGAAACGATTTGTGGTGTGCCATTAGGGCTAACCGAGGGTTTCTTTTTTGTGTGTTGAATGTGCTGTCGGCTTTGGTAGTAGAAGGAGTGTTTTTTTTTAATTTATAGATAGGTTGTAAAGTGGGACACATTTTATTTTATTTTACACCATTTGCACCATGTGTAATACGTTTACAGGGATAGATTTATAGGGAAGACAATTTAGGAAATTGTGCAAAGTGCCGATTGTAAATAATTTTAAAATGCGCTAAATTCAATAACTCTGTACATTTTTCCCACAACAACTAAGTTTATTAAAAAGACAATAAATAAAAAAGAAGTAGGAAGGTTTAAATTAGTGAAAGCGACTAGATTTACGTATATTTTGAGATGAATCATTTGTATGTGAAGAGTCAACCAAAACAGGAATCGAATCCTCAAAGATTCATGAATCGTCAAAAATATCCTCGTCATATATAATATATCGTCGTCCTTGTTAATTGTTAAACATATCCTCAAAGATTCATATTCGCCTAGAGAATTAATGAATCCATGAGAATTTCCAACACTATCTTAGAGCCTATCAATAATAACCTCACGGACATTGAAGAGGTAAACTCATCGATACACATTGATGGCGTCTCTCAAATCGTCTAAAATGATTTGAAACAATGTGGAAACTTTTTGCTAGATCGTATCAAACGTAACAGAGGGCTTAATGTACGGCCCTCAGAAAACATTTTCTATTCTCATTTATTTTCTCCGACTTTTAAGTGTCATTTCGTGGTTGAAAATGTGACGACATTTTTTCAACATCCCTTTTCCTTTTCCGCACACTGTGAAACCGCTACCCAAAACTGAAACGTTTGGCCCAACAATGCGGACGGGCGAAAGTGATGCTTGAATGGAGTAGAATGATCGTGATCAAATTATTCAAATTATTCGCATCATTTTCCGATTGAAGAACTTTTCGGTCACATTTATCTCGACCAGGCCGTCGACGTTGCGTCACAACGCGAATTAGAAGCAAACGGCCAGCCAGCCGTGATAAGAACGAACCGCCATCTGGTCAGCATTGGCGACGCTGAAGGGGGCGATTTGTTTGGGTGGAAGAACTTTTCACGTGGGGCGTTGGTTCGGTGTTGAAGCGTTCAACATCATTTGCTGGTCGGGAGGGTGGTTTCCGATGCGCGTCTCGCGTCTGCCGGTGGCAATTAGCAGAAGCTCCACCCAAAGTTGAGAAAAATGGAGCTCACGGCGAACAGCGGGAGGTCACGCATGAAATCGAACGTTAGCGTGCTCGAGAAAGTTGAACAAAGCGCCTTTTAAAGTTCGCCATTGCAGCCAGTGGAGAAGAGGATTTTAATTTTGGTCTTTCGTTTTGCGCGATTCTGTCTTCGTAAGCGAGGGTGGTACGAGTCGTAGCGATTCGATTTATTTATCGAAAGATTTCGCTTTTCTTTGCCCGCACGGCGTCGGACGAATATTGACTGAGTAAATAAAGATTTATCAGTGTCTTACTCTAATTTCGGGGGAAGATTTCGTTGCAGATAGCATCGCTCTACGGGACAACAACGCACAGCTTCGAATTAGCACGTTCATTCGATCGAAATTACTTTCTTGGAAGTCGGCATCATCTCTTGGTCCCGGGATATATTTTTCCACCCCAAACCTGGTTACGGATGCACATCAACGTTGCAATGTTCCGCCGGGTGCAGTTCCACCCTGCACTACCAGCAGAGTGTAATTAACTAAAGTACCTTCAATTCAATTCGTGAGGGAGTGATTTACTGTTGACTTTGCAGTTGAGAGCAAAGTTTCCAATGCCGGGAATACCCCTTTTGGACCGGTTTGCGGTGAAGTGCGAGGTTGATGTTCCCGAGAGACACGAAGGAAACTCGCGGTGAAGTCATTTGTTTAATAGATTTCTGTATTACACCAAACGAAACCCCCTAAATTTAAACCATTCTGGTGGAAATTACTTCTACTCGAAAATTCCCATTTACGGGCAAGTTTACCCCGGCGCTGTTGCCAGTTCGGAAAATTTGCTGCACGTCCTGTTGCACATTTTGCAGCTAGGTTAGGGCCGGGTGCATTACGGGCTACGAGTGGATTAGAAGCGGCCTGTTTATGGTACATTAGCTTTCAATGCATGTGCAAAATGGTTACAACTGGGGTTGTAGTGTTTCACGAAAGACTGCCCCATTTTGCTGTTGTTTTCGCTGCACATTGGATTCGCTTTTACGTTGAATTAATACATGATGTTTTAAACATCAGGATTTTCAGCTAACCAAAGTGATTATAAATTTCTGTTCGTATAATGCATAACGTAGAAGCATTTTTGTAGAGATGTAGTTTTTTTGTCTGTTCCTTTGAAAGGAGAAACGGAATCTTACTGACATTTTTTTCGATGAGACTCAGAATGTGTTCAGACTCCGAAAGTAGGTCACTAAATAATCTAATCCTGATCCTGACAGAACTAGATGCGTTTGGTGGTCATACGTTTGGATTTTAGTTGGATTTCAAACATTTTGCGTCATAAAAATTCTTCGACAACCATTCTTGTGTTTTTTTCCAAAGGTGTTCCAATATCCTTTCAAAGATATACATCCGAAACCCGTAACCGTTTGGAGAAATTTGGTCAGTAAGCACTTTTTGCATCACTCTCTTGGTCACAGTCGCAATCTACTTTTTAAAGGTTTTCACCGACGAGCAAGCATTTGGGAGCCTTATTTGCATCCTCCTTACTTTGATGACCGGCACGAATCATTATAATACTGGTGATCCTTTGCCATATTTAGGGAGGGTTCCACTGATCCGTCCTTCTCTGATATCTGGAATTCGAGTTAATTATACTGAAAATTGTTCAATACTCCCTTAGGATGAACAAACGAAAGTAAAGATGTCAAATTTATACCGAATACCTTGTATGTAGCCTGCGTTGAAGAATCAGGTGTTTCATAAAAAATACATAAATTTCATAAAGCATGGTTTTATGCAACTATAATAAAACTTCCAAAGCTTTGTTGAGAATATTAAAAAAAATATTAACAAACGCCCTGGCACGGTATTCGTTAATGATAGTAATTTAAGTAAAGACATTAAAGAATTTCCTCTCATCCAAATCAATCCATTCCAAAGTTCAACGAACGGGCTGCCGGTAACACCACACCGTTAATCAAATAAAGACCCGCCCCAAAAGGCATGCTTTGCGCTTGATCTTATTAAATAACGGAGCGGATCGAATCGGTTGATCTACTGAAAAAAATAAATTCCTATTAGGCTGCTACAGTGCAGCTTACAGCGCAACGATAACTTCACCTTTTCAACACATTCCCCACTGCCAGATCGTGCCGAGACAGACCGTGTTGCAAAATGAACACAGATTGGATTGATCAAATTAAGCAAACTCACTCTCTAGCTTCCGATCCGTTCGGGAGCAGTGAGGAACATCAAAATAACCCTTCGCACACAACACAAAACGAAAAGAAAAGCCAGAATCGACCGATGGCATCGATGTACGTGTGCCGCACATATGCGCTGCTTCCTTCCGTACGCAAAACCAGCAACAGCGCAGTACAAAAGTGCAATGAGTGCATTGTGATGTTGCACGTCAGTTTGAGGTTATATCTATCGCTTCCCGTTGCATTTCCCGAGCAGTCAGGCAGCACACCGGGAGACAACAATCATGTCGGTCTGGGGAAGGCAAGGCTGCAGGAAGGATGGTTGGCCTACGGAAGGAAGCACAACCGGAAATTGGCACTTTTTTCACGACGAGATAGTAATTCGCTAATGGAATTTGACCATCTCGGTACGCTGCTTTGCGAATAGGGACCAATCGTTGGCCGGATGGCGGCCAGTCTGTGTGTGTGGTGTATGTGAGCGAGCGCTAAAGTCGACAGAAGTCAAGTTCGATCTATTATTGATGCTCGTTTGCTGTTGCATATTGGGCAGCCTGGTGCTTGCAGTCGGTATTGCATTGCAACTGGGTTCGATGCTAGTTCGAGTATTTTTTTGTTGAATAAACAAACTTGCTTTTTGTAGTTCAAGGCTCCAAAGCAGCTGCGATGAGCAATGAGATCAATGCACGAAGATGAGCTTAATGCAATGATTTGATTCGTTTCCAATTTTCGGCGTTTTTCTGAGCTTGTAAGAGTGAATTTTGATGCTTTTCTTCATCATGAAAGTTCAATAGAAGTTTGTGCTAGCTTTTAGTTAAAAAAGAGTTCTGTAAAAATCACCAAACATTTTAATAACATATCGCATTCATTCTTCCATTCCTCACACACTAATTCAATTACACCGGATCACTCCATCGTGTGATCTCCACTACTATTATTGCTCTGTCGCACTCGCACACACACGTCCAACATCGATTGCTCCAGACACACAAATCATAAATTTTGTCCAACGCCACCTCCGAAACGGGTTGCTTATTTGGACAATGAACGATTATAGCACTATCAATCAGCGATAATTAAGTGCATCGTTAGCATGGCAAATATTGATCAATTATGCTTGAAGCGCATATAACCCGTTGGCCGTGCATCGAACCGTTGCAGTTGCATTCGTGGTGCACTCCCAACATAACGCAATCGGTAGTGAAGCATTAATTTGCTTTGTTTCTTCAGCTGTAGCACTGGTTGATGTCATGTTTTTGGTTTCTGCATGTCGACATCGACGTCAAGAACAAAAAACATTCTCGCTTCTTTTTACTCAAGTAAGATAGTATCTACTTGAGTGAAAATTCTTCTACTACTACCCTGCACCACTCTTCCGTGTTATGTTTTCAAACAAGGTTTACTTCTTGATTAAACAAATTAAGAACTATTGAAAGTTGCACTCCATGCTCCACTCAGCACGTTTTTTTCCTAGATCGCGGTTCCCAGCAAACGCCAGCAACGGAAGAACTGCGACAATATTTAATTTCGCTTATCAAAAACCACGCGGGTGTGCAAGTTTTCCAGCGCAAAATGTGGAACGCAAAACTTTGCGCCAACCCGTGAACAAGGGGATTGACATCTCGATGTCAAGATGTTGCAAGAGCAGCGTTTGTTTGCAACGCTGACAGAATGCTGGTGCCCGAGGAAGCTGTCTGGGACGGTTAGGGTTATGGTCGTGAGTTTGTGAAAATAAGTTTATTTATGTGTTTTTTTATTATCACAGTGTAATTTAAACCACAACTCAATTTGGCTCTATTACCATTGTTGATCTTAACGGTGGTGTACAGATCATCATACACCACGTAGCCGGATGAGATTTTGGTCCGGTCCGTTCGTGTAAAGACTGGCGCCGCTGCTGCCATCATATCACCGGGCCGCCTCCATTACAACATTAGAACTACAAAACGTTTTAAGCATTATTCATTTATTTCATTAATAGGAACAATTTCGAATACTTGTAGAACTAAGACTATAAAAAAAGATATGTACAATTCTTGTATGAACTATGGTAGGATTGTTTTACCCTCATAATTAATGTGATGCAAATGAAACGTTCCAATCAAAATGCCTGTTCCGATAGAGTTAAGAGCGTTTGGTACGGTGTATTGCATACCTTAAGGTTGCATGTAAAATACAATTTACCTAGGAGGATTTAACGTCAGCTCGAAGCGAGTGGAATAATGAATATATTATTGCGATTAAAAAAAAATAAATTAACTGAACAAGAAACAATATATTTCTCTTTAAAAAATTATATAATTCGCTTTCATCTGTTTCATCACAACCCACCATTAACGAACGACTAGTAAGTAAGATTGTTTTGCCTTTTCCCAGATGTCACTTCCCGTCGGTGACAGCTTCGCTTCCTTTGACACTTTAGGACTTTTACTGTTTCTTAAAATATCAAATACCACCAGAAGGGAAAAAGAATGCCCGAGAAATGGAAAATCAAATCAAACTTTATTAACGCTGTCAAGAGACGAAGTGCAAGTGCCTCAAGTCTTCTTTTGCGTGTGTAAAAGAAAGATTTGTGTATATTTATATTTTTACTCTCCGTCTTCCGCCATAATAGAAGTTTTAAAATGGGCATCAAAGTTGCATCCTTGCGCGAGAACAGACACAGTGAAGTTGGTCCGCGTTAGTTACTCATCATGCGTCTCGTGACCGGGATCAGGGAGCAGAAACCTTTTGATGATTTGTTACACCGAAGCTATTGCTTTCTGCTGCTGTCCTAGATCGTCATAAAGTTCCTGCACCAACCCGCTTGATTGTGAGTCGTACGTAAGGTTGAAGTGTGTCTAAAAGCGCCCTACAAATCTAAAGCACCCGTCCGTCTCGTACCTGTTGCACGCGGTAAGACAGAATCCGACGGGATGGTTGTGATTATAAATTTTTGTACGATATTTTTCGTGCCGTTAAAAAGTTCACCAACAAACTGAATGGTTTCTTTTTCCGAAGTAGTGTTTTTTTTGCGCTTCTTTCTCGCTGTTCCTCATCGTGTGAGGTAAGATATCACCATTTTACTTGATTAAAATCAACTTTATGTCTTCGTGTGAGAAAGTTTCTCCGTTATGGCCCCGAAGCAGTCTTGCGGCATACGCTAGACGATGGTAATGAATTGGATGCTGGAAAAGCGTCCGAGGCACGCCAGTTTTCCCCGTTGATGGAGTTGGAGTCGGCGAGTTGAGCTAAGAAGCCGTTTACCTATCGCTTCCTGTTCCGTTTACCTTTCCGTTGTTGCAAGTGTGGAAGCGCTGGAAGAAACGTGACGCTCCTGTAATCGTGCAGGAGTCGCCGGCTGAGTGATAAAGTGGTGCACTGTATGGAGACGGTGCCATGTTAATGCTAGATGCCATATTCACATGCGATTTTTGAACGATAGCATCTTGGCACGCTGCAATCTTTCTGTCTTTCGGTGGTAGGCGAAAGAAAAAAAAAGTAGAGTCGAAGTCGAAAAGTAAGTGCTGCACAACTTTTCGGGCGTTGAATGGAGTCGAACTCCACCCCAGGACACGTTACTGCCATCACGAGAGAATTAGTTGCCTGACGGAATGAGTTTGTGTGTGTGTGTGTGAGCTGCGTGCATACGTGCATGTAAGTTTAAGAATAGACGAGCTCTTTTGTGCCACCCCAGAAGCGGTTATCCAAAAAGTCAGTTCCAGCGGACCACCTTCAACACTGCCTCCCAGCACACAATTCCCAATCCGATTGAACGAAGTGGGAAAAAGTTAATTCAAGCGGGAAAAAGTTAAATGAAAAACTGTCGTGCAGAAGACTCGAACTGGCCAAACGTCTTATCCTGCCGTGGTTGGTTGGGAAAATGGGCAAGAAGAATAGTACAAGAGTAAGATAAAAAAAACCCCAATACTCTCTCCCTCACACAAAGTGAACGCAATCGATTGGAAAACGCGAACCGGCCCGGGGGTGTGAAGTGAAGTAAAAATTGCTTCTGACTTCTGATGAAATTAAACTTTTGCATGGGATTGTGAAAACTCGTGTTCGAGCTGGGTGTTGCAGATTTTTTACATACACAGTTCTGCATCTGGTGGTTGATTCTTTGTGTTTTTGTTTGCGGTGAGAGAATGATTTTTTTATACGTTGTAAGCGGGGTAGGGTGGAAAAGTTTCCATGCTTATCGCGTCATGTTTTATTGTGCTAGGTTATGTTTTTGTCCGATAGCAATCGACGTGTAGTCGAATTATGTAACGAAGGGATCTTAGTGAAAATTGTTAGAGTAGAAGAATTGTTCCTCCGCTTTTCAAATTGAAGTTGTTGAAATTACATCTTTGATGAGCTAGACCATTAGAAAACCTTTTTTGTCCTCTTTTCGTCATTAACTTGACTAACTTCTTAATAAGGCGTGTCGGTACGACTAATCATCGATCCATAAATTAATGTCAAATCAACTCAATCGTTGTCACACCTGGCACCAAACAGTAACCGGGCGGTTGGTGAATTTCTTCGTTAAAGTACCCTGCTGAGCAGGATCTTCTAAAAACGGTAAAGTAACATTTATCTTCCCACAAGCCTTACCTGTACAATGGCTTTAGGGGTGTGCAGCACCCAGGCCGGATGGCATTTTATCGAATTTTAGCTCTTTTCACAGCACTAATCGGAAGCTAATTAATCTAAAACCGGTAAAAGGGAAGGCCGCGTACGTTTAGGGGTGGAAAATTGCTGCTCCAAAATTCGACACGAAACACGGCTTTACGAAAGGAAGACATTAATTAAACTTAATGATCGATCAGTAAGTTGGCGGTATTGTTGGGGTGATGAAGTTATGGAACCTTTTCTTTTCTATCTACTCACGGAACTACACAGCTAGCTAAGGGTTTTTATTTTATAGGACAACACAAAAGTGCTATAGTGTACCGCATAAATTTCATCTGTTATCTCAAAATGTTGCTCTAAAATTTCACGACCCATTTTTATCGCCCGGTACTCTTAATTTTCGGAATGTTCAGATATTATGGTGTCAATTTAGTGACGTGACTAAAGGAAACTTTATATTCTAATAAGAATGCATAAATTATTATGTCCGACTTTGTGGTGAAGATTATACGCATAAGACTATCGAGACTTCATTTCCAATTTCCAACAGCGCCTAAAGGTATGCAATTTGTATGACTAAAGTGAATATAATGCTTATCTCTTTGCATTATCTTCTTATTATGTCTTTTTAAAACAACGTATTTAACATGTGTATGCTAATGAGTTCCTTAGGTTATTTACTAATATGGAAGATAACGATTCCAGGCAAGTGATCAAAACAGAATGGATTATTATTGCACCTATTTCGCTGTGATTTTTCTTATTTTAATCTTCTACGATAGACAAAGGATGATCTAATATTACAATATTCATTCCATTATAAACACTTCCCGAGAATTTAAACTAAAGACTGCTCTTCGCACCACTTGGCACATCGCACCACTTCGCTATGTGACGCCCAAGGATAACACGAGCAGATCAATTAACAACACACAAGATTACGCGTCGTACTGTGCGTACAGGGATTCCCCCACAAGCTATACAACAACCGTGCACGAGGACTGGTGCACGCATCTCAGCACCCAGCCCGAGCCTTTTCCAAACGGGAGGGAGATTTTTCCACTCGAGCGCACATTGTGGAAATGTACTGGACCAAAACCAAAATAACCGACCCTACCGAACCCGGAACGGGAAGAATAGCGTAATGGGATGCACAACGTGTGAAGGCACCACACCGGCGTCCACTGCGGGAAGCTGCGTGTGCGTATAATAAACTGCAACCCAACCTCGATGGTGTTTATGCGACGTGAATGCGAACCACGCGTAGTTCGCTCGTGGTGCACGGACAGAAAAGGTACGCTTTATGCTTCGTGGCCCGAAAACGGCTGCTAATAACTATAATGAGACGATGCGGTACCCTATTTGCCGGGAAACACTGACCGGCGTGGGCTGGTAAGCATGATAAAGCGTTCACTTTTGGGAGAAAGCGCTTCCGAAATGAACAGGAGCCATGAACATTGAATGATTGAATGATGCGAGAAATTAAAATTTTAACATTAAAAAGAATAAATTTGTGTTGTGTGTGAAAATTTCTACTACAAAAACCTCAATCACTTGTGGTGATAAACGATAAAATAAGCGTTTGATGGGAAAAGCAGCTCTTGTCCGCCTCTCGTTACGCAAGTGGGGTTGTATGGGATATAAATAATCCAATTCCTCCCCCGTTGAGCTTTATCTATTTGACCTCATTAACGGATGGATCCCTTGGAATACCGATCGCACCGCATGCGTCCGTGACGTTCTTCCAAAGGGAGCAACTGCCTCCGTTGAAGGTGTGTTGCTCTGCTGGACAGAGCAGACCGATGCTGCCCGGCTCCTGCTGATGAAGTCGGCACTGTGTTGATGATGTCCGGCACCGCGTCCAGAGGCCTATGAACGGGGATACATTCCTAACCAACCTCGGCTTCTTCACCGACCGCCTTGCCTACTAGATTGCTTCACCCTCGCAGGAATTCGTTCGGTATGCAACCCCCGTATTGAAGCAAGGCAGCTCCAGCTTGATGCTTTTGATTTAACTCATTAGGCAGGCGAAATGCATTGAACCGCACACATCGTTCGAGCGGTGTAGAAAATACACTCCCCGCGTATACGCACAAAGACTCAACCACTCGGTCACACGGTGTTCTTCCGATGCGCACACCGAAGCAACAACAGCACATCAACGTACCGGTTGCTGGGGGGGGGGTGGTTTACGGCGGAGGGACCCGATAATTATAACGATATAAAATTAAACACGAACTCTGCACGGAACCGAAACCGAAATTTCCGCACCGATACATATGCGCTTCTGGGTGGTGAGTTTTCCCTGCAATTCCCGGTGTGCGTTGTAATAATCTTCCCCCGACGCGTCCCCTGCAAGAAAGGGTGCTGCGTTCCGTGCGTGTGAGTGTGGGAAAATGCGCCAACGGTGTGCTGCTGCTCAAAGGTTCTGTTGTGTGGATTGTGTACGGTGTGGATTGTGTACGCAAAAGGTTCTCCTCAAAGCAAATCACAGGCAGGGCAAAACGATAAGAGGATTCTGGGGTTTACTTGCGTAAACAATGCATTTTTCACTCGGAACACCTGATTTTGAGCTTGTATTTGGTGGTGTTTGGCTCCAGTATTACACTCCACCCTCGAATATTGTGAATGAATCTATGGTCTTTCTCTATAGAGAGCGACAAATCATGCAATGCAATATTAAAAGTATTTTTTATTGATTGATTGACGAACTGTCTAACTGTCGATTTGTTTCTTGTCATTAGGAGTTTAATAAACTTTTTAATTAAACAACCTACGCAGTCATAGCCTGCTGCAGGAGTTCTCTAAACCGCTCATGGTCGAGCTCCATCGTTCGTCAATCCATTGCCTCGGCCCTTCTGACAGACGTAACAACGCCATCATTCCATCTTAATTTCCACGCCTCCTCTGTGCATGTGGATGACCTAAAAGGACTATACAGGTTGGGTCGTACGGTATCATTCCCATGACGTGACCAGCCCACCAGTCGATAGTTGTAAATATAGTTGTAAATAGCCAAGATTTATAATATTCATATTAAATGTTTATAATATTTTTTATGAAATATATCATTTTGTTCATGTTGCATTCATACTAGTATTATATTTTTCCGTAAGTACTGTACGAACTTGCTACAAGTATTGCAACTTCCAATGCGTTTGCTGCTCTCAGGAAACAGCTGAGGAATTTAATTGCATACAGCTCCTTAAGCAACTTGCTGCAGAAATTGTTCCTTCCCCGGTATAAAGTTACAGGAGATTAGTGACTGCCTAGGACGATACCCAGGACGGGAATGATTCAATCAATTACGCAGTCATATGAAATACACCCGACTAGTCTGCCCCCGACCATGGGTGGCCTACCATGGTTCCAATTCTTCCGAGGTTTCCATCCGTGTAATAGAGCTCATCTAAATTAAATGCTGATTGCCCTTGTGTGCACCGCACCATCACCAACGCTAAGCCGCTTTGAAGTCCCGAACCTGCCGCCGTTCGTCCCAGGCACGAGCACACTATCGCAATGGTACTCGAAAGCAAAGCACAAAAATAAGGGAAAAGAATGTCCTATAAACTGGCAACAGCAAACGCAGCATGGTGCACAAGTATGAAAATCAAATTGCACCCCGATGTGCCCGATGATAGACGCGTTTCATAAGCTTCATCGTTGCAGGGTTTCGTCGTCGTCGTTGGAAACGTTTGTCCCCTTGGGGGTAGAAGCTGATAAGAAGGTGATCCAGTGAGTTGGGATGGTTACTACATTTGCATGTCGCACCTGTAAGTCGTGACAGCGTGAGGGCAGATGTCAAGCTAGGTCCGACCCGACTGTAGGATGGAACGGACCCGGATTCTCCTAGGAGCCCGGACATGTCATGCAGCAAAAATGCAAGCAAACATACTTATAATGGAAATACTGAAATTGTTGAACCTATTTGTCGTATTACATACCAGTCCAGTGAATGTTCGCTACGTGGAGGAGTGGAAGATTTCTTTGTGCAGCAACTATTTATTGCATCTCTTATCAATTTCAGCAGAGCCGGACTGAGTGTAGAATGATTTATTGCACTAGATCTCACTGCGTTCTTCGCTTTGAAACAAATTGCCTTATCCTAGTTAATTGCTTTTTTAATTTAAGTAGGTAAAATTGTGTCTGTTTTCGTCCATGAAGCTGTCCTCTTTAAATTCAACCGAATTGGAGAACAGTAAAAGTAAAGCACCAGCAGGGCTAGTTCAAAACTCCAGCCTCACTCCAACAACCAATCATGAACTTCATTAGCTTATCGATGCTGTTACTCCTTTCGAGTGCACCCACTATTTGATGGTTAAGCATGGTAAAGTTTCACTACTTCCACTCGCTGTGTTCACTGCTGGTCCCAACCCGAATCCGTCAAACGAATTCATCGTCCAGATGGAGCAGGATGCTGCCGCTGCTTACCACACCGTTCGAACCCATAAAGGATTCGAAGAGTTGCATCACCACCAAGACCAAAACTACCACCAAAACCAAGTCAAAAACAGCAACTCACTGCTCTCGCTTAGATAAACATCAAAACAAAATTAAATGAGCAACTTCCTGAGTCAGTTCGGTTGGACCGGTTTTGGTCGAAGGGAGATTCGATCGAGACGTGGAATCGATGTACTTTTTCGGAAAAGCTTTCCCTACAATGCATGAGGAGAAAATTAACCAAAAAAAGGAAAACTTCCCCTTGAAGGTTTTTCAGAGTGAAAAGGAAGCAAAATGTAGAAAAAATATTCAACAGCAGGAAGAGAAAAAGAAACAACATTAAGGCCAGGAAACACGAGAAAAAAAAACAAACAAAATTCACTACCAAGCTGATGATTCGATCGTTTGGTCAGTTCGTTTAAGATTCAGCACCAAATCGGAACAGCGGAATCGGGGGATAAAAAAACAAGTGCATCAGCAAGCAAGGTCGGCAAACAAAACTTCGCACCGCTCACTGAACCTAGTTTTGGATTTGGCAGCACACAGCACATAAGCGCACGGCTACGGTACACAGTGCGCGATAAGCGCAAACAAACTACATAAACAGGAAGTAATTAGTTGATGAGTTTCGATTACTCCAAGAGTGGCGGATGAGCGCTGGACGCGAAGCAGGTGGACGCCATCGCTTGTGGAGCAAAATGGATGGTCAAAAAAAAAAAAACTCCCGCCTCTCCCCCAAGCCGGCAGTGGAGCAATTGAACACGCGAAAGGTGTCCGCCATCGATAAGGCGAAACAGAAATCCTGCCACAAACTTCAGCCATCGCAGCCTCGCTTCCCAATCGACAATCTAATTCGCCGAGCATGACTGGAATCAAATCCGTATAATCCGGTTTGTTCGGTTCGATTCCGCTCATCTTGTTGCTCCAGGATTTTTGTTCGGTTATTTCATCTCCCCAAACCGAAACTCTCCGATCGATTGCATCCACCGACCCACAAAACCGTGAGGTTTGGGGGCGGAAATTTGTTGTCGAGTACTTTTAGCCGCACAATTACCAACGGGGCACGATGAGGCAAAGTGTGGTTTGAAAAAGTTTCGCAAATGAGCAAAATATCATCTCTCTACCCCGCCCAGCATCTTGTTCTGGTCGATGTCTTCCTGGTCTTCCGTTTAGACACACACACACACACACACAATCGCCCACACCCACATGTGCATGGTCTTATCGGTTTAACCGTCCCTGTTCCTGATGATGATGATACGGATGAGGTGCTTAGAGTCGAACTTGGGCACGCAAGGCCATAGTGAGCGATGAAACATCAAGCAGTAGCACGACAGTCACCTAAGCAGAAGATCCAATCGATGCTGGGCGGGGGATAGAACTGTGCGGTAACTTTTCCCATAAATGTCGTACAAGAAAGGATGTAGTTGCCAGTTGGGATGCATAGAGTTTTGCAATATTGCCCACGGCTATTGACTACCATTTTCGGTGTAGCATTGTGTGTAGTTGTTTGCGAGACGGGTTTCGTACACGCCATTGTCTCACCGGACAGGTGTGACAGTAGACAGAGGGAGGAGAAGAAAAAAAAACCTTAAAAGCTCTCTTCCATCTGGTCCTTTCCTTAGCTACACAAAGAAAGCTTAATGCATCGAGGTGGAGTAACCGAGTTTAGGTTGGAAACATGCGAAGGTTTACAAAAACATACACAAAACCCAACGAAAAATAATCGACTATCGAATAGTGGAAGAAACAGTCACCGATATAACCGATGGTTGTGGCTTTGTTTGCAGTGGTTACGATGCGCAACGGTACAACAACTGTACCGCCACTCAATTCCAGCCAAAGATGCATTGTAAGCATGCCACTCAGAAGCATTTCCCGGGAAACGGCATCGAGAGCGAGTGGGACGAATTGATACCTACATAAACAAACATGTTTACGAAAATTTACCCACTTTGCTTTGTTATGTTGCTGCCGGTTATGCATACGCTAGGAGACAGGATAATGCTGTTTCGGTAAAAGTCTTCCCTCGATAGTCTACCACGGCGGTGTAGTAGCTCTAATTGGTAAAAAGAAAGTTTAAAAACTTTATTGAACTATTTTAGGTATCGTACAGTGTGAGAAGAACAATTTGTATCACGAATTGCATAGTTTCGGGGGTTTAGTGGAGCAGTACTTAGAGCGCCTCACAAAGCGCCTGCAACGTATGCAATCCGGATAATTTCATTTGCTTGTAACTCCTATCAAGTATAGAAAGTGCATCGCAAGAGTGCGACTTCAGACATGCCGGTTCAGACGATAAAATGTATATATTTCCTCTCCGCATTGCAAGTGAGCTTATTTTCTGCTATCCTATTTCCGGGCCCCAGCAAATGTTCGCCCAACTTCCATTCCGGCAACGAAACCGATCAAAATATGCATCGGTTTGGAAATTGGAAAATTATAATACCTCAATATTGACGGTAATAAAGTCGTTGTTGATGCATTTCACTTACGGGATGCACTTGCCTCCGGGCGGTGTATCTCCGTCCCCGCGATGGGAGTTACAACCCCTCGCTGCAACCGAGTATCCGAGTGGGAGATACTTCAGGGTTGGCAAGCAGCCCGGTGCGAAACGGAAGCGGATATTATGATTGTAGCCGATGTCTGGCACGGACGGGCGTGTTTGTACCGTACGGAGATAGATTGAAGACACTCGAGGCGATGAGCTGTAGTGTTTGGAGTTGCGCTGGTACAATGCATCCTAAACTTCATTGACTTACAGATATACGTGGCATGGTTACACGAAACAAGAGGCAGCCCTTTATCTACGTGCGTGGATGTGTGTGTGTGTGTGTTTTTTTTTCTCATTCGCTTCTCCAACCCAATATGCATCCCGAGGCATCCTCGGCACAGCTCGTTATGCTGAGGCAGGTTTATCAGCAGCATCATAATGCGGCACGTCTTCAACTTACATGATGACGAGCTAGGTTGCTAGAGCTAGGTTCTTCCGTTGCGAGATGATTTTGCTAATTTGCAGCCCGAGGCTGACCGAAGCTTGTTGACTTGTTGACTATTGGATCACCGGTTTAATCTCGTGTGCTAGCTAGTAGCTAAGCGAATTTAACTTCATCGCATTCTTCGCCCCGTATTCAAGACTTTACGATGCATGTGCATTATTTTCTCAAGATGATAAATTTGTTGAAGCTTTTGCGGTTATTGATTGCCGTGAAAAGAAGCAAGATTAACAAGCTGTTCAGAACAAATGGGAAACCAAAGTCGTAAAAATGGGTGAAAATCATAAAAACGGCGTCATGCTTAAACGAACCGCACGCTATTACATGGCCCCAACAAGGAGATTTCTCGATCAAATCGGGAAGTTAAGTTAAAGCGAATGGATTTCTCTAGCCAAGAAAAAGAAAAACAAAGCACCCACCATCACCAAAAGTGTTTGGGCGGTTTAGCCGATAAGAAATCAAATTTGCCTGAACAAACAGCCACATAAACTCGGGCGAACCTTCTGCCGGGCCGGATTTAAGACACGCATCACACGTATGCGTAAGCGTTTGTGTGACCCCGATAGAAGATTTCCGCCTAATGGTGACGAAAACATTTACGGAAGGATCATCAATGGTGGTGCGAAGAACGGAACAGCAAACAGCTGAATGGTTGTGCCACGCATTAGACGACCCAGTTCCGGTTCAGTGCGCTTCGAAAGAGATGGAGAAAGGAAGAAGAAAAAACCAATTCCCTTTTTATGGCGTTTGATTGAGTTCTCGATTAAAGTTTATAGTCGGGCCAGTGCGTTACAGTGTTCATGCTTCACCGTTACGCAATGCGTACTGGACAGCCGTGTGCAGCCGTTTTGCGTACAAGTGTGTACGAGCTCGAAAAAGAAGGAGCACTAGTGGCACAAGTAGTTGTTGTAGCAAGTGCATTAATCTTGTTCTACTAGAGCGGACAGAAAGTCTTTTGGAAAAAGGCAGACGGCAAGGAGAAAAAAACATACACATCAAACCGGAAAACGATGTTTGAACAACGTGATCGGGAAAAGAGAATCGAAAGCCAAAAAAAGAGCCTACCACCGGATGTGTCTGTGAGCTGCTGTGTCTGACAAGAGCGACCTTTAAGAGATGAACGTCTCGCACGGGGCACGGAAAATCCGAATCCATCCAAGGGAAACGGAGTGTAATGCGACCAATATCGTGATAGGCACGGTCTGGCCTCAAACGTAACGCCTTGGCTAAACGAGTGTCGATGCTTTGGCGGTGGTGGTGATCATTACCGTTTGATTGATTGATTCGAATCGAAGACTCGTCTCTTTTTGGATATTTCGGGGCCAACAAAAACGAGATCAACCAAAAACGACTCACACCGCTCGAGCTGATTTGCCGGGATCTTGTTCTTGGACCGGAACGACGGATGCATGTTTGCAGCCCGATGTCCACGACCCGGGTTGTACAGGTCCGCATCTCATCTGGATCGATTAAACCGTGGACATTCGTGAGATTGAACCCATTCTCCATCTCTCCTGTAACAAACACAGTCACACAGACGAAAACACGGAAGCTAAGCAAGCAAGTATGGCGCAATGAGGAACATGCGTATGCCGTCCCGTCGCACGGTGACGGAGAAAAATCGGATCCAAATTGAGATTAATGGGCTGCCACCGATGGTGCGGTGTTAGACGGGACGGTTTTGTGTTGTTTTGCTTTGATGATTTATTTACCGATTGATTGAAACATCATGCGCCTCCATCGGTGCTGATGGTGGAGCTGGAAACAACGAGTGACCCAATGGCCCTAACCTCACCCGTGCCAGCGGAACGCTTGGCACGAAAGAACGGCAGCCAATCAGTGCGAGAAATGGAGTGAGTGTGGTAAGCGTTTAGCCAGCCATACCGTGTTACTATTTTAGGCGTTTGGCTATCAAAAGAAAATGGAGAGTAATTGGTCGAGGGTGGGTCCACGCATTAAATTCCCCATCGAATTGTAGTGATAAAAGAGGCTTCTAGAGCTTTTTGACGAGGTTTGATCACAGAAAATATGGCTAGTGATTTTGGTTTATAAACGAGACTGTTGTACCGCAGATTGCATACATTTAGGAGCGCAAATGTTGTGATTGGCGCCCAAAGCTATGAAATGTGTGTTTTAAATCACTTTTTAAGCGATATTTTATCTCGTCCGAATCAGATTTCCACGGATATGCAGAATGGATTCCGAGCAAATCTATTGCTTTAGATAAGCTCCTTAGGTACTACATTATACAAGCATATACCACATCCAACACGGCCCATCTACAATGTCATACGCCCAACTCAGAGGCGTTGGACAGATGCAACTTCAACACTTTGCCATCTGACACTTTACGATTTTGAAATGGAAATCCTGCACCGTTGCTGAGCACCACTAGAGTCGGTCAGCAGATGCAACAAGCACTAGGCAGTTGCTGCTGAACCTGCAAATGTAGTGCTAAACCCACACAACGGCATCCCAAAACCGTCAAACAAACTGGTTCCGGCACCTAGAATCGTGCAGTGTCCGAGCGAATCTGGCCAGTGTCATGATTATTACATTATAAATTAATTCCACGGCTCGTTTCGGGTGGCTTTGCGTACGCATGTGCTCCTGCTCTGTTCCAACTGGGTGCCACGCAAGCGATGGTCGATGAAGTTAATTGCATCTGGCATTTCCAACGGTCTAATGATGATGACGATGATGATGATGCACCAGCGCCCTAACGTAAGCCACCGTGGAAGATGCCAACTTGTATTGTGCCATACCATAGGCTTCGATGTGGATTGCATGCCGGCGGTATCCACTTTATGCGGGTACCGATTTCCAGACCTAAAGCCCAAACGCGAAACGAGAAAGCACTCCGATTCGAGTCGAAAGTCGATCGAACGTACGGACGTTGTACGGCGGTATTTTTGGGCTGCCTGCCCACCCATTGTTGCTGTCGATGCAGGATGGCGGTTGAAGTTGATTAGTATGCACCATAAATTTACACATCCCATTCCGGACAGTTTGAGTACGGATTGGTGTCGGAAGCCACTAGGCCTAAGTTTGAATGTTTTGAGGACCCTTTTGTGGGACATTGAGCACAGTGGTGTTGATGTCATCTCTCTATTGGTTTTTTGGAATTGGGTCTTTAAGTAGAAAGAACATACTCTAGTTCTGGTACCTTATATTTCGTCGTGTACCTCTAAAGGCTGCACAATAATAGCGTTAAATCTAAGTTGAAAATTACCTTGTATTCTGAAGAAAGAGGGGCTAATCATATTAGAAAAATGCTTCTCATTAATATGTTTCATAAAATAAGTTTATGCTTCGTCTCACGATGAAGCGGTTTTCCACAAGTTTAGGCACAATTTTTTGATGGTGTTGGTTTTATGGCAATTTTCGAAAAACTAGCATGGATAAAAAAGCATGATAAACAATACCGTCTCAACTACATCTACATCTACATCAAATCAAGAGGAAACCCCTATTGGACATTTATTACGGAGTCTTTTAGTGATACAATTTGATTTGGTACACCCTTGAGGCCATTTTTTTCAATATGGGCAACAAAGAATTTATTTTATTAATGGAACAATGCTTTTCAAAGCTCAAGCAATTGCTCTTGGCAACCGGCGTCAACGACACTGTAGACAACGTGCATAAATGTCCTAATGTCAACTGTTAACAAAAATGTTCTCGCATCTATTCGCTCGTATGATGATGTATGAAACGCATCGCTAGGATTGTTTCAGTTTTGTGGAAGTGAAGAACGAAACACAACTCTAAGTACACATCACATCTCCAAAAATGGCAACAAACCGATTCCATAACCACATGTCACGTATTGTGATAAAACCAACGAGCATAATTTAACCGTAAGGTAATTACTTAAAATGTAATCCGACTCAATCCTGAGCGGGAGGGAGAAAACGAATAATCCGCACGACAGCAAATAATGAAACACGCTAAAATGTACGAAAGATGCATTCCTCTCGATTTCCGTTTGGGTAACGGAGGGTTTTAACTCCCCATCCGAGCTGGAATCCAGCCATGGTCATAAAGCAATGATGTAAAATTTAAAAAGGCATAATTTTCCATGTTTTTCAACTGCCGCTCTCGAAGTGAAAGTCGTCAATGATGGCATCCATCAAATGAGAGGGGTGGTTGGTGAAAAAGTACATTCAAAACAAAACAAAACTGAGTATCCCAGTGCAATCCAAACTAAATCCTTCTGGCAGCATTTTATCCTTTTTTTTTAATTTCCCTTCTCTTGCCTCTCCTCTTATCGCTCCTTCTCCATCAACCTTATGATGGGTGTTTTAAATGCTTTTCTACTGAAGGGGTTTTTTTTTTAAATCTGTGATCTACACTTTTTCGCATGCGAGGGAGAGAATTCCACGGAACGAATTTTCCCGCCCGGAGGACATTCATCCGTCAATACACGTCCACTTCAGATGACGAAATATTTCCATACGAAGTCAAAAATATTATCCTACCCTGGCTGGACATCAACAAGCCGCCTCCCCTTAAAAACGATGAGAGGAATTATCCTTGCTGTTTTCGAGTACTAGCCTTCACTTCACTCGGTTGCATACGTTCTTCCATCGCAATGAAAAATATTTTCTGGAAAAGAGCTGGTGGTAATGTTCAGCACCAGCTACGCACATACCGCACACCCGTCGTGGGTAAAGCGGATTAATGTTTGTAAAATTTTCCCCAAAAAAGCGGATTATTATCATACACTGTTACTTCTACCGCGTTGGGTTGGTCTCACACTTGGCATGGCTTTTTTCCATATGTGCCGTACGGGGTGGGCAAATTCAGCTGGAGTACCTTCGAGCGTTACGGTATGTGTGCGAATGGCCCGAAAGTCAGTTACACTCAAACCAGGGCATCCTATTACACGAAAGGAAGCAAGCCTTAGGGCACAATTCTGTGATCGAGTTCGGCTTTTATATCCGGTTTTTTTTCTTGTTCAGGGGCAGGAAGTGGAAAAAGTGCATAACAAAACCACCAACCACGGTAGAAACCATGTTAGAACATCAACGTTCTGACATGCTTTAATTGGCAGTGGGCGAAGCTCCAACAGCAACCAAAAGGAAGGATAAAAAGAAAAACATCGACATTATTAGACTACTTTTGCTATTAAAACCAACCATCCCGTCGAGCACACCACGGGGAGGTGTCTAATTATGGTCATTTGCGAGCACATTTCGCACTGCTCGTAGGTCGCAAATATGATCCTCCTTTTCCGTCCGCAGCCCGTGTTTGCTGCTAAAACTGCCGCAAAATAATTAGCACTAATCTGTGAATTTTTAATAAGCACATCAGCCAAAAAAAACTTTACCACATCCGGCCAAAAGCCACTGCGCCGAAGTCCGGAACGAAGAAGTGCCCGGGGTGCTCGGGGTAAGTTTTTATCACCGTTGTTACTATTCGGTGGCTTTATGTTTCCTATCTCCACACTTTCTCGTTTTCCCACTGCTAGTGAGCTAATCGCATGGTCGAGTGAGCAAAAATGGTTTGGGTTCAGTTAAGTGTGGTTAGGATAGCTTTTTTTTAGAAGCAACATTTAAAGTTGGATAGGTGAATTTTTAAATGCAATTTCATCATGTGTTCATGCTTTTTACGGCAGGAATGGTTTTTTTTTAAACAGATCACAAATAATTGTGTTGCAAAGGTGAACATTCAGGCAACCACGGGGACACACATGTGAGCGCAGCACTTAACACTAGGGGAAGAATTCACTTACACTTCAGCCACCGAATCTTTCGCCCAAGATAATCCTTCTAACGCGTGGGTCTGATGTTGTCGCTTGGCTTCCACCTCTGGAAGAGGCGGCTGGAAGGCACACAAGCAGTGGTGAAAGGACAAAAGGACGGTCGAGCATAAGTGCAAGATGCACAATTGCTGCCTCGTCGTCAAAAGCCGCGCGCAAGTGAAACTTTTGCCGGTGTAAAGTAAAGTTTATTGCACAATCTTGTGTTTCCCACTTAGCCCGCAAACCCTCTGCAGTGGGATGGATGACAGTGGAGGTGGATGGAAACGGGGAGCGCGGGGGAGAAGAACCTTCCGAACGAGGAAGATGAATGTAATTGAGCCACGGGGAGGTTGTGAGCGGTTGCTGCGGGGTGGGTGAAGAATCAAATTAATGCATTATTGCAGTTTGTTGGCACCTTGTTCGTTTGACGCCGGAAGGAACCCACCCCAGTGGAAAATACAGAGCGCTGCTTGAAGGAGTCCCTTATACGTGAGAGAGGGCGGGAAGCGCGCTAAGAACAAGAAAGAAAATGTGTGAAGATGATGAGAGTTTTGTTGTTCCGGAAAACGGTGCTTAAGGGTCAAGTTGTAAAGTGAACTTCTCTGCTTCTAGGCAAAACTCCTTTCCTGCCACGTGCGGTGAGCCGGGGTGAGTATCCAAGATCCTTGGCACCAGAATCACTCCTGCCCTCAAAACTGAACTACCGTACACCCGTACCGCTAAAGGCCTTGCGCCCAGCAGTTGTGGTTGTGGAATTCGTATGTATTATTTGGGGGTGAAGCCTTAAAGTACACATGGAGCGAGCAGTTCACTACTAGGCAGGCAACTGGCTGGTTGTTTCGTATCGGAATGCACGTCTGGATGGATTAGTTTTTGATTGCTTCACAGATGGACGGGTCGATAAAGTTCATTATCGGGTTGTTTTTTTTTCTGAAAGTTGGAAAATGGCAGGTATTTTCTATCAGCTGCACAAGGTGCAGCTTTATGCTGCAGTGTGTCAAGAACAGGCTAGGCACAGTTTCGTTTCTAGCTTGTCATTAATGGACTGAAAATTGAAAGAATCTTTCCGCTAGTAGTGGCATTGAATGAAGAGTTCATTCTAAAACCTTAGCAGTAGATGAGGAATAATAAAAAGAACTCTCAGCTTGAGAGTCTTAACGTCTTAAGCCTCAGCAACTGTTAAAACTCGAAACGTATTAAAATGTATGGAAACTATAGACATCTTGGAGTCAGAGTTCACTTGGAAATGTTTTTGTTTAAAATGTAAAATCTTTATTGTAAATTCACGAAACTTTGTTCTAAATACTCTGTTAAACAAGAAAATTGATTCCCAGATGTAGCTAATGCTTTTGTCCTTAACAAAACCCAGAAAGCCTTTACTTTGTACACAAATAACACTTACTTGCATCACTTAGGTTATTCTCGTACCTCACAATGCATATTATCGGTCTTCTTTTCTGGACTTGAAATCGAATGACGTTTGCAGCAGTGTGCAAAACCACACTTTGCACCTTCGGAGTGTTGCAATTTCCTCGACAGGAAGGCATTCTGCTTCACTCCGCTATAAGGTGTCTTGCAGTGTGCGAGTACAGTTGGCACAAATTGAATTTTGCGTTTGGATGCGACTCAGCAGAACAACAACGCTTCGCACAGAAAGACACAGCCCCGGGTTGGAGATGCGTTGAGAGGACGCAAAAAGGACGACCGGGGTAACCGTTTGCAATGAGTGCTCGTCTGTTGCAGGGAACTGACAGATCCCTGGTAGAATACGTCCCGCATAGGCAATCGAATGACGAAGAAATGTACCTTTAGATAAAGGAAAGCATCTGCAGGAACTGCAACAGCCGGATCCATCCATCAGCAAAAAAGGGCAACTGCAGCAGAAGCGCCTCTAAGTCAGAGCCTCGCTTTCCAAGACACTGCAGTTATGCAACGAATATTCAATTACGAAATCACGGATAGAAAGATAGAGGTTATTTCATGCTTATTTACGGTAGAAATTTAATTTCCCCAGCTGTTGAAGAAAAGGGGAAGCGGCCTAGTTCCCTTTTACTGCTTACATTCATATTGAGAAGAGGCTCAGGTTCGGGATGGGCCCATGGAAAGAGTTCAACGGTGGGGTGGTGGAACGCAATTTCCGGAAGACCAATAAAGGGACGTTCTTCGCCCTCCGGTCGGGGGTTGGAGAACTGCAACTGTAGTGCACTTTTCTTTTCGTTTTTGCTATGCTGCATCAAACTCGCCACATCCATCCGCCACTAGTCGTTTGAAAAAGAAATGGCAAACAAATCGTCGAACAGGCTTCCGACGAGTCCGAAGTACGCTGACAGGTTTCGCTTACCTTCTGCACGACACGCTGGCTTGCGTGCTTGCCGTGATGGGTGGGGAGCGCAAGTTCGGAAAATGCGGGGCACGGCCATACCTGTACCTACCGTAAAACTGGCCCTGTTTCGCCACCGCTTTCATCCGTGAGTGCACACTTATCCTTCCACTGTGAACTTCCGATTTGATTGATGTCGAGGTCTGGAAAAGGTTGAAATGTGTGGAAAAACGGTTGTCAAAATCAATTTCTTCTTTGTTTTGCTTACTGCTTCATTATAACGAGCTGTCAACTTGAAATCCTGCATGGCTGTACGAAGAGGGTGAGGCAGAGGCTAGTAGAACAGAGTTGTCGAAGTAAAGTGAGCTAGTGGAGGATTTAATTTAACAAAGGTACAAACATTCATTGTCTACAACAGAGCTACTAGATAAGAATACTAACACAGGTCTAATTTTAATTCCCTCTTGAGGGTTTGTGCTTTTCTTTAGTGTAATGAAGGCGTATGATGGTCTACAAAGTTTTTGGATGTGGAATTCTAAACTATGATAAATCTAAACGCCTAGAAGTAGGCAAGAAAATTACAATAGTTCATGGAGCCGTATCTATTGAAGCAATATCATAAATAGTCTAAAATAAGTAATCGAATAGAGTAACTGTACATATCACGTCGAATGTGATGTCCTTCAACGCCTTAAAGAATGTTATTATATAATATTTAACTTGTTTCGCTGGAAGACGGATTGTTAGAAACACATTGATACCTGTGTAATCAACTATTTCAACATATTCATCAACATCAACATATTTTTTTTTTCAATATCAACTATTTCAACTTATTTAATTGAAATTAAGCAACCATTAAACTAAATTAACCAAAATTAAAGTTATGTTGATGAGGCATACATTTAGGCGCATACCTAAGACATCCTTGACGATAGTAGAACACTTGTAGCTAGCCCTCTTCAATCGTGAGGTATATCAGAAAACTCAAACACGTTTTAGTTCAATTTTAGTACGAAAAAGGATCCATTTGAATCAATTTTAATCTACCTTACAAATTTGACACCGCTGTTAGTGCACTCACCGCCACGAACATAAGTCGCGATGGAGGGAAAAGTTTCTCAACTACCGCCACGCACTCTATTTCCTTCACTCTGCGTACTATATCTGGTGGAAGTTTTAAAAAAAACCCAATCCCGAGCACCATCTTCTTCCGGGAAAGGGAAATGCAGTGTTTGCTCGTTGACAGATTGAGATTGGATTCAATAGTGCGTCCTTTTTTAATTGATTTTAATGTATTCCTACACCACTCGGTGTGGATGCGACCTCGGTATGATGACCTTTTGGGGATCTGTTAGGAGTCGTTTTTTTGTTCTGTGTTCTGTTTTTGACGCACCACTACACCGTCTAGAGAAAGGTGTAATTAATGAATCCGCTACCGCGAGTAACACGTAACGGAGACCTCTGTGCCACATCGGGTATCGGGCGAATGCCACACGAACGAGAAGGCCACAACTTCACACATCCCCCGTCAGAAAGCTCAAGACAAATAAACAGTCAATGATTGATGACATTCTCTTCAGGCCTCTGGACCGATTCGGGCCTGGAAAACGGCGTGGAAGTGAGCAAATAAACATTTCGCACAAAATGCCCACGCCAAAGCGCTCGTCAACCGTGGGGGTGACCTTCGGGGAGGAATTTGGAATCGAAACGAATGCAGCTGGTAGCTTCACCTTCGATCCTCATTCCACGTTGATGAGATTTTTTCCTCTCTCCTAGCGGTGCGAGTTGCAGATTACGCGTTGACTTTTTATGTCGGGTGGTATATTTTTTCTCCTTGTTCGTGCTCCGCACTGGGCTGCGGATGGCAGCAACGTTGTAGCGACGTCGGTGATGGCATTTTGCGTGCACGTGCATTCGACAGGACTGCATTAACCTCAGGTGTTGTCGGTAGCAGTTGGCGGACCGTTGATTGAATACGTGCGACTCACTACCACCGCCACCACGACCACCATGCGCCAATATCGGGCACGGAAATGCGCTGATGGATGAAATGGAGCAGCAAAAAAACAAGTTTGCATTTCTTTTCCATTTTCATTGCCGTTGTCAACAAACAAATTGTCAATGCATCATCATTTGTTCGCATAAAAATGCATTATGATTTATTTTGCCCTTTTTGCGCCCATTTCCAATTTGAAATCCTGACAATAGGCGATGCTTTTGGTGGTGGAAAAATCGAAACATTTCCACGCAGGATGGGAATGGAATGTTTTTACCGTGGCAGGTTTACATCTTGTGCATCTAGAGCAGTATGGTTGAAATCAGTGGGTTTTGGAATGTTTTTATGTAAATGGTTGTTAACAATGCGTGGGTAGTGGGATCACAATGAACAGACCGGAATACAATCATGTTCGGAAGTTTGGTAGAATCAATGGAAAACACAATGATTGGTTATTCCCAATAGCACCAAAAGCCGGCCTATCAGACATGTTTTTCAGGGATTTTTTTGTGTAATCAGCTTCTCCTTTTGTCTATAGAATGGTCTGAGTTTTTTTTTTCTAAATCGTCCTAAAGCTAAGCTCAATTTGAAATTAAACCACTTCTACATTAGCCGATAGTTCTGCTAGGTAAAGGTGGACGCTTTAAAACATTCATTTACACTCCATGCACATCCTTCCCTCGTCCTCACCAATCGACACGCGTTGTAGGAATTTTATCATTCTCATCCAGTTCGGAAAATGCCAAACAGGAACGGAATTCGGGAAGGAATAAAAGCAGGGAAAGGCGGGCGCCAAGTTGCGGAATCTTGGCGCACATTTGACCTTTCCGTGATTTATACACGGTTGATTGAATGAAATAATTCCTCCTCCATCACCGCGTACGATACCATCCCGGGCGCTGACCGGAGAAAATCTAGGTTACCGTGAAAAATCTCTCGATCCGTTTGGGCCACAGAGTGTACAGTCTGGCTGGTGGAATCTATTCGCTCCGTTTTCCGGCTACTGCTTCACCGAATCCTGCTCCGAATGATTGCATCATCACCCGAACACAATGCTCGGTTTGGATGCGATTTGGATTACAATCTCCCTACGAACTTCCATTCCACACCCACCAACCAATTTCCACGCGTCGTCCACTGGCAACGTCACGTGTTCCGCTCGCCGGTCCGGTGGCCTTTGCCGCGGAAGATATTTCATTATTAAAGTCATAAATTATTTTAGGAATTTAATTAAACATATCGCACCGGTCTAATTGTGAGAAGCCCGGTGCGGTGACACGGTTTTCAAGCAAATTGCTTCGTAGCGTGTGTGTGTGCTTGTTTTTTTCTCTGTTTGCTAGCTAAAGCTGCAATTGTTCCCCGTCCTGGACAGGGATCCCATCGATTTGGTGATGTGGTTTTGGTTGCAGAATAAAAACATGTATTTTTTGGGGAGATTTCGAGTCATTAAGCCGTGATGGTTTTTTTTAATACATCGCCATTTAATCTTTTGAATTACATGGTGCGCGTATTGAGGTTCGTAAATTGTTGTGACGTTTCGGTATCCCATTATCAAATCGTTTTGTATATCGTGCGAGCCATACTGAAGTAGCAATTAATTACTATCATTGTGACGTTTATTTCGTTTCAGGTTTGAATTTATGCAATCACCGTTCGCAGAGAGTGTATGCTGAATGTGTGCGCCTAAAGTTATGCAAGTTTTATTTCACTCCATCACAGAGGCTCAGGCTGCGCTTTGTCGAAAGCGAGACAAACCCGACATTGTCCGTGAAACTAATGTGAATTGCATCTAAGATTCGAATAGCTATACAATACGGCCTGGCCTAGAACTGAAACAAAGTTAATTTTTAATGATTTTTTTCTCATTGTTCACCAAATTATTTAACTTTACTCTTCAATTCGATTAACGCAATATCTTATTATCGTAGCATCCTTCGTGCCCAAACAAAAAACAAAACCATTCTAGCAAGTTCGACCGTTCCGAACCAGAGCAGCAAAGGTTTCACTTTAAAACTGTCCCTTTAATATCTCACCGGCAATGCACGGGCAGCAGTAATATTCACAGTAAAAACACAAAACGCAACAGAAACAAAAGAAGGTACCCGCTGGCAGCAAATGTAATCAAAGTTGGAAAGAAAATTAGTTAAATTAGTACACGCTACCACTGCGATTCGGCACGGTCCCATCCCAAATGCTTAGAAGCCGAAGCAAAGAGCACTGAAGGATGTGGCTGTAAATGGGTGTCACTGTGTCGAGGGTAAAGCTATGGGTCCGGAAAGCTAGACCGTCTTTACGGAAGATTGCTGGATTGATAACAAGATTTGTACAAGTTGCTACGAATTTCTCCGTGGCAGTGTTGCTGGTGGAAAATCTCTCGTCTTTCCGGTATGTCGACCGTCAAGGTGGGAGTGGTTTGAAAATTGAACACAACCGATCAAGTGACAATTGGATGGCAAAAAAGGTGGATAAAACTTTTGCGCTCCCACCCGAGCAAACGGGCTCGGCGCTTAACTGTTAGATAAATATTGGTAGCACAAATGTTAAGAAGATGGTTGTAAATGGGCGATAATTTAACCGTTGTTACACGTCAAAATCCCTTTGCCGCACGTTCACCGTACCTTTTGCGAAATTGTCAAGCGAGTGGAAAATGTGGCCAAATTATTCCACCTCCACACTCCCTGTTTCACACGTGCCAAAAATCAAAAGCAGTTGCAACACATATTTTCCTCTTCGGTTGGGAGCAACACGAGAAAGAAAAAAAAGCTACAAGTAAAATCTCATCCCGGGGTGAAAAGTTGATGATGTCACTTATTCATGCCGGCTCTAATGAATGCTCACGTTTCCCCTCCACCGTTCGTGGTCCCTCCTACGCCACTCATAAAACACGGGCATCAGCGCGAACGATTATGTGGCAGCAAGAAAATTTGCATTCTGATTTCTGATCTGACCACTCGCTTTTCGGTACCACTTCGGAGCATTTTCCGTGTGAGGAATATCAATTTGTGCCGTTTCACCATTCTCGGTCGGGATGATTTTTCATTTATCAGTTGTAAAAAAGCAGCATAAAATAGGTAAGGTTAATACAGCGAGCACATTTTCCAGACACGTCGCCGTATCCTGTTGACGTGCCTGCCGTACTGGTCGCTGTATTATTTTATTCTCCGCAAAACGTTGTGCACGTGGCTTGAGACGGTAGTGTCCCACCATATTCGACGAGGATCCGCGTTCGTGACTAAATTTCCCTCACCGGATTGAAGCGCGGTAAAGCAATTTGCAAACGTTACGCAAATGTAAACAAACCTACACAAACCAATCACCAACGTTCACGGGTAGAAACTTTCCCTTCCAAACCCACACAAACGTCTTTATGGGCAGGAAAATCGAAGAAAGGAAAATGTTCGATTCGTTTGTGTCTTTCGGGGTTTCTTTTTTGTTGGTGTTGTAACCGCCACTTCTTCCTCGACACCCTCTCGTATTTCACAGAGGATCTTTTCACCTTCTGCTCATCAAGAAAATACGGATCGGTTGTAGGGGGTTTCTTACCCCGTTCCCAGTCCTGCAAACGCGCACAGGAAAAAGGATTTATTTTCAATTTTTCACTCACACCTGCCGCAAAGGGCCCGCCTTTCCGGACGCCATGCTACCATGGCATCCATGGCGGAAATGGCCGCGAAAGTGTCTGCATTCATTTACGGGCTTATAAATAAATAGAAAACTTTCTCACCGGACGCGAACCGGTGCACCTGTGGCGCATGGCGGAGGCTTTGGCCGTGTACAACGAAAGTGTGCGAGGATGTTCTGAAGCATCTGTTACTCCTTTTTTTTTGTTCTTCCTGTTACAACTCGCCAACGTCTGCATTGGTTCTACTGCATTAATCAACACGGGAACACGGTACTTGGCGACCGGGTTGGAATGACGGGTGGGACTCCGAAAGGCGCGAGAACGTGGTGCACATTTACGCTTAATTGTAATAACCTGTCATAATCATGCCAATGGTGCAGAAGCGTGTACCGCAATTGGTTCCGAACGCAAAGGCGGAAATAAATGTGGCAGTAATGAAGATTGAATTATGTACAGTGTCTTTCTCCGCGCAAGTGCCTTTTTGGAGCTGACGAGTTGGTGTGCGAGTTTCCGTAGTTAATATTTTACTATGTGGCTTATGGTGGTATGGTGATTGTCTTATGATGTGCTTGATTCTAAATTTATGAGCTTTTTTAAAGTAAAAATATGTGTTTATGGGATTTTTTTAAGTATTTTATTACTAAACTTTCGAATTTGTCTGAATTATTTCGAGTTTTATTAAATCCCAAGCAGTTACTCAATAACTGATAGAAAATTGCAATACTTTTCCAAGACAGTTTGAAACCTTATGTCACTATTTCAAGCTACCCAAATAAGCAATATATTGAAGTGGAACAAGTTTATCGTTCACGTCTGTGAAAACTCGCCTACACGTCTACCAGGATCCATAGGGACTCCGTTCCCCTGTAAGGAATCCACCGAAAAAAGGAGATGTAATTTCGAATTTCAATAAGCCACCTCAAGGCGCTACCGATTCCTTCCGAGCCGGATACGAATTCGTATTGTTTTGGGGGCTTTGTTTTATTGTTGGTTTCGTTTGCTTGCACTTCCCGGATGCCCCGAACCTTCCACCAACAGCACAACATCCTAGGCGACACTCGTTGCCACTAGATCTCGGTAGAAGAGTATACGGTTCGGTGCCTCGTAACACACTTCAGACGAAACCACCCGAACGGGACCACCTCCGGTGCGGCAACACATAGTGATTATTTCCTATCGTGAGAAGGGATTTGCCTTAAAACTTTCCTCCTGTCTGAATCTGTCCGAAGACATCGCACTCGCCCTGCAGGTTGTGGCGGGTCCGGCAGTGACGGTCGCACCTCGCCGTGTTCCATCTTATCTTCCACGGAGGCTGGAGTTTTTTTGTTGTTGTGTGTCCTCGGACGCGCTCGGATACAGATTGGCTTTCCCGGCGGGCACGTTCACCGTCTCGAAGACGGACCGAATTCGGAAAGCGATTTGCCGTTATAAAGTGAAGACGAAATAATCCGTACCAAAGTTTTTATCTTTACTTTGTTCGCCGAATGTCGCCTCAGCGATAGGTGTCGGTGGTTAAATGTAGCAGCCAAGCCTGGAACCTGGAAAACGGTCCATTCAGGGTTTGGGGTGGATCGAGTACGATTACTACCGACTGCAGTGAGTAAGTTCTATTGATAAGTATCGTTCTGGCGACTCTAATTAAGATTATCGTGGGCTTGGGTGTCACATTGCCAGTGGAATTAACAGTTTTAGATGGATGACGTTTCCTTTCCGTTATTGCGAACAGAAAGATCAAAGCAAAAAAGGACGTTCAGGAGGACTCAGGAGAGAATTGTTTTGGAAAATCGCTCAACACATAATTTGTCAATTAAATATGTTATTTATTGCACTTCATTTCTTCATTGAAAATGTTAAAACATTTTAAATTATATTACAAGTTGTTTTTCTTATGATAATTCGGGGCAATCTACCCTCTAAAGGAATTCGGATGAAACTCCATCCGGAAAAACAAATTTTCATTCGAGCAGTATTTTCCTGCAATTGCTGCACAAAATGTATCACGCAATTTTATACAGTGAACAACTACCCGAAATCAGCTCGAATAGGTTGTACGCAAGCAAGCGTACAATATTGCACGCTGCAGTACTCGAAACCAACAATGGGTTGAATTCATGCGATGAGGAATAGTTAGCTCTGGAGGAGTTTATCTTTTTTATAGTTAAATCTAGTTGTTAAAATTAAATTGGACGTCTAATTCCAGAGATGTTATATTGATGATTTTGGTTTTTGATTCGCTCTTCAAAATAAATTCGTTCCTCTCAAGCTATTGTCGGGGTTAGAGGCGAGACACATCATCATCATCAGAAGCGATTGACCATGGGATTTATTCGTTTGTCATGTATAATTTTCAAAAAATGTCCGTTTAATTCTAGAAAGTCTTCCAGTATCCTAGAAGTGCCTGTAATCGTTAACATATTCACGAAAAAAAATCTTTGTGAAACTGTTTCTTTAAAATGTAGTTGATTTAAGCGATTGTTAGGGATTGCGCAATGATGAAAAATAGTTCAAACAATCTCTCAACATGACGAGTACAGCGGTTAACATGCTCGGGGAAAAACATTCATATCATCTGTCATTTCACTCCTTTCTCTCACCGCTTCATGGTTCTTTGCCCTCGGAGTTATTTTTTCACCATCAGGAAAGAACTCAGCAAAAACATTCAAATGGACGCTTCCAAATATGGACTAATGGAGCAGCGAAGAGAAAAAGCGAAGTGGCTAGTTTTTGCTCACTGATTTATGTCGTCTTCCGGAGCAACAGTTTCAACACACTCACCATACCCCATGCCGAGCGAAGCCAGAGGGCGCGCAACAAACGGCAATAGAAATGGAGCTTCCGTACGAGACACGCAGGCTACAGCCATACAAATTCCTTCCCAATTCCCCATTCTGCTGCGTGTGATAATTGGTTAATCTTTGATTTCCGCATAAAGGTCCCCACATCGAACCATGTCCGCCAGGTCGCGACCCATTCATAACGTCACTTGTGAAGCTGAAGAGAGCACGTAGTTCACAGTCACCGTCCGGAATTCGCTTGATTCGATCCGGTTAAATCTTATTACGTGAATTATCTCAATCTAATAGTAATAACCATAATTTGGACGCTGGTTGGAAGCTTCCTCTGTTCCGGAAGGTACTCCACGGTGCACAATTGGAACCCACGAATACTGGCACGCACTCGGCAAACGATGTGGACAAACCGATCGGAGAAGAAGGAAAGAAGCGTAACAGAACGTACCGTACCTAAAAGGTAATTTCAACGAGCAGTTCAAAATGTCATTCATTATCAAAGAATCGTCGTCCACGGGTGCTTTGCTTCGCGACGAAGTGCGTCAAGCGTGTCCAACGGTGCCACTGCTGGGCACTATTTCCCACAGGCGTAGATGAAGATATCGCGCGATAGACATCGCGGGCGAAGAGATGTTTCTTCCCCCTCCGTGTGCGCAGTGTTCACTCCAGGTCGGAACAGTTCCTCACAGTCGGGCATTAATTGTAATGGATGAGCAGGGGCATGAAGACCATTACGGGACAATTTTCTATTATTTTGGGAATGATGATGGTAGGTGATGGTTTCGCTGGTACAATTCCACCCACTGGGAATGCCTTCATATGGAGAGAATTTCGCTCGTGGACCGAACCATCTTTAATCGAGGCTTATTTGTGACGAAATGCAAGAAAAAGCTTGTTTGAAGACCTTCAGTACAGATGGCCATTTTATTGCTTATCTTAAATTGTACGAGCCACCGCAAGCAATAATCATTCTCGCTGTGTTGATGGCGCGTTTAAAACTAATCCGCCAATGTATTTTACGCCGCAGCGCGTTTCGATGGCTATTTAAAAACTTGTTTACATCGGTACATTCCACCGGCAGCTCACGTGTGTTTCAAAATTCCATTTGGTGCACGAATCCCGCCGAGAGCGAACCCGCTGTCAGTGTTTACTTCCTAACCAACCAACGGGGTAAGCATCGGCTCAGTGGTCGGAGATGCTTTTGGGCTTCAAACTCAACAAAACAACAAAACCTTCGCGTGGTATCAACGGAAAAGCAAGAGGGACAGTGCTACCGCAAGCACAACAACAAAAAAAGAACAACCCATGTGCATGTGGTAGAACAGGAGGCGAACAGGTCAAGACAAGAAACCGAGCGCGAATAAAAGACCAAAAGTCCCTAGCTGCTGCTGCAACTACCGAACCCCAGGCACCAACGGGGGCAGCAAGTCTCGGGTGCAAAAATGTGACACCATGTAATTATTTGCTCTTCTGGATCTTCGCTTTATGTGCTCGCCGGAGCCCCGGGTGTCCCGCGGGCGGGCGCGCATCTGTCGCCCGGTTTGCTCCATTGCTCCGTTTAGATGCAATGTAACCGCACCGTCCAGGCTCCACACTTCCCGAGCGTTCCCGTTACGCTGCCCGGCGTGACGCGTGACTTAGAAAACGAGAAAAAGCTGCTCGCGCAAACAAGCGACGAACCCGCGCATGTCCAAAACATACACCCAAAAAAAAAAAACACACAACTAATGTCAGCCAAAAATTGGAACATCCCCAAATGGGGGCACCCAGCCTAGTGTGCGCAGAAGAATGTCATCATTATGACCATAAAGTTTGAAGCCCATGATTTGGGGAAGCTCCATTTTCCAATGCGACGATCAGTTATTTGTAGCCAATTAGTTTTGGCTGTGCGTGGTTGTGGTGTGACACTATGGAAACGTTTGGAGCCACGCAGACAAACCATGCGTGCGCTGTGAGGTTTTGAAATTCTTCAACGCGGAAACCGTTTTGGGACCTAGAACACGACGAGAGCAAAACAGTAATCAACGATCTCGTGCCTGTTAGGGGCGTTCGTGGACACCAGCGTGCAGCTACCGAGTTGGGATGTGGTGCGGAAAAGCTGAAGACTAATTATCGCGACGGGGCATCCGGAGATCGCAGCACGCTCGTGTGTGCGAAACGGTGGTAGCCCTCTAGGTGAAATAATTGATTGACAATTTCCTGTCGCCGGTTGGGCCCCTCGAGCCTGGGAGAATCTCTAATTTGCCGATTCGTTCGATCGATGCGTGCCCGATGGATCGATCGGCGGGCTGATTCCATATTACACGTGCAAACGAACGGTGGTGCATCGCGTCAACAAAGCACTGCTCGGTGCCACCATACGTCGGTGATCATTATTTCCAATTATAGTTCACAGCATCACTGTTCGTCGGACGTACCAAATGAAGTCACTGTCACAGCGTACCGGGCCGGACACGTCGGGGATCGATTTCTGCACACGCGCACCCTGGTTGTCCATGGCTTTCGGGAAACGATTTGCCTACGAGAGAGTGCCACAGCGGATGACAGAACTGGTTCGGCGCCAGTTCCTGTCCCGCGACCGAGTGCGTGAATGAGTCTCGGGGCGGTAAATCATGGGAACACGTTCCGTCGGCAGGGCGAACCATCCCGCCATGCGAAGGAAGCGGAAAGACCTTCTTGCTTGCATGAGAATATGCGACCAGTTCTTACCCCGTGGACACACGTCACTGCTCAAACATTGCGGGACAAGTTGTTCTATGAGGTCTTGCTCGCTTCCCTTGCTCCTCCTCACGACTTTCCCGCCTGTGAGGCCTGTAAGTATCGCAAACAAAAATGCACCCAATGTCGCGATCAATGAAAAGTCTCCCGATCTCGGGATATCTCGCCATATCTTCACGATCGCGTCAATGTCGTCGGTGCATCAAAGGAAAGTTCACCGCGTCGGGATCAGGATCGGGAGATCGTGTGACAAGTCGCTCGTGTGTGTGTGTGCGCGCAAAAAAAAGGGATCGTGCAAATCGTGCCAGGTGGGAAAGTGTTCGCCCTTGTTGTCAGCCCTGTTTAGCACCAAAAGGTCGAGGTTGCATTAGAGCCTAACTGGCAAGCGTGAAGAAAGTGAGATCGTGAAGTCAACCACCAAGAAAACGCTCCCGTCAGTACTATCACAGGTGTCGATCGTATGCACTAGATAAGCTAGTGATGCTGTTGCTGCTGCAAAAAACCGCGATCATTAATCATCGCAAACACATGCCCAAATGGTGTGACACAAACCAAACACAAAACCCCGATCTGTTGGCGATCGGCCGGGTTTGAGATAGGCCATTTTTTCACAGATCGACACCGTTTTGAGTGACGATTGCAGTGGACTGTGCTTGGGCGTATCGGGGTGTCCGGGGGCTAGTGCAGGTGGATAGGTCCCGTTCAATCCGTTACGCTGATGGAGATTAAGACATCAGACATAATTTATCATTTTACAAAAGAAATAAAAGGAGACACCTGAGTATCTGCAACGCACTGTCAAAATTTGGAACACTCACTTCTAACATTGTTGTGTATTTTAAAGAAATAAGAACAAGGCACTCAGCCCAGCAAGAAGCTCTTTCACCCTGGATGTCTTATTGAACACTGCTGAACAGCATTGAACTGCATGCAAAATCGATCGATGGAAAGAAACGGTTTAAAAACGGATGTAATTTATCATTCCAGTACGACACATTCGCGTGCAGTGCGATCGAACGCCTGTGCGAGTGGGGTGAGGTGAATTTGTCAAATTCAGGTCAATTTATGCGAGCTGTCATGCGCAGAGTACGAACCCTCGCGAAAAGAAGAGTGAACAAAAAAACCAAGTTGAAACAAATCCAACCGTGCGGCTGATAGACAAAGTGCGTGCTTTTATAACCGCAGGTGGGAAAATCTTGCCCGCAAAACGGAAAATGCACCGCAGCAGGGTGTTTTCGGTTAGTGTTGGAGCGCTGGGCGGAGAAAGAAACTTTCTGGATAGAAAAAGTAAACAAAGTGTCATGGGAAAAAAGAACACTCCACAGTCGCGTGTGAGCAGTCAAAGTGCAGGCGCTACAGCTTAGACAGACACCATTCAGGTCCCTGTAAACTGATCCGGCCGTGGTTCGACGTCGATTGAACGTCGTCGAAGTGCGAGTCTGTGAATCACTGGTGTGTGATTTTTTTTGCAGCTGCAAGTCCCATGAAACGATTGGTCTGCCTGTGGAAAGATCTCTATCGGTACCACTGCAAAGTACGCGCAGCGGATGGCAACTGTGCGACGGTGTACCCATTACAAAACATTTACGAGCGTATCGATTATTAAAAATAATAAATTTAATAGAACTATCTACGATCGGGCCGGTACCGTGGTCGATGTTCCTGCGAACCTCCTGCAAAACCCGGGCGCCCTTTTGTGTTTCGATGCTGGCCAAATGGATCTTGGTCCGCCGGTGTGCTCTCACTTCGGCAGCCAACCACGGGTAAGGCGAGCGAAATTTATGATCGCAACTAGACAGGTGGGTGTCCGGCGTGGGGTCCACCGGCGAAACGTACCGGTGCCACTGGAAACCACCGGTGTGCAGATGAAACGGGCACGATAAGACAATATGAGAAGTGTTTTCACATCACTTTGAATCTGTCAAAGCGTCGTCTTTTGCGTGTACGTACCGGACGTCGGTACGCGCACCCGTCGATGGCAAACCCGGACCCGGTTCACGGTCCCCGATGGTTAACAAATCGTGACGCGAAAGGGTAATTACTGTCCGTTTGCTGAACCGTTTAGTGCTCAGCGATAGGTGAGCTCAGATAACGGTCGAACGAGTGATGAGATCGGGCCGGTGGTTGGGGCAGTTTTTCACGCGGGTGGATGATTTAATTTTATTGCACCCCGTACGAACTGTGAAAATGGTTGGTCTGGAGGTGGATATCGATTCCGCTGAGTTAAGTTATTTACGGGATCTTGGGCAGGTCAGGATCCAGAAGCCGATCGAAGATGTTGTCAATGGTACGATGAGGTTTCGAGCAGAATTATTGATGAATTTCTCTTCTATGAAAGGAATAAATGCCATTTCTTCGATTGGATCAAGTGCCCATGGAAGATTGGATGCAGTAAATCCGAAGAAGTATAGTACACCATCTACTCTACGCGGTCAACTGCGTTGGCGTAGAATTCTTATGCTTAAAGCATTACTCCCAATAAACATCAAACCTACATAAAAGACCAACAAGTGTAATCTAGTCTTATGCTTTTGTAGTATCACGAACAAAAAAGAAAATCACTTGTTTTTGTTATGTTGAGTCAAAGGCAGAAAACAACACGTTACACACAATAAAAAAAAAAAACAAACCCATACAATTTCCCTCACGATCGTTCGGTTTTACAAAATTTTTAAGTTTTGTCCATTTTCATCGTATGCAAAGTATGCCCCCATGCCCAAGACAACCATTAATCACCTTCATTATGTGGAAGTGATTGGGTTTGAATAATTAGGTTCACGCCACAGACCATGCGGACTATTTTATTTGTGCGTTTGTGTGCATCTTTGTGTGTGTGTGTGTCTTTTAACTCCCCACAATAACAACAACAAAACACGAAACTACCCCAATTTGTGGCCCGTCCAATGCCCAATTCGTGCCAACGGGGAAGACACTTTTGTCCGGGCGTTCGCGCTAATCGCTTATAATTGATTTATGGTTTCACACCAACTTGCCACTAAATGGTAATTTTCATCAATTTCTCGAACTTTTCGGTTAGTCACGCTTGCCGACCGTTTGGGGTCGGTATTGAAGCAACTGTTTATACTTAATGCCTCCAGTAGTGGTGTCGCCGTCAAGAAATTGGAGTGCGCAAGGGTGTTAGTTTGCGGTTTTTTTTTCTATTACGGCGTTCCCTATTGCACGCTATCACTCCAGCGTTTCGATCGTCCCGAAAAGATCATTAAACGATGTGATTAGTGGTCACTTTGCGTACCGCGTTCCAAGGCGGGCGTCTAGAAAGTCCGCCCGTTTTTCGGGGCCACGGTACAGGGAAGACATTAAATCGTGCAATGTGGAACCTAGCCTCACTGTCGGGGTAAAATGGGGGAGCGCGAAGTGGGTCTGCGTCACTGAAACGTTGGCAGGAAGGGTTTTCGAGCGTTTGTAGAAAAAAGTAATGTTCAACACAACCACAACCGTCCCGGAGTGATACCCGATGGATGAAAGCCGGTGCAGGTGTTTTGCCTATCATTAGCTCAGTTTAGCAGAAGCTGGCGTGTCTTTCGTTGTGCCGTGCTTCCCTTGTGTAAATGCCGCCTCGAGGGAAGGCAAAAAGCAAGGGGACCTGCCTAAAGTGAGCCCACGAGA